>NW_006399790.1:15980204-15995639 GCF_000299155.1 Elephantulus edwardii
GGGTTCCAGTTTCTCCACAACCTCGCCAGCATTTGTTGCTTGCTGTTCTGTTAAATTTTGCTATTCTGACTGGGGTGAGATGATATCACATAGTTGTTTTGAAAAATAAATGATTTTTTTTAAAGTGAACAGGGGGATGGGAAGGGAGGAGGAAAATGTGCAACAATGAATGAATGAAAATCCAACTTTTCATAAAACGTTCATTAAAATATTTTTAATGTGACTGAAATATTTTAGCAACATTACCCTTTCATAAACAGAATATAAGAATCTAGAGGCTGTGCAGCAGGAAAAGGTTTAGGTAAACTATGTAGGACCCCTTAATCTCAAGCAGAAGGGAGCAGGCCAAATCCAGTGACAACAAAACAACATGTAGGACCCCTTAATCTCAAGCAGAAAGGAGCAGGCCAAATCCAGTGAGGCAAAGACTTCAGTTCTGGAAGGGAACAATAGGCTTCCTGGTTTCCCATTCAGGTACTTTGAGGGAATCTCTGCTGTTTAGCTACACCACACAGGACCGCTTACGCTCAAGCGGAAGAGAGTGGGACAACTGAAGTGAGGCAGAGGAGCAAGTTCTTGAAGGGAACAACAGGCTTCCTGGTTTTCCATTCAGTTATTTAGGGGGAATCATTGCTATTGGGTCCTCACCCCCGCGGGCCTTGGTTCAAGAAAGGAGCACAAAGCATTGACATACCCTGAGTCATTATATAGTTACAATTACCTAACATCTACTAAGAAAATACTTACATGATGTCAAGAAAGCAGTAGTCTGCCTCAGTCATCATGAAGAAACAAAATAACCCTTCTCCTAAAAAACAAACCCAATGAATACCTCAGACAGAGAGAACCAGAAGAAATATTTTCATGTAGAGTAATTTGAGCAGCTACAGAAGAAGATGCAAATGATGGAAGAAAGAAAATTCCCCAGGGACAACAATCCAGAAGAAATATATTGATGAGGAACAACTTGAACAGCTATGGAAATAATGCAAAAGATAGAAGAAAGAATTGATAGTATAGATAGAAAGGTACAAAAAACTTTAAAAAATCATCACAAGACAGAGAGGGTACAGCCAACCAACACAGTACTGAAGAAAAAAAAAAAAGCATGAAAATGCAATCCAGAATATTCAGACTGAAATGGCATAAGTGTCCAACATGCTGGTAAGACAAAATGTAGAACTGAAGAGATGGAACAGAGTCAATGATCTGGAAGACAAGAGCCTCACTAAAAACATACTAGAAGAAAAATTGAGATGAGACATAAAGATAATGAAGAAAACATTAGAATCATGTAGGATGACATAAAAAGAAATAACATACATATGACTGGAAATGCAGAACAGAAGAGTGACAGGGAAACCACTGAGAAAATTGTGGAAGAAGTACTAGAAGAAAAATTCCCAGGTATTTTGAAGAATAGGGAAATCCACATTCAAGAAACATAATGAACATCAAATAGGCTAGACCCAAAAAGAAAAATATCAAGATATATCATAGTCAAATTCTCCAAATTAAAAGATAAGGATAGAATTCTAAAATTGGCACAAGAAAAACAGAGTCACTTTCAAAGGGGAAACAATTAGATTAAGTTCTGATTTCTCAGCAGAAACCATGTGATTTAGAAGAAAATGGGATGGCATATACAGAAAGTTGAAAGAAAACAATTGCCAGCCAAGGATACTAAACCCAGCAAAGCTCTCCATCAAATATGAAGAAGAAATTAGATCTTTTGCATAAAATAAGGAACTTAAGAAATTTGTGAAAACAAGACCAAAACTACAAGAAATTTTAATCGAAATTCTTCACACAGAGATGCCAATGGAAAATGGATAGACCATAGTATCCAGAAACAACAGGAAAACAAACACGGCAAAATGGCAATGGTAAAACTTGGCCTAGTAATAATCACACATAATGTGAATGAACTAAATTTGCCAATCAAGAGAAAAAGAGTATCACAATGGATAAAAAAAAAACAAACAACAAAGCCCTACAACAGACACATCTAAAAAAGGAAGAGAAAGACAAACGCAAAATCAAAGGTTGGGGGGGGAAATATACCAAGCAAATGGCAACCTCAAAAAAGCAGGAGTGGCAATACCAATCTCTGATAAAATAGACTTCAGAATGAAAGGGCACAATGGATCAAGAAGACATAACCTTGGTCAACACTTACACACCAAATGATAGACCTGTAAAATACACAAAACAACAGTTAACAGAACTGAAGGAAGAAATAGACAGCACCACAATAGTGGTAGGAGATTTCAACACACCACTATTACTAAAGGATAGGTCAACTCAAAAAAGATGCAGATCTAAACTATACAAATCAGCCAAATCAGCCTTGTAGATGCATTCAGAGTACTGCACCCCTCTAAAACTCAATTCATTTTCTTCTCAAGTGCACATGGTACATTCTCCAGAACGGATCACATATTAGGACACAAAGCAAGCCTCAACAAATTCAAAGATGTTGAAATAATATAAAGTATCTTCTCAGATCACAATGCCATAAAACTAGAGATTAACCACAAAGTTACCCATGTAGAAGTTAATAACTCTGCTAGGACATGATTGGGTTATAAATACAATTAAAAAAGTTCCCTGAAACAAATGGGAATTAAATGAGCAAATGAAAATACCTCTGGAATACAGCTAAGGTAGTCATTGGGAGACAGTTCATAGCAATAGGCACAAGCACAAAAAAGGAAGAAAGAAGAAAAATAAATTATCTAACCCAACACCTTCATCAAATATAAAAAGAACAGCAATCTAATCCTACAGCCTCTAGAAGTAAAGAAACTATAAGAACAAGAGCTGAAATCAACGAGATAGAACACAAAAAAAGAATTGAAACCATCAATAAGAACAGGAGCTGGTTTTTCAAAAGGGTCAATAAAATTGGCAAACTTAGCAAAAGGGGGAGGGGAAGAGAAGACACAGATAATTTGTTTAAGAGATGATAGAGGTAGGGATCTCTAATAGCTTAGTGGCAAGAAGCTGTGCTGCAATCCCAAAGACATACAGTTCGAATCCACTAGATGCTCCACTAGAGAAAAAAAGGCAATCTCTTCTTGTTCCAGTCAGATCTGATTTGACAGTATATAACAAGGGGAGAGGGGGAAGAAATGGTAGAGGTGACATCACAAAAGAGCCAGATGAAATTTTTTTCTATACTTTATTAATTTTCATAAACATTTACAGAGATTTTGGGTTTCCATTCATTCATTGTTGCACTATTCTCTCTACCCTCCTCCCAGTTTGTTCTTGTCCAAATAAGAGCCAGATGAAATGAAATCAATAATATCAGAATACTACGAAAAGCTGTACTATGATAAATTTTAAAAACCTAAAGGAAATGGAAAAATTCCTTGAAACTCATGCCCTACCCAGATTGACAAATTCAGATATAGAACACTTGAACAGACCCAACACAAAAGAAGAAACTGAAAAGGTCACAAATAGACTTCCCCAGAAGAAAATTTCTGGACCAGATGCCTTCACAGTGGAATTCTACCAAACATTCAGAGAGGATCTACCACCAATTCTAGTTAAATTATTTCAAAAAATTGAAAAAGAAGGAACACTCTGAGTCATTTTATGAAGCAAGCGTAATCATAATACCAAAACCAGGCAAAGATATCACCAAGAAAGAAAACTACAGACTAATATCTCTCATGAATATAGATACAAAAATCCTTAAAAACCTAGCCAATAGAATCCAAAAAGCACATAAAAAAACCCAAAATTCATCATGACCAAGAAGGATTCTTAACAGGAATGCAAGGTAGGTTCAACATTTAAAAAAACCAATCAATATAATGCACCATATTTACAAAGCAAATAACAAGAATGATGTGATCTTAGCAATTGATGCAGAAAAGGCATTTGACAAAATCCAACATCCCTTCCTTATAGATACTGTCAATAAAATTGGAATAGAAGGGAATTTCCTCATAACAGCAAAAAGTATATATGCAAAACCAAGAGCCAATATCATTCTCAATGGACAAAGACTGAAAGCATTTTCCTTGAGAACAAGGACAAGACAAGGATGCCCACTGTTACCACTTCTATTCAATATTGTATTGGAAGTGCTTACTAGGGCAATATGACAAACGAAGGAAATAAAAGTCATCCAGATTGGCAAAGAGATGGTTATATTATAGCTATATGCACATGATATGATAGTGTACATACAAAACCCCAAGGAAGCAACAACAACAACAAAACTGTTAGAGCTAGTAGGCCAATTTAGGATATTTTATCAGTAAGCAATTTCAGGATATAATATCAGTAACCAAATATCAGTGGGATTGCTCTCCAGTAACAAAGAGAACTCAGAGAAGGAAGCCAAGAAAGTAATAGCATTTACCATAGCCAATCACAAATTGAGATACTTGGGAGTGAACCTAATGAGAGATACAAAAGACCTATACAAAGAAAACTACAGAGCATTTCTGCAAGATGCAATAAGAGATCTAAAGAAATGGGAAATTGTGCCCTATTCATGGATAGAAAGACTCAATATTGTGAAAATGACAATCCTACCAAAAGCAATTTACATTTTCAACACAATCCCAATATAGATACCAAATTCATTTTTCAAGGAGATTGAAAGGGACATTCTCAAGTTTATGTGGAGAAGAAAGAGACCCTGAATGAGCAAAACACTTCTAAGAAACAAAAATGAAGTGGAAGGCATAGCACTCCCTGACCTCCAAACCTACTACCTAGTGGCAGTAATCAAAACAGTGTGGTACTGGTGTAATAACAAGCACATAGACCAATGGAACAGAATTGAGACCCAGAAATAGACCCAACTACCTATGGTCAATTGATATTTGATAAAGAGATAAACCTATCACACGTGGAAACGACAACCTCTTCAACAAATGGTGCTGGCAAAATTGGACTGTTACCTACAGAAAGCTGAAACAGGATCCACATCTCACATCATACACAAAAATCAACTCAAGGTGGATTAGAGACCTAGGGGTAAAACCAAAACCTTAAAGATCATAAAAGACCAATGGTATCAAGCTTAGAGGGCCCAGTGCATGGTTGATATTGCCAAATAGAGCCAGAAATGCACAATCTGTAGAGGATAAAATTGATGAATGGGACCTACTAAAGATTAAATCCCCGTGCACATAAAAATATTTTTCTAACAGAGTGAAAAGAAAACCTACTGACTGGTAACAAACATTTGGTAATACCATCTCAGACAAGACTCTTATAACAAAAGTTTACAGAATACTCCTGGGCCTCCACAAGAAAAAGACTGATTACCCAATTACAAAATGGGCAAAAGACATGGAAAGAATTTTCACAGAGGAAGATAATCAAATTGCCAACAGACACATGAAGAAATTATCAAAATCACTGGCAATAAGAGAGATTCAAATCAAAACCATGATGAGATACCATCTCGTTCCAGTAGCAACTGCAAAGTTTAACAGGACAGCAAATAATAAATGTTGGAGGGGATGTGGCGAGATAAGAACTCTTATACATTGTTGTTGCGATTATAAACCATGGTACAACCACTCTGGAAGGCAGTTTGGGGCTTCCTCAAAAAGCTGAACACAGAAATTCCATATGATCCAGCTGTTCTACTGCCTGGAATATACCCTGAGAAAATGAGAACTGAGGTGTTACAAACAGATTTGAACATCATTGTTCATAGCAGTGCTATTCACCATAGCAAGAACATGGAAACAGCCCCGATGTCCAACCACAATCAAATGGATTGGAAAATTATGCTACATTCACACAACAGAATACTACGTAGCACACAGAAGCAAGATTTTGTAAATTATTACCTAACTTGGAAAGGACTAGAGAGCATTATGCTGAGTGAGCTAACTCACTCCCATAAGGACAAATACTGTTTAAAAGCATTTTTGTAGAATGAGTATAAGGATCCAAGGAGGGGGTCGGGGGGAAGCAGAGGGGTGAAGATAGGTGAGTGAGGGGGGTTAATCATAGGGTCATACAGTTTGATGGGTGGAGGTAGGAGTGAAGGAAATGGAAAATATCCAGTGTGAAAAACAATGTATTTGGACTTTGTAAATAAACCAGTTTAATTATAAAAAAAGAAGAAGAAGGAAGAGGAAGAAGGAAGAAGAAGAAGAAGAAAAAGAATCAAGATAATCCTGGAGCCAGCGTGCAGCCTTAGGGAATGTACTTGGAGCCTACCCACCTAAACAGTCCCTTTGTCTAATGCCTACTATAAGGAAAAGAATCTTGCTTCTGGGAGAGATGTCACTGAACATGGCAGAGTAGGGATACTGTCCTTCCCTAAAAGCAAATAATGAACTGACAAAAACTATCCAAATCAACTTTGGCAGAATTTTGGGATCCAGCCAGAAAACCAACAGCAACTGGTGGGAAATTTGGTGAAGAAAGAAACAGATGTTTTGTCGTTGAGAGTGCTATGGCACTTTAATTTGCTCTTCCCCTATCTCTCCTCCCCAACAGATAGAAACCAGCCATGAAAATTGCAGCCCTCACTCCTGGCCAGAAAAACATATATCTTATTCTCAAAGAACTGGGCCTAGAACTCTTAGATCTTTCCTTCGAGGACCAATACAAATGTTTCTCTTTGTTTCATCAACTCACAGATTTTCTAGGACTAAAGTATTTTCAAGACAAAAGTGTTAAAAGCCTATTTACTGGCTATAGCAATATGATAATAAAGACAACACTTGAGACAGCCAATAAATAGAAACAGAAATCCTGGAAGTAGGAGGTAAATAGAGAAAGAAATGGAGTTTTTAAAACTATTATGTGTTCTGGGAAATTGACAAGATAGGCACATACCTAAAGTGGACTTTATGCTCAAAACAGGCCTGTTGTTATGTGCTGTTGAGTCTCTTGAGACTCATAGAGACCCTATGTACAAGAGCCATAAACATTGCTCTATCCTGTGCTAACCCTATTGAATCTGACACACCTATCCCCATTTCCCCAGTCACTGAATTAATCCATCTCATCGAAGATCTTCCTCTCTTGCACAGTCCCTCTCCAGGGACAGATCCTGCCTTGCAACATGCCCAAAGTATGTCAGATGTAGCATCAGAATCCTTGCCTCCAAAGAGCATCCCAGCTGCACCTTCTCCAGGATGAACCTGTTTGTTCTCCTAGGAGTCCATGGTATATTCAACACTCTTCTCCAGCACCACAGCTCAAAGGCATCAATTCTCCTATCATCCCTATTCACTGTCCAACTCTCTGATGCATAGCAATTGCAAAGACTATGGCCTTGATCAGGCGCACCTGAGTCTCCAGAATGATATCATTGCTCTTCAGTACTCTGGACAGGTTTCTGAAAGCAGACTTTGCCAACACAATTCTGTCTCTTGATTTCCTGGCTGCTGGTACCAACAGTGTTGACTGTGGAGCCAAGCAAACTAAAACTGTTCAACTATCACAATCTCTTCACCATCCATAATGATGCTGCCACTTGGCCCAGTGGTAAGAATCTTTGTTTTCTTGATGTTGGGCTTCAATCCATATTGAAGGCTGCAGCAAGCGCTTCAGGTCCTCCTCAGTTTCAGCAAACAGGGTTGTGTCATCCGCATAACACAAGTTGTTGATGACTCACTCTTCCGCCAATCCTGATGCCACATCCTCCTCATACAGTTGTGTCAAGAAATCTGGAGACTGGCCACCTGGCCAACTGACTGGAAGAGATCACTATTTGTTCCCATTCCAAATAAAGGTGACCAGACAGAGTGAGGAAATTATCAAACAATATCATTAATATCACACATAAGCAAGATTCTGCTGAAAATGATCCAAAAATGACTGGATGTCCAGGCATTGGATTTACTAGAAAAATACTTAAAATTTTAAATGAGCTTTCAAATATACTCAACAATGTAAAAATTATCATCCCTGAATAATGAATTACAGGAAACCTAGGAAATAATACCAGAGAAAGGCAGTATTAATTGATATCAATAACAAGGAATCAAATTGTAACTCCAAAGCTGAAAAGTGTAATAACCAAAACATAGAATTCACTAAAGTGTGGGTCAATAGGACCCAGGCAGGACAAAGAATCTGTGATTTTAAATATAGGTCAATTGAGATTATTCAGGTAGATGAATAGAAAAAGACTTAGAGATTAAACAAGATTTAGATAAATAGAAAGATGTTCCCTGTTTACTGATCAGAGTATTTTCAATAAGTGGTGCTGAGAAAATTAGAATTCCATATGCAGGAGAATGAAACAGGAACCATGCCTCACACCATATACACAAACACAAACAAAAATCTATTAAAGACCTAAATGCACAAACAAAAACCACCAAATTTTTAAAAGAACAAGCAAGTGCAAAAGTTGTCAAGTACAGCTTTCAACAAAAGATTATCAGATATCATGACAAAATTACAGACCATTAAAAAATAAATAAATTATAGCTCATAAAAATGAAAAACTTTCGTCCCTCAAAACACTTTACCCAAAAAAAGTTGAAAAGATAAGCTAATAACTAGAACATCCTCAGAAAACAAATATTCAACAAGAATCTAAAAACTTCACCAACAAAACGATCATAAAATGGCCAAAAAACTAGAAAAGCCTTGAAACCCAACCATAAAATGGCTAAAAGACTTGAAGTCTTGAAACCAGGGAGGATATTAAAATGGAGACCATGAAAAGCTATTATGATATCACTGAGTATCATGAAAAGAATGTTATCTACAAGATATAATGTTATTTAAAAGAACTCACATTAAAATAAAATAGTAACTAAAAGAGAACTACAGCGGGTTTGGTAATAGCAGTAGTCAGTACTAATTCATGTCAACACTCCATCAGGTTTCTGAGTCTATAAATTTGTACAGGAGCAGACTGTCTCATCTTTCTCCCACAGAGCTGCTGGATGATTTGGACCATCAACCTTTTGGTTAGCAGGCTAATACCTGACATACTAAACCACCAGAGCTCCTTACAAGAGACAAAGAACAACATTTATACACAGACACACACAAACATATATGTAATATATGTGTAATAGATATATACATAAGATAGATAGATAGATAGATAGATAGATAGATAGATAAATTTAATTGGCTTTGCTTCTCTAGATAGACCAGCCTAAGACAACTTCCTATGAAAGAAAACACTAATACCAGATGGCTTCACTGGCTGAACTCCACCAAACATTTAAAGAATTAATACTAACACTTTCCAAATATTTTTTTCCAAGAAAATAAAAGATGAAGCAGTAGTTTCTGGCTCATTTTATGAGACCAGCATTACACTACTACCAAAAGCAAATAAATACATCACAAGAAAACTATGGACCAACACAGATGTTGTTGTTATGTACTATCGAGTTGGAACTGACTAAATAATCTGCAAATTTTCGGAAGCAATAAGCCACATAGGAGGAGCAGCAGTAGATGGTAAATTTGAACTGTGTTTCTTTGGGTCATCACTACAATGTCCTATAGGCCACCGTAACCCTGTGTACACCATTGTAAATACAGAAGAAAAAAATCCCTCAATATAATAGCAAACCATATTTAGCAGGATAGAGGATTATTTATCATTACCTATTTGGGCAATGAATAAGAATGAGAGAAGGAAAATTAATGTTGTGGTGCTGGAGAAAAGTGCTGAATAGCCCATGGATCACCAAAAAGATAAGCAAATGTTTTGGAGAAGGTATAGTCAGAGTGCTCCTTAGACACAGGGGTAGTGAAGCTTCATCTCACATACTTTGGGCATGTTGTTAAGAGGGGCTAGTCCTTGGAAAAGGACATTGTGTTTGGAAAGGTATTGAAAGAGAGGAAGACCCTCAGGGAGGTGAAGTGACACAGTGGCTAACAACGGGCTCAGGCATGTCAGAGATGATGAGGATAGCACAGGATTGGGCAAGGTTCAGATCAATTGTTGATACGGTCCCTAAGAGTCATGCTCAACAACACCTGACGGCAACAACAACCATTTAACCCATGTCCAATCTTCACATACACAGGACGCAATTGAAAACACCATTACTTGAATCAGATACCACTTCGTTTTTAAACTGACATCCATGCAAGATCAAAATCACAAGGAGAAACTGTTTCACATTCACTGGAGGAGTAGAAATAGAGAATGGCTATTTACTGGGTATGGAAATTCCTTTGGAACTGATGAAAAAGCCTTGGAACTAGATACATGTCATAGTTGCACAGCATAGTAAGTGTACTAAATTATTCACATTCATATAATGAATGTTTATGTTATGTGAATTTTACCTCAATAAAAACTTCTTTTACTCTCTTTGCTTCTGCATGTAGCCATGCCAGCCTCTTGTGACTTTTCTAGGCATGCTTTGACCAAAGTCTTTAAAAGGATAGAGCTAAGACTTCATCAAGCTTTACAGAACAGATGGTATGAACTGTTTTGCCACTGCTACTAATGAATGTTTATTTAATAAATGGTTCATGTGCACGGAAAACTTGGTCTAAGACTTGCTTTCATTATAACCTAATGGGGAAATTTTGAAACAGTAAATAACCCTCACCCATCTCAAATGCAAACTACTTCAGTAGCTAGCATTATCTCCAAATATAGGGAGGGAAATCAACTTGATTAAGGACAGTTTAGAAGACATGGTAAATTATTATTACATTTCAAAATTACTTTAATCAGAAAGCATTCAAAGCCACAAGGACCATGGCAGGGGCTTGGGGGAGGGGGTGATGTCCTTATAAAACAAATGAAATAAATAAAATAAAGCAGTGATGTTCTTATAAAACAAATAAGATCTTTTCCAACTAAACTACACATGTAGGATCAGACAGAGATCTTAGAAGGCCCCCACCACCAGCACACAGGTTTAACTACAAACACTGAAAGGAGAGGGGGTGGCAAGCTATCTTTAGAAAATACTGTAAATCCTATGCTTAAAAGAAATCTGTCAACTCCACATTAGAAAGTAATGTTCTTTTGGAGCCACATTATATTTCATCTCTATTTGAAACAATATGATGATGTTGTTGTTGTTGTTGTTGTTAAGTGTTGTTGAGTCATACGCAACTCATAGCGACCCTATAAATGAAAGACCTGGACACCTGTATAACTTTCGCCCTTTCTCCACGTTCATAGGGTTCTGGAGGCAATTTATTTCGGAAGTGGATGCCCCTCCTGCTTCCAAGCTTGTTGTAATTGGAGAGCTCCACCAAACACTGTCCATCATGGGTAACTGTTATCACATTTGACACATCAGTGTCACAGTGTTCAGCTTCACAGCAACCACAAGTTACCTCTGTACAGCAAGTGGACAGACCAGGGCTATATGATCTAGAAGAATGTTTCACCAAAAACAATTAAAGACAGGCTGAGGGCCTCGGATTAGAGTCATCCACCTTCACTTTCTGCCCACTAGGCCACCTGACCTCTATGTTGGTGTTGTTGTTGTTAAGTGTGATTTTTATTATTGTTATATCCTTACATTTATAAGGACTTTTCACTTTCCTAAGTAAGGTCACACAGGTCAGCATCTGATTCTCTCCACATCAATGCAGGAGAGCTAAGGCAGACATTCTGTCTATTTTGCATCAAGTAAACACAATGAAAGAGACCCAGAGACTCAGACCTTGTCAGCTTCTGCCCAAATGTTGTTGGTTTTTTTTAACTCAACTTCCAAGCTATATAAAGTAAGGTTCAAAAGAGTCACAGACAAGGAAAATATTGCATTTGGAGGCAAAGAACCAAACAAGCAAACCTGAGAATCTCAAATTGTGTAAAGCCACAGAGCAAAGTACACGATCTATTTTGTTCAGCAAAGAGTCACACATTATATTTACTCCCATTTGCAATATCACCTTTGCAACAACTTTGGTGACACCGAGAGGCAGCAGCAAATGGAAATTCAAATAAGAAAACCAGAGTGGAAGTTTGTTGGGTTTTTCTGACGTGATGAACAGGCCACTGCGTTTGAACTTAGAGCCACAGAGAGTCAGGACTGCACCTTACCATGAAAAAAAAGAAAGAAAGAAAATGGAAGTAATGGAAACTGGGACAGAGATTCTTCCATCCACACATTACCTGACTCAATGCCAGGGATCAAACGTGGAAGCTGCTAACTAAATGCAGCCAGCAAAGAGGAAGTCATTCTGTATGGAAATTCCATCCATCTCCTTAAGTCCATTCTCTCCTCCTAGCTCCCAAGGCATTTTCAATTTGCACTACTTAATAATTACAAAATTGCACTTTCATATAATGGAAGAACAATGAGACATCCATGAAATACTGAATACCATGGACAAATCTAGAGGACATTATGCTAAGTGAAATAAATTAGTCACAAAAGGACAAATATTGTTTAAGACCACTGTTATCAGTAAACAGAGAAGTGTAGCCAAATGTGCATCCTCTTCAGCTACACTAGAATGGACCTTGCTTAGTACCCATAGTGAAAGGCAAAAAAAGTTTACCTCATCAAAGACTGTAGGTAAAGCAAATGAGGCAAAAAATAAATATTGCTAGTTTCTAAGATGGCTGAATATTTTCTAAACCAGAAAAGGTTAGAAAGGAACTTTATTGCACCAAGTCAATCAACCAAGTTTGCAGTTCACAGGCATTTTAATTCAACCTTATGTCACAAAGGAAACAACACATTGCAAGAATACACACAGAGTTTATATCAAAATAAACGGTATCAACACAGTGGTTTGGGGGAACTTATTCCTGCCAGGTCAAGGCAAAGCCTGAGGTTAGGTCTGCCATGCGCATGAGAATATGGGTTACCATGCTCTTGTGTTTTTGTTCAAAATCTTAATAATGGCTCAGTTCCAGTATGTCAGTTTCAGAGAACAATGATTTTATTGTTAGTGTCACTTATTTTACCCACTAATTAGGATTTTTTTTTTAAGAGACTGTCCTTTTTCCCCCTAAAGTACACATTTTGGGAAATCCTTGAAGAGGGGTGGGTGCATGTGTTAATGCTGAGAAACAGCAACTTTGGGGTTGAATTTACTTGAATGGATTAAAAATTTGTATTGTTACAGAGTTAGAAAAAAATTTTATGTATGAAAAATGATAATAGCCTTACACTGAGTACAAATAATACTTAAAAGCATGTGAAGATGTGATCATTTGTGATGTTACTTGTTGAAAAAAAGTATATATACATATCTTTTGAAGTGTTGAAATAGTACTTTATATATTCTTTATCATATCACTTTTTCTAAGTGTTCAATATATTCCTGTTTATTTTTCTATGTTCTGTTTTGTAGCCTTAAGAAGTGTTTCAAACATATCTGAATGTATAAAATAAGAGTAAATGCCCTACATGGTGTGATGCTGCATTATATATAAAACTGTGTGCATACATTAAAAAAAAAAAAGACCACTGTTATCAAAAGCTAAAGAAGGGTTTAGGGAGCACTGGTGGCTTGGTAGTAAGGTGTGTCCCCAAACCCCAAAGCACATGTTTCAAAGCTACCAGCTGCTCTAAAGGAGAAAGATGGGCAATCTCCTATGTAATTAATTTATGAGTCGATTCTAACTTGATGGTATATAACGACAACAAAGAAAGGTTTACACACACAGAATCATTCTAGTATGGTTAACAGAGAGGGGAAGGAGGTAGGGAAATTAATAAATAGATAATAAACATTAAAATGGGTGAAAGAAAAAGCAATATAGAATAAGCAGATGACCAGACTTTTTTATTTTTTTATCAATGTTATAAAACAAAACATGTATGAATGAGTGATTAAAAATGCAACTGATTTTATAAAATATAATGTATGAGAATTATTGTATGAAACAGTGTGAATAAAGAATAGTGTGAAACAAAATGTATATAAACTTTGTAGGTAAACCAGTGGGGTAAAAAAACACAATGTAAAAAAAGGCAATGTGCTTTGTAAACTTTCACTCAAACCACAATTTTAAAAAATAATTACAAAATAGATAATTGTTAAGTAGTTTCTTATGGACCAGGAGAGAAGTAACAAACACAGTGTTTCCCATTCAAAGAGCTTCACTATCAAGTTGGGGAGGGGGGAATATGTATTTATATCCATGTGACAATGAACTCAGGCTGTATGGAACTTAAGAAATTCCATCCATCATCTGAAAGCGTAAGAAGATGGATGCAATTTCCATACAGTATTTCCATACTCTTCACTAATAAGTTTTAAAGAGTAGGCACCATAAGAGATCATAACAGAGGCAAAGAGGAAGGGAATTAATTTAATCCTTGTACTAACCCTATGAGGTTATATCAGTGTTTCACTTTACAGATGAGAAAACTGAAGCTCAGAAAGTTTAGGGAACTTGCAAGAAAACATAGCTAGGAAGTGCTGTGGAGTCAAGAGTTAAACCAGGATCTCTCTGAATAAGAGGCCTAAAGTGATCAGAGACTGCTTCCTGGAGAAACATGGATTTGAACCAGACCTTTGAAACCAAGTAGGACTGAAAGCAGTATTAGCATATGCAGAATGACTTAAGAACTGGAAGTGAGAAGACAGCTAACAAGCGGCTGCAGAAAGCGTGCATGTGATGTTGCAAGTCAGCTTGAACTAGGATGGATGAGGCCATGGTGCGGAAGAGGGGAAGTTTATCAGATGGGGAGGGGGGAAGACACAGCACAAATATGCAGACAACAGGATGAACTGGGTTTTTTTTTTTAAAGCAGGTGAGGAAGAGGGAGAAGTAGGAAAGGATTCTAAGAATTTGAGCCTAAAGTGGCCTCAGAATACCAGTACCACATGATAGAAATAATGCTGTCAAAAGGACAAGCTGGCCCCCTTGGTTTGGAACAAATTGAGACTGGAGGAAGTCCAAGTATAAATGCCTAGAGTCAGGTGGAGAAAGAGAACTGGTGCTCAGATGAGGTAAGCCACTTGGAAGTACTGGCTGAAACCATGACTATTGATTGCTATGGCCAACATTGTCATTGGCCTACCAAATAGCTATTCCCCATTTCTTCCTTGCTTACAGAATTCTAATTTTGTTCTCATTCATGTTCTTTACGGAGGCTAGGAGCTCTCTCCCTACTCTTGAGAGAGAAATCAGGCACTTTGTTTAAGCCAATGGTTCTCAATTTGGACTACACGGGGAAATTATTTGGACCATTGCAAAAATGTTGGTACTCAAGTCCCACTTGTAGAGACTCAGATTAATTGCTCTAGGATGTACCTGATACGATTTTTTATTGCTTTTTTTTTTAATAATTTTAATGAACATTTACAGAGAATTTGGATTTCTACTCATTCATTGCTGCACTTACAAGCCTCTCAGGTGATTCTTGTGTGAAGCCTAAGATCCACTGGCCTTAAATCAGCCATGGTAGTTTAGTTTTGTTACTCTTGTCAGTAGTTGATTTCAATAATCCTGGTCGATGATTCCTTCTGAAGGGAAGGGTGTGTGTGTGTGTGTGTGTGTGTGTGTGTGTGTGTGTGTGTGTG
>NW_006399790.1:15997179-16002344 GCF_000299155.1 Elephantulus edwardii
AGGTCTGACTTTGCAGCAGTGAGAGAGAGAGAGAGAGATTGATTGAGAGATTATGTTGTATTCATTTATTTCCTACCTGTCTTTTTCGCTATTTTTTTAGTTTCCAGAAGAGAAGGTTTACGGCTAACACATTTCTGTATGCTCAAGCAAAATCCAGCTCTCCAAATACAACTAAATAAGTATACTCTAAATGTTTCATGGATGGATGAAAGTACTTAAAGAGAAGGAGAGCACTAAGGAGAATCCATAGGGAGCTCTGGTGGCCCAGTGACAAGAAGCTGTGCTGCAATCCCAAAGGCATACGGTTCGAATCCACCAGCTGCTATGGGAAAAGGCTGGGCAATCTCCTCCCATGTGATTAACTGCCTCTGAAAACCTGCTGGAGGGTCAGCTGTGGGTCAGTTCCATCTCGATGGTATTCAACAAGCAGAAGAATCCAGACGATGAATTTTCAAAATGAGCCAGGAAATAAAATTGAAGCTTAGTGAAAGAAGGAACACTTGGCTGAGGTATTCAACTATTCAGAAAACACTAATTCTTTTCAGAAGTTAACATAGTCAGCTTCAGGGAGAATGAGAATGACAAAGGAGGAAAGAAAAGTTGGTTGAGATCTGGTGAAAAAGGGACACCTAGGAATCTCTGGTGTATATTTTTCCACACAGACTCAAGCCTCTTGAGGAAAGATTTCCTCACTAGCTCAGTCACTCATGCCCTGCAAATGGAACCTTCTGCATGATCAGGTACTTTAGCTGAAATTACTATTCTTAGTCAATGCCGTGTTCAGCAGAATCTCAATAACCCCCTGTGACTGGCCTTCGGTTTAGTTTCTGGTGACCTCATCAGCTATAGGGACCCCACACATAACAGAGACTAGATCAAAGTCAAAAGTGATTCTCATCATCAAAAAATACAGCAAAATATCCTTAAAAGGAGGGAAAAAAGGAATTAAACTTTCTCTGCAGGGAAGTCAAGTACTTTAGGTGTCAATTTCATCAAACACAGCACCTGTCGCAAATACCTCGGGTAGCATGAAAAGGTCACCTGCTTGCAGCCTTACTTCCTTGCTCACAAGTCAACAGGGGGTTTCCCAGGGTGGTAACACTCTCATTTAAAACATTCTAGAGCCCTAATTTCCATTTCAAGTTACAGGTTATCTCTACTTTTGATTAAACCAGTAACTTAAACCCACTGCCATGGAATTCTTCGGCATAACTTTGGTCTTTCAGAATAGCATGTTTCTTGGAAGGACTTTGTGGGAAAGTCCCCTTCTTCAGTACATGAATCCATCCTTCCTGCTTTCTCTATCCAGAAGTTTCAGTCATAGCCCAACCAGTAGACCACATTAGATGTTGAAAGTAATTAAGTACCCTATCTGTGAAATCCATAGGAGGCCCTTCTAACCTCTGGACAGGTAGCAGAGAAATGTCAAGAGCTCCCCAAAGCTAATCAAATGTGGCTCCATTACAGTCTCCGAGGGAGCTCTGGTGGTTGAGTGGTAAGGCGCTGTACTGACAACCCAAAAAGACAAGCTGTTCGAATCCACCAACTGCTTCCTGAGAGGAAGATGGGCAATCTCCTCCCATATGATTTACTGCCTCTGAAAACCTGCTAGAGGGTCAGTTCCGATTCAGTTCCAACTCGATGGTACACAACAACAAAAACAAACAGCGATGCTAACTTGAAAGTTTGGCCTCTAGAGTCTACTAGTGGCTGCAAGAGAGAAAGAGGAGGCAGTCTACTCTCATTAAGATGTACAGCCTTGGAAATGCAATGGAGAGTTGTCATGATGCAGGATTGACCCAATGGCAGTGTGTTTAAAACAAACAGTGTTTTGTTTGGGGGTTGTTGTTGTTGTTTTTAGTCTTAGAAGACTATGATTGTGTTTGAAAACTCAAACTCATTGCTGATGTGATGGCTTTAAGGACCTTGAGATGGGAAGATAACTCAGGCTTATCTGGGTGGGTACAAGGCAAACACAACACACATTGCCATTGAATCTATTCCAACTCCTGGTAACCCTGTGAACACAGAAGTAGAAAGCCTAAATAGAGTGTTAATCTCAGTCCTAATCTTTATGAAAAGTCATTTGTCAAGTCTGTATTCCACTGGGTAGGTTTGAACCTTTAGGTTAGAAGCAAACTGACTGGGCTGCCCAGGGACCACACTTGTCTTTTTAAGAGGGATGTGGGAG
This sequence comes from Elephantulus edwardii, assembly GCF_000299155.1. Lineage (NCBI taxonomy): Eukaryota > Metazoa > Chordata > Mammalia > Macroscelidea > Macroscelididae > Elephantulus > Elephantulus edwardii. The sequence continues at coordinate 15,999,371 of NW_006399790.1, forward strand.
TATCAGATCAGAAGAATGGGGTGTGAGGGCATAGTAAAGGTGAGAGATATTTAAAGATGGCTTTGAAGATGGAGAAAGGGACCATGAAGCCAAGAAATGCAAGTAGCCTTGAGAAACTGGAAAAGGTAAAAAGTTAACCTGGAGAAACTAGAAAAGGTAAAAAGTGTCTCTCCCAGACCCCTCAGAAAGAGGCTACCACCTTGATTCGAAGATTCCTAAACTACAGAACTGTAAACAATAACTTTAATAATAGCTTTAAGCCCCTAAATGTGTGGTAATATATTACAGTAACAATAGGGAACTAGTGCTCGTTTCCTTCCTTCACAGCTTCTTTTGTAAAGGACAAGTACAGGCAGTACCCAGATTACAAACAAGTTCCGTTGTGTCAAAATCTATTGCGCGCGCACACACACACACAAAAAAAAAAAAAAGGAAAGAAAGAAAAAAATCTATTGCACATGATTCAGAGCTGTTAGTTCTAAGTTCACATCTAAGGTCAGTTAAGCAAGTGTTCATCTTCACACGTAGTGTATAGTGTACTTTTCTGTGCATAAAAACACAGTAAAGGAGCACTTCCAATATGCTTGGAAAACTTTCATTCAAATCTCCATTTAAAAAAATGAAAATAATAAAATTAAATGGAAATCTCAAAAAAAGCAACATTTCCAGATGCACTAAAAACATACATTAAAAACACTAAAGATGCACTAAAAACATCTCTAGCATAATAATACAGTAATACTAATAACAATGTGACACATCTTGCAAAGTAGCACCTGTTTGCTATTACAACCAACTTATGTTGTCGTTGTCAGGTGCCGTTGAGTCGAGGATGACTCATAACGACCCTATCACAGCAGATCTGAACCCCGTCCTATCCCATCCTTACACTTCTTGACGCAGTAGAGCCCATTGCGGCAGTCACCATGTCAATCTACTGGGTTGAGGGTCTTCTATGCCAACAGTCCACCCTTCCAAACATCATGTTCCTCTCCAAGAAATAGCGCCTACTAGCAACACGCCCAAAGTATGTGAGGCAAAGCCTCATCATTCTTGCCTCCAAAGAGCACTCCGGCTGCACCCTCTCCAAAACATATTTGTTCTCTTGGCTGTCCACAGGATATTCAGTGCTCTTCTCCAACATCACAGCTCAAAGGCGTCAATTCTTTTTCTGTCGTCGTTATTCACTGTCCAGATTTCAGAAGCATAGCAAGTGATCAGAAAGACCATGGCCTGCGTCAGAAACACTATAGTCCTCAAACTGACATTACTACACCTCAGTTATTTGGGGAGTTCTCTAACTGCAGACTTTCCCAGTGTCTCCTGATTTATTGACTGCTGGTAGGTACCAAGGGTGTTAGTAGGGGATCCAAGCAAGATGTAACTGTTGACTGTCTCAATCTCCTCTCCATCCATCATGATGCTGCCTATCAATCCGTAGTGAGAATTTTTTATTCTTGACACTGAGATTCAATCCACATTGAAGGCTGTATTCTTTGATCTTCTGCAACAAATGCTTCAAGTCCTTTTCACTCTCAGCAAGTAAGGTCTGAGGCACTGAACACCAATGATCGAAGACCAGATGAGTTGTGGAATGGTATCAAGAATATCAGCCATGAAGAGAGCAAAAGGCAGGGCGCGGGGAACCAAACAAACTTGAAATGCATGTCAGAAGAGACTCTGAAAATTGCACTAGAGTATCAAGAAGCCAAAACAAAGGGGAAACATGCAGAAGTAGAAGAGCTGAAGAGAAAATTTCAGAGAGCAGCTCGAGCAGACAAAGCAAAGTAGAATAATAGAATGTGCAGAGAGCTGGAATTGGAGAATAAAAAGGGAAGAACTCACTCTGCATATCTCAAGCTGAGAGAACTGAAAAAACAAATTTACAGTTTAAACAAATTATTGTATAAGGAATCTTGACATTTGCATGTAAAAGACTTTATGGGGTTAGTTCTTACCTACAGCTTGTAAATCGTGCATTTGCAACCAACCTAAGAACTACTTGTAAGTGGTCAAATCTATTTATAATCCTTAAACTTCCCTTGGCAATTCACAGTGCACAGTGCTTCAGTTAGGGCTCTGAGAAGTCCTGCACCAAGCTTACGTAGGTTTAACTTGGTGTTGACTGTAGGGAGAAAAAGTTTCACTTGTCATGTATCAATTATCATCCTGCAGAAGAATGTTCCTTTCTCAGAACTGACACTGATGCCTCATTATGCTGTCATTTGGCTGAAGCTGAATATGGATGTGTTAACCAAAGGGGAGGTTAGTGTGGATGATCTAAAATGTGACTCAAAAAACAAGACGTTCTCCAGGTGTTGTTTAACCTATTTGGTGCAGCACGTCGTCCGTACTAATAAGAATATTTTGTCCTTACTCTCTAATCTATGTCCTGTGGTGATGGTGGGTGGGGATTTACAGATGCCACTGAGATCATCTATGGAGTTCCCCTGATTCTCATTCTTGATTCTCAAATGATATTCTTCTATCGTTTCGTTTCCCTTTCAGATCTGTCCTGACCAGCTAACATATCCATTGCATTGTCACTGACAATCATTTGTACCTCTGATGATGAGTTCATTGGAATTTTGGTCTGGTATCTCTATCCCTTGTGATTTATTTCCCAGGTAACTACTGACTTCTAAGCATATCTCGAAGGTCTCTACATGGTGCAAATGGCAGATACTAGAAAAAAGAGTGAGAAGGATTTGTTTAAAGGCTTGTTTCCTGCCATTTGCAACCATGAAAAGTCCTGGTAACATTGCCTGGATTCAAAGGACACACTCATCTAGGCTTAGTGAGCAGTGTCTGTTACCAGTATAAACAGGGGTTGAGGAGGGAAATAGCACGTATATCACAAATAACATGTATATCTCACTTCACCTAATCAGAATGCAAATGTCAACAGTTCTCTAAGGTCCCTTTGTGTCGTGAATATTTTACATTGGACTACTAACCTAAATATATATGCACG
>NW_006399790.1:16002874-16031750 GCF_000299155.1 Elephantulus edwardii
AAAAAAAAAAAAAAAGAAGAAGAAGAAGAAGAGGATGGCGAGATTTAAGCTTACGTACTTTAAACATGTTATCTAGAGGAACTTATCCCTGGAGAAAAACATCATGCTTTTACAAAAGCGGGGGGTGGGGGGAAGAAGGAGAGCGAGAGAGAAAGACTCTCAACAAGATGGCAGTGGCTGCAACAATGGGCTCACACAGGGCACTGATTGGGAAGACGGCCCAGGACCCAGCAGAGTTTTGGTCTGTTGTACACGGGGTTGCTATGAGTCAGAACCCACACGAGGGCACCCAGCAACAAAAGCCCTGACCTGCTGAATCAGAAACTGCAGGGGTGAGGCCCAGCACCCTGTGTTTCATCACCTCCAGGTGATTCTGGGGCACACTCAAGTGTGAGAACCACTGGCCTACATATATTCTAACAAGCTCCAGCCTTTGGGCTCTGATGGGGTTGTGGGTTACCAGAGAGGGGAAAAAAACATACAAGATGCTAACTAAATTTAAATATCACGGAAATGATTTTTTTTCCTCCTTCTTTTTATTATGAATTGGTGAATCCAACAGAACAGTTCTGTTTTCCATTCAGGAATTCACCCACATTTTGTTTCATGTCTTTGATTGCAGTCCCTCCAATACCGCCTCACTAGTCCCATTTCCTCCCTGTGTTTCCCGTTTTCCCTCTTCTATCTTCCCTAACCCTTTCTGCCTGAGCTTTACCCTTGGGAAAAATACTGCCCTTTTGATCTTAATGGTTAAATATTCTAGATGAGTGCATAACACCCTAGTGGTGGTAGTCGCCTATTTTGTTGTTCTTGTTGCATGCGGTTGAGTCACAACATATCACTGACCCGCCAGCAGGTTTTCAGAGGCTGTAAATCACACGGGAGAAGATCATCTATCTTTCTTTCTTGGAACAGCTGGTAGATTCAAACCAAATACCTTTGCATTGGTAGTGCAATTCCTTACCACTAAGCTACCAGAGCTCCCTCATTGCCTTCTCTCACAGAGCAGCTGGTGAATTTGAACCATGTGCCTTTAGGTTGGCAGCATAACTTCTTGCCATGAGGTCACCAGAGCTCCTTGCTGTTGTTGATGTTTTTAGGTACTATTAAGTCGACCACCACCCGTAGAGACCCTGTGAACAGCAGCTCTTTACCCTGCCTTGCCCAGTGCCGGCCTCGTCATCCCTGATGACACCCATTGTTACAGTCACTGTGTCACTCAATCTCATTGAGGGTCTTCTCTTTCACTGACTCTCCACCTAGGCATATCTGTTGTTTGGCTCTAGGCTCAAGCAGAGCTGCAATTGTGAGGCTAGAGCAGGACTGGGCAGTCTTTCATTCTGTTGCACATAAGAGTCAGAGCCTACACCACAGCACCTGTCAGCAATACTGTTTGGCTGAAAATTGAGCAATGAGAGTGAGTTCAGTTCCAGACTTGAAGAGTGACAAAGAGTGCATTTCAGGGGCTCCACCAGTCATTATCCTACCCATAAGCCTGCAGGGGTGGGGGGCACTTCTGATTGTAAATTTTGTTCCCCATTTTCCTCCCCTTCTATCCAAGATCTTCTAATTCTTTTCAGAGTTGTAAGTAATGGTAGCCGCTCACCATGTAGTTATTCTGGTTCTGAGGTCAATGAAACAATTTTTTTTTCCTTTTTAAGTTTGTCATAAGCAATGCCTAAATATTTTTAAAATGTTGTGTGATGGTTACACAGATTAATGTAATTAAGGAATCACCAAAGCAAACACACACACACACACGAATATAAATTTAGTAAATGTTATGTTATTGTTGTATTTGTTGTTGCTACGTGCATTCGAGTCACCTACAACTCATAGCAATCCTATGTACAGCAGCTCAGAATCCTGCCCTGTCCTGAGCCAATCTCAGACTACGACACACCTATTCCTATCGCCCCAGTTACTGTATCAATCCATCTCATCTGGGGCTTTCCTCTCCTGCGCTGTCCTTCACCCTTCCAAGCATAATTTCCTTCTCCAAGGATTGGTCCCTCCCAGCCATGTGAGACAGAGCTTCAGAATCCTTGCCTCCAAGGAGAAACTTTATTTCACTCTCTCCAAGACAGACTTAATTTGTTTTCTTGGTGGTCCATAGTATGTTCAAGACTCTTCTCCAGCACCATAACTCAAAGTCATTGATTCTTCTTCTGCCATCCTTAGTCATTGTCCAGCTCTCAGATGCATAGCAAGTAATTGCGAAGACCGTGGCCTGGACCAGGTGCACCTTAGTCCCTAGACTGACATCTTTGCTCCTCAGTATTTTTGGAAGGTCCTTGACAGCAGATTTTCCCAACACAATTTGTCTTTTTATTTATTGCTCTTCAACATTGTTTGTTATGCTATGCTATGCTATGCTATGCTATGCTATGCTATGCTATGCTATGCTATGCTATGCAATAGCTTGAAGCCTTATTCTCAGGATGGTAGTGGATTTTGGATGATGGTATATATATTTTTTTACAGCAATAAAAAAATAGTATTTCTTGCATATCTGAAATTCCAATGTAACTAACTATATGTTACAATGATGAGGAAAAATTAAGAATGTGAGAATGATTACACATCTTGAAGAATGCAGTGTCACTGAACTGTACATCGATAAATTGTTCAATTGGTGCATGCTTTGCTGTATATATTCAAAACAACAACAACAAACAAATAAGTTATGTACCTTTTTTTTTTTACTGCATGTACAGTATTTTTAATTTAAATCTGATCACCCTTGGTGATGGGACTGATAATGGCACAAGCCTAGCCCTGGAAAGTCCCCAAATCAATTGGATATACAAAGCTTTGAAATGAACTAGATAAAGCACAATACTGAAGAGTACATAATTGAGGGTACAGAAAGTAGACCGTAGGCTCTCTAAGTACCTTGAACTTGGGGAATCCGAAGCAAGCACAAATCACTAAGTAGCATAACCCAGAAAAGACGTGAGGTGTTGTGTTGGTTCACAGTTCAGCCTCAATGGTTCCTAAGATCAAAATCAACTATTGGCGTCAAGTTGACTGGTTGTAACTCATAGCAACTGTACAGGACAGAGCAGAAATGCACTCATAGGGTGTCCAAGGTCGTAATCTTTACAGAAGCAGACTGCCTCATTTTTCTCCAGTAAACTAGCTAGTGGGTTCAAGCCACTCCTTTCAAGGGGTTCTAACTGCTATAATTTCTGGAAATGAAACTTGTACTTTTCCCCTGTGAACAAACGTCTTCCTTGTACCCATAAAGCATCTTTGTGAATTAGGAAAAGGCACCCCTTCCTTGCTGCACCCCTTCATATGCAATGCTGCGCCTAGATGCACAGCTTGCAGCATAGATCCTGAGGCTAGAATTCCACCCTCTGCTCACCCCGACCCCCAGCCAGGCACAAGCTACACAAGCCTTTGTGACAGCTCTGAACCTCCTGCCCTTGTGACACGTCAGCCCATTTGCCTACAAACTTGGACCCCTTCCAATTGCTTATGCTGTCTGCTTTGTTTCAGGGTCCTGGCCATCAGTGGGTGGGGGGAGCTGCCCCACATCACCCAAGGCTTGGTTTTCTAAAGCCATGTTTGTCAAAAGCATCCATGTGCAAATTCCTTTGTTCATAATGGTGGCATTCAAGTTGAATTGCGCATGAAATTGTCTTGGTAAAGAAGTGGCTTTCTTAACATAAAAGGGGGCAAGAGAAATTGAAGGATCTGATTAGTTAATAAGAATTCAGAGTAGTGAAATTCCAAATTAGCATAAAACAATTTCTTGTTCAGAGCACGTGCAGCTCCAGAGTAAAAAAAAAAAATTCTTTCTGGCCTTCCTCCCTCCTCCCCCCTTTCTTTTTTTGGTGAAAGCATTTTGTTCTAAAATAGTATAATCACAATAAGACATTCCAATGTGTGAATTATAGCATATTAAGTCATAACTAATTGCATTGATTTGCATTCAGGGTTTTTTAACATCTGTGGGGTAATTATCCTAATCCAATTTGTTATGCAGAATACAATCAATGTTATGTATGTTAGTGTTTAGGGCCTCGACACAATTTCCTGTAATAAAAGGAAATGAAATACAAAGGTAGCTCAGGTGGAAAGACAAGCACATCTTTTATAGATCTTAAGCTCCCTTTCTTGATCTCTGAAATTAGCTGGGGGTGGGGAGTGGAGATCAAGCAAATTTAATTAGCATTTAAAAAGAGGGCCCGAGAAAAGGGAGAGAGCTTGTGAGAATGAGCAAGAGTTAGCTGTATTAAACCCTCAGGAAGACGATCCCACCCCCCCTTCTAACAGGCTGTGGCTTTCAGAAGCTGCCAGAAATAATGTCCTGACCTCGCGTGATAATGAGTCAATGAGACCGTGTTCTGCTGACATGGTTCTATTTCAATAAGAGTACATCTTACCTGAGAGTCAGGCTTTCACGTCAGACTTTTTTTTCTTTTTTTTTTTTTTCTTTTTTCTTTTTGTCCTTTGTAGGGGGAAAGATAGACCCGTGCCTAGTGTCTCTCAGAAAGACCTAGGGATCTGGGACATAGACAATGTATCTAAGCCAATTTTAAGCAGAGGCAAAGGAGAGATATTAGAAAACCCCCAAGCCACAGACACGCACACATACACATGAAATTTCACTGTTCCCTTTCTGGATTTCCTGCCCAAGAGATGAAATACTTTAATGTCCAGGTTTGCCCTTTTTTTTAAAAAAAAAAAGTCAATCTGCCTCATCAACAATGCAAACCTCAGGGAGCAACAGATAACCAGCCTTTTCCCCCCAGAAGGTTTTAATTCAGAAGCAAAAGAGTAAGGAGATGGTGAGATCAGGTTCCTGAAAGACAGCAGAGACTCCTCAAAAACTCATTGCCATTGAGTCAGAACTGACTCCTAGCCTCCAGTGGTTTTTTAGAGGCTGTAAATAGCCTGGAAGAAGATTGCTTATCTTTCTCCCAACTACTACTGGTAGATTAGAGCCACCCAGAGGCGCCACCTTTGGGTTGGCAACACAACTCCCTCTGAACTAGTCTACCAGAGCTCTCTGAGAGATGCCTAAGAATACTACATAAGACCGTTATTGCAAAGATAGAAGGATGTACACAAGATAGTAAGATGTGTACAAAAGTCCAAAGTGGGCAGGGGAGGGAGAAAGGTGAGAGGGAAGGAAATCTCGAGTTTGGAGGGCAGAGAAAGAGGGTGAAGGAATTAGGAGAAATCCAGTGAGGACCTGAAAAGGCACGGTAACAGTGATCATGAATCAATAATTAGTTTTATAAAACAAAGGGTATGGGAATGAAACACAATGTGAATGTAGATGTGTGTGAAGAAACAAAATGTATACAAATGAAATACAATGTATTTTAATTTTGTATGCAAAACAATATGAAATAATTTTTTAAGAAAAGGTCTGAGTTAGTTCACTCAGCAAAATAAAAAATTATAATAATAATTTATAAAATTATTGCTCCTGCATGCTGCATAGTATTCCATTGTGTGAATGTACCATAATTTCTCAATCCATTCATTTGTGGTTGGACATGTGGGCTGTTTCCATGTCCTTGCGATGGTGAATAATGCTGCTATGAACATTAATGTTCTTAGTTTGTGCCTCAGTTCTCATATTCTCAGGGTATATTCCAAGTAGTAGAATAGCTGAGTCACATGCTGAGAGAACTCAGTCCCATCATGATAAATATTGTATAAAACCATTATTGTAGAATGAGTATAAGGATCCAGAAGGGGTAGGAGAGGCTGGAAGCAGAGGGATGTGGATGTACAGGGGGGAAGGGAGGATTAATCATTGACTTGTGCAATTTGATAGGTGGAGGGGTGAGGGAAATTGAAAGAATTTGTTCAAATTTGTATTTGAATTGTTTAAATAAACTAGTAGGGAAAAAAAGACTAAACTAAAAAAAAAAAAGAAAAGGTCTGAGAGGCAGGTCATGGATATTGCAAACAGTCCTCACTGTCTTTGCCATTTTGCTGAGTATGCACGTGAAGTGCTGGCACCCCCTTCGAGAGTAGAGGGAACTCATGTGCTGTGGAGTCCATCTCAACTCATCATAATCTTACAGGACCAAGAAGACCTGCTGCCTGCCCCGTGGGGGTTTATATGGAGCCCACAGTCAGGTCGTCTTTGTCATGGTCGGTTCCAGCTGCTGATTTTTCAGATACCAGCCAAGCACTTAACCACTGCACCACCATGGTTGCATAGAAGGAGATCAGATCTGCAAGGAAAGGGACCAAAGTAGGCAACAGATCCCCACCCTCTATTTTTCTCCCCAACTCGCACCTACCTCCATGCCAACAACCAGTTCTCATTCTCTTTCCGTGGACGTCTTGTTCAACACATAGTCTAAGTCTATGGGCCTCAAATGTGATTGATGATAAGAACAACCTGGAAACCTAGTTAAGTATGTAGATACCTCATCAATATAAATTAGCAGACATAAGGTAGGTCCCAGGCACGGGTATTTATAAATGACTCTCCAGATGATTCTAATGGGCATTATCATCAGGACATCACTGGCCTCACAATTGGCCTAAGAGTGGTGGTGATGGTGGTGTTGTGTACCATCAAATCAGAACTGACCCATAGCTGACCCTCCAGCAGGTTTTCAGAAGCAGTCCTTCACAAGGAAGGAGATTGCCTGCCCTTCTTCCACGAAGCAGCTGCTGGATTCGAGTCCTGTGTTTTGGGGTTGGCTGCACAATTTCTTACCACTAAGCCAGGGGGGTAGGGCATACAAATGGAGGTTACAATGGTGTGGTAAATGGCAGACATAACGAACCAAATCCACAAGGCCCTTGGGGAGAAGTGACCTCTGCCAGATACTGGACTTTCATCTAGTCAGCTACATCCTAGTTGTCCGACAGTGAGGTCAGGAAAGACAGTGTAAAAGTCCAGCAGGCCTCATTGGGATTTTGTTGGCAGTTTCTATGAGCAAAGCTCTGGAATTCCCATCACACCAACAGCATTTACTAAGCACTTACCCTGGAGACTAGGAATAGTCCCCTTTGCTCTCAAAATTCACAGAAGAGTTGAGGCGACCGACAAGGGACAATTGCTACACATTGGAGAGCTGTGACCAACTCCTTGAAACTATTTGCTGGATGGTGAGGAGCCAGTCGGGACACCTCATCAGCAAAAAAATGTCTTCCATCTTATCCCATCTCTGAGGGGATTGCATCCCCTTCCTAACCCCTGCACTTGTCCTTCTACAGCAGCATCCCAGAGCATCCCTGTTCCAAGGATTTCCTTTGAACTCCCAGCATCCCTTTCATGGCTAAGCTTTGCCTATAATAGACTCTCAAATAGGCTAGCCTGTCATTTCAAACACTCCATCATGCATAATATATCAAAAAGTCAAAAGTTCTATAATCATCAACTATTCTGTGGGGGGAAGATAGGCAGTCTCCTCCCGTAAAGATTTACAGTCTCAGAAACGTGGTGTAGGATCTCTGTGAGTGGATTTTGTTTGTTTACAGTCCTACACAGAAAGCTAAGTGCTCATGAGACCAAGCAAGATACGCTAAGTTCCTCTTACAAGGTTGGAAGATATAGCAGTGCAGAGCATGTCCCCACCTTGGTTTATGGAGGAATCTTTTCTAGAGGGGCTTTCTGACTATAGAGTAAAGGAAGACACTGTTTTCTAAAGGTGAAGAGGTCTGGAGAGGCGGGGAAATGGAGCAGAAAAGAGCTCAGATAAGCTGCTTCTACTATCAACCCTCTATCTGCCTCTATTCCAGGAAGAAGTCTGTTGTGTCAGCGGTAATGTCTTCCCTTCCCTTTTCCTGTGATGAAACTTCTCTGCCCTCTCTCAAAGGCCTCACAAAAAGGAAACAGCAGGTTGACCTTCCAGAAGCTGTGGGAAGCAGAAAGGAGCCAGAGAGCATGAATCCTCACTCAAAGATCTTGTGGGGACCTGAAAAGACGGAGTAATAGTGGGCATAGATCAATGGTGATTCATTTTATAAACACAATGCATGAGAATGGTTACCTGAAACACCACGTGAATGAAGGAATGTGTGAAACAATATATATAGAAATGAAACACAATCTTTTTTAATTTTGCATATGAACCAATATAAAACTTTAACAAAACCACCTCCTTGCAAAGAAACTTGGAGGCCTCTCTTCACCTCTGTCTTCTCACCTTAAAACAGAGATGACACAACTTACCTCATACCCAACCAGTGAGAGAGAGGCGAGAACCGATAAGAGAACTTGAAAACATTCTGCAAACTGTGGTCAGCTGTCCGGGCTTGAGAGCTGTTGCTATTCTGAGGGGCTCTATGGGGCATACTGAGATAACACGCAAAGGGGGCAACAGGTTGCTGTCGGGAACAGTAACAAGAAGAAGGACAACACTAACTTAGACATGGGCTCTCCAAAGTCACCTTTCCCTCAGTATCTAGAGGCCTCAGGAGATAAAATAACTTCTGCTGGCAGCCCTCCCACCCGTCAACATGGCAGCAACGCGCCTGCTGCATCAACCACAGATGCCATAACTTAAGCACAAATAACCACTTAATGGCTTCTCTTCTTTCTGGAAGCTTCTCACTGTTCTCAAAATTCTGGTTCTGACCCACCCAGAGAAATATCTTGGCATCAGAGGCAACACACATGGGAGGGAGGCAGTCTTTGCAAAGCTCTCTGGCTGAACTGGAACCTGTAGACATGGATAAGGGCTAAATAGAGAGCTGACTGCTGCACGTCTGAGATGTCTGTGACTTTTCAGCAACCTCTGCACCACTTATCAAATTGTCCCCACACCACACTTGTCTCAGGACCCTGAGGTGAGAATGGGCAACACCGTGGCCCCCTGCTGTGATGTGGGAGGGAGCAAAGTCAATAGCATTCCCTGTCCTCTAAGGGCACTGCAGATCTCCTGGTAGGTCAAGAAGGTGATTTATTTTAGGGGTGAACAGGTGTAGAGCTTTGGAGGTATATCTCCAAAGATAGCCACTAGCAAGTTAAGGAGGATTGCACTTTGGGGACCTCTAGCAACCCTCACACACTTCTTTTGGCTATCACCATCAATCACCTGCCTGCTTGCCTCCACGCTGGGGGAAACTTATGGAAATGCCTACAGATCACAGCAGCAGAGGCAAATTGTTGCAGTCATCTATTAGTGACACCTCTTTGAAGGCTTCCCCCCCTCCTTCTCCTCAAGGCAACACATCTGAGTCACTGGAGGAACAAATCATTAGTGATAAAAGGTTGGCAGTTTGAGTTCACTGGGAGACCCCCTGGAAGAAAATCCCAATGATGTATACTTCCGAAAAACTCAGCCAGGGCAAATCCTACGGAACAGAGTTTTACTCTCATACACATGGGCTCACTATGTGTGAGCGCTGATTCCATGACAAATGTTTTCAAGGTTCTGTTCACATCTTTAACCCTCACACTGATTTGATAAAGGGCAAATGTGGAGAGCTAAATTAGCAAGGTGCTAATGAACAACAGCCTCTCCGCATTTTCCCTTTCCCAAGCATCACTTGCGCTTCCAGAAGCACCTTGCAAGCTTAATGCAAAGTTGCAGGCAGAAGCTGTGGCTCCTTAAATGTTAATGCACCAGCAGGATGGGCAGGTTTCAGCAGAGTTTCCAGACAAAGGGAGGCTAGGAAGAAAGACCTGGCAACAATATACTTCTGACAAAAGGTCGGTGGCCAGTGAAAACCAAACCTCACATACTTTCGGCATGTTGTCAGAAGGGGCTGGCCCTTGGAGAAGGACACCGTGCTTGGAAGGGTGGAGGGTCATTGCTGGTGTGGAATTCCCTGGGTTACATGAAGTGACACAGTGAATGTGGCATGGGGTCAGCTGTGTGGAAGACCACGGGATTGGCTTAGCATGATAACGCAAGATTCAGAGCTGTTGTTCATAGGGTCGCTCTGAGTCATAGCTGGCACATAACAATAACAGTGAAAATCTTATGCATATCAATAGAATGTTGTCTGATACAGTGTGGAAGATGAGCCCCTCAAGTTAGGAATGGGAAAGACCTGCTTCCTCAAAATAGTTGTTAGATGCCATCAAGTCAACTACTGTTGCGGAATGTTGGGGAGCAAGGGAGGGCCTCTAGCCAGGACAGATGGCCTAAGGTCCAGATAAGTGCAAGCCTCATAATGGCCTTTAATACAGGGTAGAGAGAGCTCTCCTGTGTTTGGTTGTACCGGCTTGAGAAAGCTCAATACCTGGGAAGTTGACTGCTGTATCTGTTGAGCTGGAAGTGATCTGCACAAGGCGGAGGTTCTCCTATCCAATCTGCAAGCCCACCCTATTCTGTCTTTCTGTTTACATGCTTGTATATAAGTGCACTGCAGATCCCAATAAATTTGAGCTGGATTGACTCTCTGATCCTCTCCTGGAGTGGTGTATCTCTGTCGTGCTTACCCCCATCAGGGTGTCGCTGTTAAGTTTCCAGCGAACAGACAGTGACAAACTACCTCTCATAGCTACACTATAAACAATGGATTGGAACCTTGCTCTATCCTGCACCATCCTCAGGTCTTCTATCATTCTAAAGCCCATTGTGGTAGTCACTGTGTCAATTAATCCCCTTGAAGGTTTTCCTCTCTTTGACCCTCTACCCTTCCTAACAAATGGCCCCTCCTGATAACATGTCCCAAGTATGAAGTTTCACCATTCTTGCTGCTAGGGGTCACCCTGGTTGCACTTCCTCCGAGAGAGATTTTATGTTTACTCTGTCAGTCCATGGTATACTCTTCTCCAACACCATGATTCAGAGGCATCAGTTCTCAAAGGAGAGTTGACTTTGTGACATAAAGGAATAAAACGTTGGAGGCCTTCATTTGTTGATGTAGCACCACCCAAAATGAGAAGACACAGCAAATTTCCATTAATAACTGGAATGTGGAATGCACATAGTTTGAATCTAGGAAATTAGAGATCATTAAAAAATTCTATAGGATGCACCCCAAAAAAATTGCTATCTTATGTGTTAGTGAGCTGACATGTACTTATATTGGCTATTTGGAATGAGATAATCACATGGTCTACTATGCTGGGGATGACAAATTACAGAGGAACAGTAGTGCATTTAACAACGTCAAAAAGAGTATTTCAAGATCTATCTTGACATACAAAACTATCAGTGATAGGCTTGTATTCACACACTTTCAAGGAAGACCAATTAATTGTACTATTATTCAAATACTATTATTACTAATATTCATATTCTCTAACAACTAATTCTACGGATGAAAAACTGGGAATTTTTACCAACTTCTGTAGTGTGAGGTTGACTATGTATCAAGATGATTAGGCACTATATGTATGACAATTAACAATCTGGAGGGTGAGAGAGGAAAATGTGTATCAATGAATGGCCAAAAACTCAACCTTTCTATAAATTTTTACTAAACTCACATTAAATAAAAAAGGCAAGGGAGCTCTGGTGGTCTAATGGCAAGAAGGTGTTCTACAATCCCGAAGGCATGCAGTTCAAGTTCATGAGATGCTCTGCTGGAGAAAGGAGGGGCAATCTCCTCCTGTACCAGTCGGATCCAATTTGAGGGTGCATACATAATAATAATAATAAACTTTTTTTAAAAAATGAAGCAATACATATAGACCCCACTGGATGGAATACATCACGAATCAAATTGAGTATTTCTGGGGAAAGTAGTGGTAGAGAAGCTCAATACCATCAATCAGAATAAGGCCAGGACTCAGCTGTGGAACAGACTATCACATGTTCATATGCAAGTTCAGCTTGAAGCTGTGGAAAACTGAAGTAAGTCCACACAACACAAATGTGACCTTGATTTTTAAAAATTTATTGGTTTTCGGGGAGCTCTGGTGGCCTAGTGGCAAGGAGCTGCAACTACAATCCCAGAGGCTCACAGTTCGAATCCACCAGATGCTCTGCCAGGGAAGGAGGGACAATCTCCTCCTGTACCAGTCAATTTGGCGGTACACTCACACACAAAAATAATAAAACAAAAAAAAATTTATTGGTTTTCATATAATAATTCCTCTACATTACTTTTCATTCATATGCATTGTGTTTTATACAATCTTTCATTTACTTTGCGTTTCATATATTCATATACATTCTGTTTTACTTTTTTCATGGTTTGCTTACAAAGTTTAGAGCTGGTCTCACTAGTTCTGACAGAAACAGCAGGTAGAAAGGATACAGTCTTGCCAAGTCAGACTTCAAAAAATATGCAGTTCAAATAATGACCTTCTCATGAGAAGCACAGTGCAGGATCAGGCCGTATTATTCTCTTACACAGAGTCACAATGTGTACAATATGTAGCCACCTGAACAACAACTAAAAATAATGTGAAAAGCTGAAAGGAGAGTGTTTGGGGTAAGGCATTGTTACTGGAGAAACATAGTTCTGTTGTCTGCCACCAAAAAAACAAACATTAACTTGGAGACAAGGGTTGGAGTGCAAAAAGCCAAAATTGTTGTTGTTGTTATGTGCCATCAAGTTCACTATGACTCATAGCGACCCTATGAATCTTGTCCAATCCTGTGCCGACCTCATCATCTCCATCACACCTGCACCCATTGCCACAGTCACATAGGGAACAGAGGCTCTGAGCTAGCCAAATTTGTCTTCCTATCTTAGAGACTTTGGGGGTTTATATAGCAGAGAGGTAGGGTAGTAAAGGGTGAGGGGTTTTTTGGTGGTTTTTTTTGGTCCATAAAGGAGAGGCAGGATAGTATTTGTAAGAAGTCTTTACAGTATGCTCTTTTTTCTGGGCATTTGGGCCTAGTGATTTTGTCCCATGCTAACTGACCCAGCCTTCTCAAAGCTCTGAGATAGCTTGCTTCTGCATTCTAAAAATTAGTCATTCTCCGCTTCAGATGGCAAACAAAAAAAGCAGAAGGCTTCAGTTTTAATAAGTTTGATAATTTCCCAAGCGTTGAGGACTCTCCTTCATAGGGTCGCTATGAGTCACCTATAACTCGACGGCACTTAACAACAACAACAACAACAACAAGCTAAGAGGAAAAACCTCTTCCTTCTTAAAATGGTACCTTGAAAGGAGCATTGGTCTCACTTTAGAACTGAAGGGAAAATTCAAGCCTTGAGTTCCAATACTGAAAGGATGCTATGGGGAAAATCTTGAATGATACCAGAAGCATCAAAAGAAGATGGAAGGAATACAGAGCCACTATACCAAAAAAGTACTGGCTGACACTGAACCATTTCAGGAACCATTGAAGGAAGACATGCAAGCTGCACTGAAGGCACTGACAAAAAATAAGGCCCCAGGAATTGGGGGAATACCTATTGACATGTTCAACAAACAGATGCAGCCCTGAACATGCTCACTAATCTATGCCAAAAAATTTGCAAGGCCAACTCACTGGAAGAGATTCATATTTGTTTTCATCTCCAAAACACAGGTGACCCAATAGAAGTCATTAAGCAACATCATTAAGAACACATGCAAAAAAAAAAAAAAAGCCTCACCACATGCAAGTAAAATCTTACTGTAGATTATTTTTTTTAAAAAAGGGAGCTCAAAATATCTACAGGGAACTGCTAGAAATTCAAACAAGATTCAGAAGAGGCCATAGAATGATAGATATCATTGCTGATGTCAACTGGATCTTGGCTGAAAGCAGAGAAAACCAGAAAGATACTGACTTGTGTTTCACTGACTATGCAAAGGCATTTGAACATGTGGTTCACAACAAATTATGAGACTAATGGGAATCCCAGAACTAATTATGCTCATGTGAAACCTAGACCTAGACCAAGAAGCAGTTGTCTGTATAGAACAAGGAGACACTGCATGGTTTAAAATCAGGAAAGGTGTCCAATAGGGTTGCATCCTTTCTCCATACATATTCAGTCTTTATGCTGAACAAATCATTTGAGAAACTGAACTATATGAAGAAGAATGTGGCATCCAGATTAGAGTAAAACTCTCCAACAACCTGAATTATGCAGATGATGCAACCTTGCTTGTAGAAAGCAGACTTGAAGCACTTTAGAAGATCAAAAACTTCAATGTGGATTACATCTCAACATCAATAAAACAAAAGTTCTCACCACTGAACTGATAGTGCAACGTCATGATCAGTGGAGAAAAGATTGAAGTTGTCAATGACTTTATTTCGTGTGGATCCACAATCAACACTCATGGTGGCAGCAATCAAGAAATCAAAAGATATGCTTCCCTGGGAAAATCTGCTGTCAAGGACCTCTCCAGTGCTAAAGAGCAAGGAAGTCTGTTTAAAGACTAAAGTGTGCCTGGTCCAAGCCATGATCTTTTCCATTTCTTCCTATGCATCTGAAAGCTGGACAAGGAATAAATAAGGCAGAAGAATTGATGTCTTAGAATTGTGATGTTGGAGAAGACTAATGAATATCCCATAGACTTCCAAAATAATGTACAAAGCTGTTTTGGAAGAAGGGCAACTAGGCTGCTCCTTACAAGCAAGAATGGGGAAACGTTGTCTAACACACTCTGGGAATATTGTCAGGAAGGAGGCTAGTCTTTAAAAGACATCATGCTGGGGAGCTCTGGTGGCCTAGTGGCAAGGAGCTGCAACTACAATCCCACAGGCACACGGTTCGAATCCACCAGATGCTCTGCCGGGAAAAGGAGGAACAATCTCCTCCTGTACCAGTCAGATCTGATTTGACGGTACACTCACACAAAATTAAAAAAAAAAAAAGACATCATGCTGGGAGAGGTTCGCTAGAGGACAACCTTCAACATGGTTTGACATAGTGACCACCAGAATCAGCTCAAGCATGACACAGATCATGAGGATAGGACATGACAGGGCAAAATTCATAGAGTGGCTATGAGTTCTAGGAAATTTGATAGGACCTAACAACTTACTTAAGCTTGGATTACTGTGAAAAGTTAATATCCCTTAATTGAGGAGTTAGTCCTTTTTTTATTTTAGCTATTAGTTGCAAAAGACATTCCTTAGTGCTCAAGTTAGTACAAAGTTAATATCAAATCATTAAAGGATATTTTGAAAAGAAACTCATTTCCTACTACTGAGGGGCTGTTATTCACAGTTGCAGAACCAAAGGAAGTGTTCAATGTTTGCCACAGTCTAGATGTAGCTCTTTTTCACAAACACATAGAATATTCTCTTGTGTTTCTAGCTCATCCAGTTACAGTTAGGTGAGAGAGTTCCCAGCACTGGGAGATAAGAGCTGACTGTAGTTAGGGAGATCAGAATGTGAATCTCAATGTAGCCATCTAACTGGCAGGCTGAAGTGAGGCAAGTGACTCACCTTCACAGCCCTCAGCTTCTCCATATCTCTAAAATGGGGAGTGTACTAACTCCTGTCTTGCATGGTGCAATGACTGAAGGAAATGTAATATGTAAAGCACTTAGCTCAGTGCCTGGAAGTTGCTATTGTCACTATCCACACCTGTGTGTTAGAATGAGCATCTAAGGTTGTCTTTCTTTCACAGTCCAACATAAAGAACTCTCTGAATGCACATGGGGATAAAGAAGTCTACCTTCTACTGTCCAGAGAAGTTGAAATTCACTGTGAACTCTGTGCTAAAACCCAGCACTACTGTCCCCTAGCTCCAGGCCAGGCAGCATTTAGAATCTACAGACTGTGAGTTTTTGATGGCATCAGAGTGTTTTTTCATCAATCATTCTCAATGTAGGAAACAGAAGCACAACTTACTTCATTAAAAGCACTCACACTTAACTGGCTACATTTACATATTAAGCAGGCAACTGAGACTCTAATCCTTCTATTTTATGTACAGCTGTAATCATTACTCAATCAGAATGCTTGTTAAATGCTAGGGTACTACAGAGAACTCTCAAATATTTGCTAAGTACAGGTGGTGATTTGAAAATATTCCCATTCACAAACTGGATACAGTCCACTTCAGCACCCACTGGCCCCTAGTGAAACCCACTGGCCCTTAGTGATAGTACGTGTAGATGCCCTGGAGCGCAGTTCACTGGATCCTCAGTGTAGACTGAGATGTGGCTGTGGGCCCCTCTGGCCCCTGAGATTTAGTGGATCTGTTTGTCCATCTCACACCAGAGCAGGTCGCTGTTATTTTGTGCCTTGTGTTGCTGGTTTGGAAGTGAGGCAGAAGAAGAAGACAAAAAATTCCAGAGCTGTGAACAGCAAGGGGACTATTTGCAGGTCCAGCGCCATGCCATCCGCAGTGGGAAGAAAGGTCATAGTATGATTAGGTATTATTTGCATGATAACAGTCCAGAATAAGAGCTGCAGAGTAAAGTGGATGGGGTGGGGGTGAGGAATTGTACAACAATGAAAGAATTTTTTTTTCTCAAAGAGAAATGTGAAGGGGGGCAAGGAAAAAAAGGTGAAACAAAGAATGAATGAATAGAAATGCAAGTTCTCTATAAACTTTCATTTAAAAAAAACCAACCCAACCAAAACAAAAAAAAAGCATGACTTAACAGAGTAAAGGAAGGCAAGAGCAGTGCCTTAGAGAAACTTAGCCATCTTAACACAGTTGCCTTGCTATATTTTTGTTACTAGTAATTGATCAGTGGACTCATGGTGGCCCCATGCACAATGGAAGGAAATGTTACCTGGTCCCATGATATCTGGTTTCAGGAAGTAGATCACCACCCCTTTTTTTAAAAAAAAAATTATTATTAATTTAAATGAAAGTTTACAGAGACTGAGGATTTCCATTCATTCATTGTTGCACTTTTCTCCCTGCCCAGCCTCCCACCTCCCACTCAGTTCACTCTTCTCTTTGCAAAGTAAAAGAAAAACTCTTTCATTGTTATGCAATCCCTCCCTCCAAGTCCACTCCACTATGCACCCTTTGGACTCCCCTCATGACAAAAATACCTAATCACATATCCCTTTTAAGCAGTTCTCTCCCTCATCTGTTTCAATGCAGTATACATTATTTATCCCATCTTTCTCAGTCTCCCCTCAACCCTGATGTCAGTCCTGTTTTACAACAGTGGCACTATGCAGTATTTGTCCTTTTATGACTGAGATACTTCACTCAGCATAATGTCCTCCAGGGTCACCCACTTTGAATAATATTTCATGAGTTCCTTGTTTTTTCAATGCAGCATAGTATTCCATTGTGTGACTATAACACAGCTTCTCTATCCATTCATTTGTTGATGGGCACTTGGGTTGTTTCCAACTCTTTGCCATTGTGAACAAAGCTGCGATAAACATGGGTGTGCATATATCTGCTTGGGTGGTGGTGATGGTTTCTTTGGGGTATATTCCCAGTAGTGGAATTGCTGGGTCACACCAAACATTTTCCCTGGTCCATCCTAGTCTGGAAATTGTGATGAAACCCCAACAACACACAATTACAACTGAAAGACAGGTCAGACAGGAAGTGCATCAACTGTTGTAGTACCTAGGTCTTCTGCATGGAAGGTGAGAATTCTAGTACTGAGGATAAGTAAACCCAACTCTTGTTTTAGATTGGCCCTAAAGTCATCCCATACTTGAAAAAACAGTTCCAGCTACCCCTGTGGTTCAACGTTCATGCATGCTAATAGACATGCCTGTTGTTGTAATGTGCCATCGAGTCACTTGTGACTCATAGCGACCTTATAAGGTGATGATAGTGAGACAGTGATCACTTCTTGGAAAACTCAACCAAATGAGATCAAAAAGGCATCATTTGGCCAGGAATAGATCTCAGAAGGCAGGAAGGGGAAGGATGGGAGGATAAATGAAAATGAGAATCACAAGGAGGAAACTGGAAGAGTATCGTTACATTGTGGGTATTGTAATTACTGTCATAAAACAAAATATGTGTGAATGGTTCAATGAAAAACCAATTAGTTCTGTAAACATTCATTTAAATAACACACACACACACACACACACATAAATAACTCCAATTCAAAACCATCTAATAAATACCAAACCAGACAAAAACAATAAATTTATAGACTAATACTGCTCATGAGCATAGTGTGGGGAACTTTGAGGTGTCTAAGGTCTGTCCTTCAGATGTCTTTCCTAGCCAATCATTAACTTTTTTGTGGTGAAGTATTTATCGTATTAAGGAGCGAGGATTAGGATGGAATACAAATCCCACCCTACTGTTGTTGGTTTTCAATGCCATTGAGTCATAGGCAACTCATAGTGACCCTATGAACTTTCTTAGTTTCTCCAGGTTCATAGGGTTTCCAGAGGCAAGCTATTTCAGAAGTGGATGCCACTCCTGCTTCCAAGCTTGCTTTAATCGGGGAGCTCCACCAAATACTGTCCACCATGGGTGACCAATATTGCATGTGGCACATCAGGGCCACAGTGTTCAGCATCACAGCCACCATGAGTTACCTCTGTACAGCAAATGGACAGACCAGTGCTATACCACCTTGGGCTTAGAGGCTTCACTCATCTGGGACATAGCATTCAGTTGCTTCCAACTGGCCCATTGCTCACCTGTCTCTGCACCACCAGCTTGCATCACCGACAGTGGCCATCCAGCTATGCCACACTGACAGCCTACAGGATTCTGTCCCATCACTCACTGGTTTCTACAACACCAGCTTTCATACCTATAGCCATGTGAATCATCTCTCTAATGAGTCTGAGTCTCTAGGAGAACTTCTAGTGAACCAGTGAACCCAAGGGACATAGAGGAGCTAGGGAACTGAGCAGAGGAGGAGCTGTTGATGCCAGAAATCATGAACTTAAACAGCAGGTCAAGCATTTTGGACAATATTGACTTGACATGGGTTTTTATTAAATTTTGAATTATTTATTTATTTATTTTTGGTTTCCATTCATTCATTGTTGCACATTTTCCACCCTATTCACCCCTCCAGTTCTCTTTTCTCTTTGAAAAAAATTCTTTCATTGTCATAGAATCCCTCCACTAGTACACTTAACTATGCAGCTCTGATTCTGGACTCTTGTCATGCCAATACTATCTAATCACATATTTCTTTTATACAGTTATGTCCCTCGTATGTTCCAATGCCATGTACCTTATTTATCCCCTCTTTCCTTAGTTTCCCCTAACCCCCATGCCAGTCCTGTTTTATAACAGTGGCATTATGCAGTATTTGTCCTTTTGTGACTGAGATTTTTTTTACTCAGCATAATGTCCTCCAGGGTCACCCATTCTGTATAATATTTTATAACTGGTCTGCTACTAATTTTAGTAGAAGGAATTCTAAAGATGGGGGACCTAAAAAATATTAATCACTCAAACCTAGCAATACATAAAAAGGATCATGCTCACGATCAAGCAGGTCTTATTCTATGACTGCAAGACTTCAAAAATCCGCTAATGTCATTTATCATATTGGCATACTAATGGCATAGAAACCATTAGATCATTTCAACATATACAGAAAGATAATTGACATTCATAGTAAAAAAAACAAACTCAAACACACAAAAAAATTTCAGAAAATGTAATGCGAGAGAACTGCTGCAACCTGATAAAGGGCATCTATAAAACTCAAAGCTAATATCATGCATACTGTGAAACACTAAATGCTTTCTCCTTAAGATCAAGAAGACAAGGCTACTTGAACAGACCACTCCTGTTTATCACTGTGTTAGAAAACCTACCCAATGCAACAAGGCAATTAGAAAATAAAACCCCAAAAATTTAAAATAAGAGATAAAATTGTCTGTATTCACAGACATCATGATTATAGCTACAGAATCCCAAATAATATACCAAAAACAACCTGCTAAACTAACAAATCAATTTACTAAAGTCATAAGATACAAGCTTGATTCTCAAAAATAAATTATGTATCAGTTTGAAATTGAAATATAATAACCAGTACCGTTTACAATAGCATTTTTAAGTGAAATAGGGATAAATCTAATAAAATGCATGCAAGCTTTCTATTCCAGAAATTAATGTGATAAACTAAATAGGCAAAAGTTAACAGACAAGCCATGCTCATGGATTGGAAAACTCAAAGAGGTCCATTCTCCCCGGAATAATATAGATTACAGATTATATCTCCATACAAATCCCAGCAGTATTCTTTGTAAAAATTGACAAGTTGGTTATGAAATGTCTATGGAAAAGCAAAGAAGTGTTAAAAGATGCAAAACAATTTTTAAAAAGAATAACCAAGTTGGAAGATTCACATTATCAAAACTTACTATCATTCTATAGTAAACAAAGCTAGTGGTATAGCATGATGACAGACAGATCAATGGACCAGCATAGAGAGTCCACAAGCTGATTCACATATTTACAGTCAGTTGATATTAGTGAAGGCATAAAGGCAACAATGGAGGAAGAATAGTTTTCAACAAATTGTACTATATATGGTTACAAATAGGAAAAGGATGAATCTCAACTATTTCCTCAAATCAAACACAAACATTAACTCAAAATGAATAATAGTCTTAAGTGTAAAAGCTAACACTAAAATTTCTATAGAAAAACATAGAAGAAAAATCTTTGTGATGCTCAGGCAAAGATTTCTTCAATATGAAAAAAATATAAACCATGAAAGGAAAAAACCTCAGTAAATTAAATTTCACATTAATATTAATATATATTAAAGTATACATTTCTGGTATTGGAAAAGCACAGTTAGAAAGTGAAAAAGATGAGCTGTCAAGTTTGCAAGATACACATTTGATAAAAGATGCATATCTAGAGTATATAAAGAATCCTGAAAATGCAATTCTAAGAAAACAAACAACTCTAAAACCCAAACAAAATATTTTATAGCTTTTCACCAAACAGGAAGAGTAAATCCAATAGTTGCTGTGGAGTTGACATCAACTGAGCAGTATTTTGTTTTGCTGTATACATGGTTCATATGAGTCAAAACTGACGTGGCTGCACATAAGAACCTCTTTCATAATAAAGCCACCCACATAAAGTCAGACGCCATAGAGTTGACTCCAACTCATAATAGAGATTCCTTTTGTAGATAATTTCTTTCACAATGATTAGTACAAGAAGAGCTCTAGTGGCCTAGTGGTAAGAAACTGTGCTGCAATCCCACAGGCATGTAGTTCGAATCTACCAGCTGCTCCACGGGAGAAGAATGGGTAATCCCCTCCCGTGTGATTAACTGCCTCTGAAAACCTGCCAGAGGGTCAGCTATGGGTCTACAGTACACAACAACAGTAGTTTCTATAAAGGGAGCTCTAGGAAGCTAGGCTGCCAGCCCAAATGCACATGCTTCAAATACACCACTTTTGTGGGAGAAAGATGGGCAATCTCCTCCAATGAGACTTAACTGCATCTGAAAACCCACTGGAGGGTCAGCTGTGAATTGGTTTTTGTTCAATAGCAATGAGTTGTTTTGACTTGAATGAGGTCTTTAAGAAAAGACAAAGAGGAATCACAAAATGGAAGGCGGGGGATGGAAAGGCCATATTACTTCATTCATTGTACCACATAGTATATGTGCCAGAGTAGAAGTGCACTCCACAGGGTTTTCAGTAGCTGATTTTTCAGAAGTAGATCACCAGTCTTCCGAGGCACCTCTGGATGGACTGTAATTAGTCATCTTCTAGCAGTTAATGAAAACTAAAATGTTTAATGCCTAACCATTTGTACAACCCCCAAGGACTCCATTCTCTGACTTAGAATGTCCAATAGCTTCACTAGCATTAAAATAAAGCTCAGGGACTCTAAAGATGGTAAAGAAGAAAATGAAAAGGTACTAATGTATAACAATGTTCATAGCAGCGTTATTCACCATTGCAAGAACACGGAAACAGCCCAACGAATCCAACGAATGGATTGAGAAATTATGGTACATTCATATGATTGAATATTATGTAGCAGGCAGGAGCGATGATTTTGTAAATCACTACCTAACTTGGGAGGGACTGGAGAATATTATGCTAAATGAACTAACTAAGTCCCATAAGGACAAAAACTGTATAAGACCATTATTGTAGAAATAGATAACTAGTAAAAGTATGAGGATCAAAGGGGGAGAGGGTGGGAGCAGAGGGGTGAGGATGAGTGGGGTGTATGTGTGTAATCATAGAGCCGCAAATTCGATGAGTGGATGGAGGAGAGAGTTAAGGAAATGGGAAAGGTCCAGTGTGTAAAAATAATGTATAGTGTATACTAAGTACACCAGTATAAAATAAATAAATACATATATACCAAACAATAACATAATATATCCAAGTATTAGTATAGATGCAGAACAACTTCCTACCTGTCAGGAAGATAAAGTTATATGACCTCTTTGGAAACAGTTTGACAGTTTTTTGAAGTCTTTACTGTTCTGTTTTCTTCTTCTTAAATATAACATTAAAAATGCAAGTAAATATGACTGCTTCCTGGTCCAAATATAGCTTTCGCATAGGCATGATCAAGTATTCTAGGATGAGTGAAAGAAAAAAAATATGGAAAGAATGATTGATGAGCCGTTATGTATTGTAATTGGTGTTATGGAATAAAATGTGCATGCATGTTGTTGTTGTTAGGTGCCATTGAGTATGATTCATATCTACCCTATGAACAACAGATCTGAACCCTCTTCTACCCTGTGCTATCCTCACACATTCTGACACATTAAAGCCTATTGCAACAATCACTGTGTCAATCCACCTGATCAAAGATCCTCCTCTCCTTCACTGACTTTCCACCTTTCCAAACCTGATGTCTCTTTTCAAGGAATAACCCAAGCATGTGAGGCAAACATCACCATCCTTGCCTCCAAGGAATATTCTGGCTGCACCTTCTCCTAAATATATGTTTATTCTTTTGGAACTCCATGGGATATTTATTATATTTCTCCAACATGAAAGCTCAAAGGCATCACTTCTTCTGTCAACCTTATTCATTGTCTAGCTCTCAGATGCATAGCAACTGACTGAAAAGACCATGGACTGAATATGGCACACCTTAGTCCTCAAACTAACATCATTGCTCCTCAATAATTTTGAGAAGTCCCTGATTGCAGACTTTCCCAGGACAATATGTCTCCTGATTTCCTGACTGCTGCTACAAAGGGTGTTAATTGTGGATCCAAGTAAGATGAAGTTGTTGACAGTTTCAATCTTTTCTCCATCTATCATGATGTTGCCTATCAGTAAGGATCTTTGTTTACTTGAGATTGAGATACAATCCATATCGGAGGCTGCATTCTTTGGTCTTCTGCAATAAGTGCTTCAAGTCCTCCTCACTTTCAGCAAGGTTGTGTCATCTTCATAACATAGGTTATTGATGAGTCTTCCTCCAATCTTGATGCCACATTCTTCTTCATAGAATCTAGCTTCGCATATTCTCGGAATACCGACTGAACAGGTATGGAGAGAGAACACAACCCTGACACACTCCTTTCTTAATTTTAAACCATGTACTGTTGCGATGGATTGATACAGTGACTTGGGTAATGAAGGTAGGTGTGTCAGAGACCGTAAAGTTGGCACAGGATAGAACAGGTTTCAGGACTGTTGCACATAGGGTCTCTATGAGTCACAAGCGATTCAACGGCACATAACAACAAGAAACTCTTCCCTTGCTTTGTTTGCACAACAGCCCCCTGGTCTACGTATAGATTTGTCATGTTTTAAGTGTTCTGGGATTCCCATTCTTCTCAATGTTAGCCATAATATGATCCACACAGTCAAATACCTTTGCATAGTCAATAAAGCATCAACAGGCATTCTTCTGGTATTCTTTCATCATCTGACACCAGCAATGATTTCCCTGTTCCCTACCTATGTATTTTTCTAGCCATTAGTGAATGATCATCAGTATTTTGCTTGCATATGATATTGATGATATGGTTTGATAATTTCCACATTCTGTTGGATCGTCTTTCTTGGGGAAAAACCAAAACCTTTGTAAACTTTAACTCATATCATAATAAAATAAATTTTGCCTAAAAACGGTTTTACAATTTTAAAAGATAATTTTTAAAAACCTGCTAAACGTATACCTCAATAAACCTGACTCTTAAAAAGATTGATTAGCTTAGCACTGCTAACCGAAAAGCACATGGTTTGATTCCACCACTGCTCAGTGGGAGGAAGATGTGCAATCTCCTTCCTTGCATTTAATTGCATCTGAAAACCTGCTGGAGAGTCAGCTATGGGTCGGTTCTGACTCAATGCACAGTTGGGACAAGTATTCACAAAGGACCTTCGTATTGCTCTCCTGGAAAGAAGGCCTATCTTGGAATACCTTCTGGGTAACAAACAGATAAGCAGGCGTAACTTAGGGGAAAGTTGGAGAAAGGAAAGAGATTCAGACTTGCCTAGTCGTTTAAAGCCCAGGTTTTTCTATTAAACCAATGAGAGTTCAAACTCTGGTTTTGCTGTATACAAACTGTGTGACCTTAAGTAACTCACTTTCTGTCTCTACGTTTCAGTTGCCTCATCTTTTGACAGGAGCAATGATAGCTTGCCTATTCCTTGGCCTATTGGTAAGGAGCTGCGCTGCCAACAGAAAGGCAAGGGGTTTTAATCCCCCAGCTGCTCCGCAGGAGAAGGATGAGCAATCTCTGCTGTTGCGATTTACTGCTTCTGAAAACCCGCTGGAGGGTCAGCTGTGGTCCGGTTCCGACTGGACGGTACACAACAGCAACACATTCCCCAGGGTAACTGAGGTCAAATAAGCTCTGGTGTGAAAACTTCAGGCACCCTGGTACAAGTGACAGGAAATAACATGCCTGGCAAGACGTATGAATGTGCTTGATAGGCACCCTTATCCCTATATCAAAAGACGATGTGAGGCAGAAGGAGAGCAGGCTGGCTGGTAGGAAAGACATGTGGGTGGCGTTGGTGGCTCCCATCCGTGACCGTGACCGCATTCAACGCTACTCCCATTTAGTGAGTGACCTACATTCTGGAATTTCCAGGACAACCACAGTATCAGTCCATCCCCTCAAGGGGACCATACATCAAAATGTTGGGGAAACAGAAAGACTATCGTGAAAGGACACAAGGCTGGCCTCACCCCCCACTTTCTTCATTTCTCTCCCTCCCTCTCCTCCCCATCAGTGGGGATTTGCTCAGACGTCTTTCATATGAAATCAAACAGAACTCGGAAGGTAAAGCTGCTGGGTGAGGGGAGGCAACACAAAAACCACTGCTTCTGAACAATACATTTGAACGCCCGCTAGCAATGGTTGAGAGATCACCAAGTTTCTGGTTATCTGTGCCAACCCTCTCCCTCCCCGCCCCTTCCCTCCCCCACCTTTCTCCTCCTCCCAACTCCAGCCACGGTTGAAAAAGCCACGTTCATCTCCCAACTGATCAAAAGGGAACTGAGGGGAAGGCGACCGAATTCTTGCTGTTCAGCAGTGAGCATGAGCGTTGGGCTGTCGGGCCCCTGCCCTTTTAATT
Organism: Elephantulus edwardii; assembly: GCF_000299155.1. Taxonomy (NCBI): domain Eukaryota; kingdom Metazoa; phylum Chordata; class Mammalia; order Macroscelidea; family Macroscelididae; genus Elephantulus; species Elephantulus edwardii. The sequence goes on from NW_006399790.1 coordinate 16,028,120, forward strand.
AATGAACAATCTGGCGCGTTGGCGCTCCCCTAGGTATGCAAACCAGCTCCTGCCTATGAAATCCCTGTCGTCGCACAGCTCTTCGGGACACAATCACATCACAGCCCCCTTGTTCCACAGGAGGAACCGCCATTTGCAAGATAAGCATCTTTGTTATTTAGCAGGCGTGAGCTCTCTCTTTTTCTTATTTTGCCCTGTGCCTTTTGGCTCTCGCTCCTTTGAGTGGATACCCAAACAATGACTTCCCGCGCCCTAACACCTTCCTGCCCCCAAGCCCCGGAAGGCAGAAGGCCCTGGTCTCCGGAAGCTTCTCTGGGGAAGGCGACCCAAGCCCTTTTCAGGACCTCAGATGTCAAGCAGGGCGGGAAGTAAGAAGGCGCGAGACCTCTGCTAATCCTCTGCTAGCTTTAAAGCCGAGCCTGGGAAAGCAAAGCTGAATGGCACCATGTGGGGTGTAAGGGGGGCAGCAGGGCCCTGGGATCATGAACTTAAACAGCCTGGGAAATCTCCCTCCCGGGGAGGGTGGCGCTCGCAAATGTGCAAAGCCACCGCTGGACCACCCCACCCCCTCTGTCCCAGTTCATCAGACTGCATCCTGCGCCTGCCCTTTGCTTTAGAACAGCCACGCCCACCCAGGAGCCCCGCAATGGCCCGGCACGCCAATCAAAAAGTGGCGACCACATCCAAAACCCCTTCTCGTTCTGCGTGTCGGTAAATCGAGGCCCGAGGCCCGGGGATGGGTTGCAACGTGCCTGAAAATTGAGGCGAGTCTGGAGCTGTTTGTTCCCTCACACATGGCTGCCTCTGCAGGGAATCAATAACATTTGTGTACAAAGCACTGAGGAAAGAGACAAGATAGGAGATTAAATGAGATCACAGTAAACTACAAAGCCTACACAAACAGTAGGGATTTTATTGTTAGCCTCTTCATTTGTAAGAGATATTTTCAAAAGATCTCGGAGAATAGCAAAATTTAACCTTTACCAGTATGAAAAAATTCTTCAGAAGGCGGTGAGCTTCCAGACAAAACCTGTACAGTGACTTTACCTCAGGGAACCAGGCGACAGGGCTGCATCAACTCAGCATTCATTATTTCCACTTTGGAGAGAGGAAACAATGCAACAATGAGGCTTTAATAAAACCACAGACAATGAAATGTGCATCCAGCAGGAAGTCAGGTGCACTGAGGCCCCCTCAAAAAAAAAGAAGACAAAGGCCCTCCCCTTGGAGAGCTTATGAGCCAGTTGATAGGATGTTTTGTCTCCACAATTTGATCTTAAATCCATTCAGGACAAGGCTCCTGTATCCTTGGATACTTCCAGCATAGCCAAGAGCTCACAGTAGGAGACTGGTCTATACAGGCTGATTGGTTGGTTGAAGCCAGGAAGAAAAGGACTCTGAAGCATTCCCAGCACTGCTTTTCCTCTCCACATTTGATGGAAAGGAACCTTTATTACACTCCAAACATATCATTGTTCCCCTGTGGTCCTGAGAAAGCACCCAGTATGTTTGGCTCTCTGGAGGCCCCATGCTGGAAGGGAGGCATTTTCCTCCTAGGTACCAGAAGAGCTGTTTTCATGCCACTAATGATGTTGCTGAGAAGAGTCTCAGCAGGAAGGAAGTCAAAGGAAAGGTTCCTTTCACCTACCCATCAGTTTTGGGGGCATGGGGATGGGTGTCAGATATCACACATATCAGATGGAATAAAGCAACAGGGCAAGAGGCAGAAGACATGCATTGACCTCCTCAACTGGCTCTTCATTAGCTATGAAACTCAAAGCAAATCATCTCTCCCCTCTGGGCCACCGTCTCCTAATCTGTAAAATGAGGGCATTAACTACACAAACATTCCCCAACGTGAAGTTGTTGTTGTTGGTATGTGGCATCAAGATGGAACTGACTCATAGCTCACTCTCAAGCATGGTTTCAGAGGTTGTAAATCAAAGGGGAGGGAATGACCTGTCTTTATCCCAAGGAGCAGTTGGTGGATTCAAACTATCTTCCTTTGGGTTGGCAGCACAACTCTTTAAAGTTTAAATCTTTCCAATGTGTAGGGGCAAGGGAGGGTGGTGTTTTATAAGGGTATCCCTGAGTAGTGTAAGTACTGCTAACAACAAAGTTGAAGACTGGGTCCAACCAGACGTGGTTTAGAGGAAAGGTCTGGCAATTTATTGGTGGGGGAAAAAAATGAACTATCAATAACCTTATGGAATGCATAGGGGCCTCCATGAGTTGGAGTCAACTCGATAGTAACTGGTGTTATGGGGGGTTGGATATATAAGAGGTTGTTACATGCCATTGAGTTAGCTCTAACTCCTAGTGTCCCAGGTACAACAAAATGAAACATTGCCCACTCCTGCACCATCCTCACATTCATTTCTATATTTGAGCCTAGTGTTGCATGATCAGTACATCTCATGAAAGGTCTTCCTCTTTTTTGTTGACTTCTACTTCATCAAACACCATATTCTCCAGGTATTGGCCTCTCTTAGTTGCGTGGCCAAAGTAGTCTTTCATAACTTGCTTCAAAGGGGTGTTCTTGCTATTCTTCCAAGAATGAAAGAGAGAATAAGAGAGAGATCTTGTAGTACAAACACAAGAAACATTGGGATGTTTTCTAGTTACAACATTTTATGATCCTGTTAAAACCAAATTTTGTTCATGGCATTGATTTTAAATGAACCAAAGTGTTTGCTATTTAAAACAACTGCACTTTCAGTTAAACCAGGCAAATCGAACACATGAGTTTTATCTCTGTTCCTTCCTCTACAAAGAAAATGACAATAAAGGAATTTGAAGAGCAACATCCCATAAGGACAAAATTAACCAAAAAAGAAGAAGTAAGACAGCACTCCTGCCCAAAATGTAGACATGGGGAGGGTAAATAGATAAACAAGAGGTAACTGACTTAGCAGACCAGAGAAAGCAGAAATTTTAGCATGCCTTTTGAATTGCAAATCCCCAGACTCATACTCAAACTTATTGTTGTGGAGTCTGAATCAACTCACGACTGATCCTACCTCCTACCCGACACATATTGGGTTTTCTAGCCTTTAAATCACACGGAAGGATATTGCTCATTTTTCCCCAAGGAAACACTGGTGGATTTGAACCATCAGAGAGGTGTGGCTTTTCTTTCCCAGCATGGTGTCTTTTTCCAAGCACTAACTTCTCCTGAAAACATGCATAAAGTGTATGAGGTCAAGTTTCCCCATCTTTGCCTCTAAGGAATACCCTAGTCGCACTTCTTCCAAAACAAACTTGCTTTTTGCCAGTCCATGAGATACTCAGTACTCTTTTCCAAAACCACAATCTAAGAAACCAATTTTTCTCCTCTCATTCTTATTCATTGTCCAACTTTCAGATACAAAAGAATCAACTGAAAAGACCATGGCTTGAATCAGGTGTACCTTAGTCTTTAAACTGACATTATTCCACGTTTCTCTCTTTATTGTTATTTTAATGGAAGTTTACAAAAAAGTTGGATTTTCATTCATTTATTGTTGCATATTTTCCTCCCTATACCCCCATTTGCTTTCTTTAAAAAAAATTCATTGTTGCATAATTTCCTCTCACCCCCACCCCACCGGTTACCAGTCTCCTTTGCTATGCACCTCTTATTCTGAAAGTA
>NW_006399790.1:16033704-16047659 GCF_000299155.1 Elephantulus edwardii
ACCCAAAATCTCTGTAAATGTTTATGAAAATTAATAAAATATAATTATAGGGAAAAAAAAGAACTGGGGATTACAAACATTTCTTCATGTGTTTGTTCGCTATCTGAATGTCTTCTTTAGTCAAGTTTCTGTTCATATCCTGTGCCTATTTTGCAATTGGGTTACCTTTTTCTTGCTGAAGTGCTGGAATATTCTATAAATTTTAGATATTAGTCCCTTATCAGATATGTCATTACCAAATATTTTTCCCAGTTTGTGGCTTTTCTTTTTACCCTGTTGGAGAAGTTTTTGATGTACACGGGGATTTGATTCTTAGAAGATCCCATTCATCTATTTTGTTCTCTCCTTGTATAGATTTTTCAAGATGCTTGGAAGACTGTTCATATTGTGGGTTAGGGCTTCTAGAGTTTTTCCAAGCTTTACTCTGATGAAGTTTATAGTCCTTGGTTTTACTCCTAGGTCCTTGATCCACTTTGAGTTCGTTTTTGCGTATGGTGTGAGGTGTGAGTCTTGAAAGAGTTTTCTACAGATAGTTTCCCTATTTTGCCAACAACATTTGTTAAAGAGGCTTTCATTTCCCTACTTAACTAATTGAATCTCTTTGTCAAAAACCAGTTGACCATAGGTAGATGGGCTGATTTCTGGGCTCTCAAATCTATTCCATGTATCTATGTGTTTGTTACTATACCAGTACCACATTGTCTTGACCACAACAGCTATGTAGTGAGATTTGAGATCAAGGAGTGACATGCCTCCTACCTTGTTTCTCCCTTTCAGGAGTGCTTTGCTTATGCAGGGTCTCTTTCCATTCCAGATGAAATTGGAAACTGCCTTTTCCATCTTATTGAAGAATGGAATTAGTATTTGCATTGGGATTGTATCAAACTTGTAGATTGCCTTTGATAGAATTGTCATTTTTAGTGAGTATTCCTATCCATGAACATGGTATATTCTTCCATTTCTCCAGGTCTCTTTTTGGTTTTGTTTTGTTTTTGTTTTACTAAATGATAGTAATGTCTTGTAATTTTATTTGAATATTTCTTTTGTTTTATTTAATTAGATTTACTCCCAAATATTTCATCTTCATCTTGTAGTTAGCTATTGTGGTGGGTATTGTTTTCCTTAGCTTCAGTTCTGTATTCTCTTTGTCACTGTAGAGAAATCCAATTGATTTTTGTATATTGATCTTACATCCTGCCACTTTGCTGAATTGGTCAACTATGTCCAGTAGTTTTCTTGCTAAGTCTTAAGGTTTTGCTAAGTATACTATCATATAATCAGCATATAAAGATGATTTTACCCTCTCCTTGCCAATTTAAATACTCCTGTTTCCTTCTCATGTCTTATTACTATTGCTAAGACTTCCAATACAATATTGAATAAGAGAGGTGATAGTGGGCATCCTTACCTAGTTCCTGTTCTCAAAAGGAATTCCTTTAATCTCTCTCCATGGAGAACGATGTTGGCTCTTAGTTTTGTGTATATACTTTTTATTATGTTGAGAAAATGCCCCTCTATTACTATTTTGTTAAGTGTTCTAATCAGGAAAGGATGTTGGATTTTGTAAAAGGTCTTTTCTGCATCAAGTAATAGGATCATGTGGTTCTTGTTCTTTACCTTATTAATATGATGAATTACACTGATTGCCTTTCTTATGTTGATCCATCCTTGCATACCTGTTATGAATCCCACTTAGTCATGATGAATTATTATTTATTTATTTATTTACTTACTTACTTACTTACTTGCTTACAAAGTTCATATACATTGTTTTTAACACCGGATTTTTTTTACATACTGTTGGATTATATTGGCCTGGATTTTATCGAAAATTTTTTCATCTATGTTCATAGGATACATTGGCCTATAGTGTATTTACCTGATTTTGGCATCAAGGACATGCTTGCTTCATAGAACGAGTCTGGGAGAATTCCATATTTTTCTATTTTCTTAAATACTTTATGTAGAACTGGTGACAGTTCTCTGAATGTTTGGCAAAATTCACTAGTACAACCATCTGGGCCAGGGCTTTTGTTGTTGTTGTTGTTGTTGTTGTAAGTTGTTGTATTACTTATCCAATTTCATCTTTTGTAATAGGTCTGTTCAGGTGGTCTACTTCAGTCTGTGTAAGTTTAGGTTGTGAGTTTCTAAGTATTTGTCCATTTCTTCTAGGTTTTCGTATTTGTTTGAGTATAATTTTTTCATAATATTTCATTGTTAACCTTTTTATTTTAGTTGATTCTGTTGTGACATTGCCCCTTTCATCTCTTATTCAGATTATTTGTCTTCTCTTTCTTTTCCTTTGTTAGTTTTGCTAGTGGTTTGCCGATTTTATTAACCTTTTAGAAGAACCAACTCCAGATCTTTTTGATGGTTTCAACTTTTTTTTTCTGTTTTCTATTTCATTTATTTCTGTCCTAATTTTTATAATTTCAGGGGGTTTTTTGAGGGTGTCCAGTTTTCTTGCTGTTCTTTTTCAACTTGTTGGAGATGTTGGGTTAAAGAATCAATTATCAACCACATGAGTACAATTAAGTGTCCTGGAATTTCCATTCTTCTCAATGTTTGTCATAACTTATGATCCACAGAGTCAAATTCCTTTGTATAGTAAATAAAGCTTAAATAAAACAAAAAAAAAGAATCAATTATCAGTTTTCCTTCCCTTGATGTGTTTGCTTATAGCTATAAATTGCACTCTAATTACTGCTTTGACTGTTGCCCAGAGGTTTTGGTAAGTTGTGTTTTCATTGTCATTTGTTTAAAGAAGATTTTTATTTCATTTTTTATTTCTTCTATTACCCATTCATGTTCAAGCATGGTGTTGTTCAGCTTCCAAATGTATGATTTTCCCCCCTCCTTTATCTTCTTGTTATTAATTTCTAATTTTGTAGCATTTTGGTCTGATAATGCTTTGTATTATTTCTATGTTTTTTAATTTGTTGAGGCTTGTTTTGTTACCTAAAACGTGATCTATTCTGGAGAATGTTCTATGCGCACATTGGGGAAGAAGGTATACTGCCCTTTTTTTGGTGGGGAGTGCATTAGCCTGTATATGTCTATGAGATTGAGATGGTTGATTGTGTTTTTTAATTCTTCAGCATCTTTGTTGAGTTTATTTCTGATAATTCTATCTTTTCCTGAGAGTGATGTATTGAAGTTTACAACTATTATGGTGTTGTCTGTTTCTTTTTTCAGTTCTGTTAACTTTTGCTTTGTGTATTTTTCTGCCCTATCATTTGTTACATAGGTATTTATTATAGTTATGTCCTCTTGTCCTATTGAATCTTTAAGCATTATATACTGACCTTCCTTGTCATTTGTGATGGGTTTTGCACTGAATTCTATTTAATCAGAGATTAATATCACTACTCCTGGTTTTTTCTGATTGCCATTTGCTTGGAACATTTTTTCCACCCTTAAATTAGTCTTTCTTTATCTTCACTTTTCAGGTGTATCGCTTATAGATAGCATATTGATGGGTTTGGGGGGGGATTTTATCCAATCTACTTCTCTTTTTCTCTTCAGTGATACATTTAAACCATTCACATTCAGTGTCATCAATGAGAGGCAAGATTTTATTTCTATCCTTTTGTTGAGTTATTTTTTATGTTGTTGCTGGTTACTTTGGTCCATCCTGCTTTCTGTGGCATCTCTGTAAGAAGGACTTCCCTCACTATTTACTGCAACACTGGTCTTGTTTTTACAAACTGCCTCAAATTCTGATTTTCTGATAATATCTTGATCTCTCCTTCATATTTGATGGACAGTTTTGTAGGGTACAGTATTCATGGTTGACAGTTGTATTCTTTGAGTGTTTGATACATGTCATTCCACTGTCTTCTTGCTCACACGATTTCTCCTGAGAAATTGTCAGTTAATCTTATTTGCTCTCCCTTATAGGTTCATTTCTCCCTAGCTGCTTTCAGAATTCTCTCTTTATCTTTGCTTCTGGAAAATTTAACTATAATGCCTTGGTGTTTTTCTTTTGAGGCCAATTCTATATGGTGTTCACTCAGCTTCTTGAATATATATTCTCTCATTCTTCATTATGCCTGGGAAGTTTTCTTCTAATAATTCTTCCACAACTTTCATGGTGCCTTTTTGTGTTTCTTCCTGTTCTAGGATTCTGATTATGTGCATGTTATTCCTCTTGATCGTGTCCCACATGATTCTTTGGCTTTCTTCTTTTTCCTTCATTTTTTATTCTGGTTTTTGTTCTGGCAGATCAGTGCTGAGAATTCTATCTTCTATTTAGCTGGTTCTGGGTTCCATCTCCTCTACTCTGCTCATATGCCCCTCTAACATGTTGATAGCATCTGAAACCTTGGTCCTCATAGTCTAAATTGTGGTTTCTTTTTTCCAGAGCTTCTAATGCCTCATTTGTTTTATCTGCATTATCTTGGATTGGTTTGTGTGTTGTTGCTTTTTTAAATTCTTTTTGGCTTTTGCTTACAGAGTCCTGTAATTCTTTGAGTTTGTCTTTAACCCTTTGAAAATATTCAATCATTGTTCTTTTGAATTCTATGTCAGAAAGTTCCAGCAGACTTTCTGGCTTCAGGAAATCCATTGAATCTGTGTTATAATCACTTTTTGGGGATGGCATCTTGTTTTGGTTGGTTGTGTATAGGGTGTGAGGTAGTCTGCTTCTTCCATGTGATTACTGTGGTATAGTTGTTTCTGGTTTTGTTTTGTTTTCTTGTGACTGAGGCCTTAGCTGGCTCTTGGTCTGATAACCTTGGCTCAGGAGCTCACTGATCCAGAGGAAGGAAGGGCAGCCCACCCTGCCTGAATTTCTCTGTAATTCTTTGACTAAGGGAAGGCTTGCTTCAGTTGAGGAGAAAGATGGACTGTGAATTAGCAGCCTTCTCGACCAGGCAACTGCCACAGCTTCCAAAGGGTCTGCAGCTCTGACTCTGGCAGGGGGAAGGAAATGGCTTCAGCTATGATATTGGTACTCTTGATGCAGGACAGCAGGGCAGTAGCAGAGTGATCTCCAGATGGCAGAACAGCATTCTCCAGGCAGCTGGGCAGTGGTCTCCAGGTGGTGGGGCAGCAATCTTGTGGTCCAGGCAGGAGTGCAGTCCAGACCACACTGGAACTGCAGCCCTTCGACCTGGCAGGCAGTGGTTCTGTCGCTGGCCAGGGTGTGAGTGCACCTGGGTTGGGCCAAAGCCTTGCACAGACGCCAGGGAAGTGGCCACACTACACAGGCCCAAGTGTCTTGCAGCAGAGAGACAGTAACGGCCCGCAATGTGGGACTCCACTCTTTTGTACTTTGCAGAGGTCTTTTAGAGCAGATTTTCCCAAGTCAATGTGTCTTTTGATTTTTTGACTGTTGTTACCATGAATGTTGATTGTGGATCCATATAAAAGAAAATATACCATAGAAAGAAAGGGGGGGGGAGTGGACAAAGCAAATTAAACATTCTTTGATGGTTACCTAGGAATAAAAGAGGTGAAGGGAAGGTGGAGTGGGTTTGTTAATTAGACAACAGTACACACAGTAAGTTTAGTGAAGGGAAAAGCTATATAAATAAGGGTAGTTGCTGGTATTGTTGTTGTTAGGTACCATCAAGTTGATTACAACTCAAAGGGACCCTATGAACAACATATCTGTACATGACCCTATCTTGTGCCATTGCCACGATTTCCATCATATTCAGGTCCCTTGCTGCAGTCACTATATCAGTCCATCTTGTTGGGGTCTTCATCTCTTTTGCTGACCCTCCTCTACCTTTGCAAGCGTGATGTCTTCTTTAAAGGCCTGACCTGTCCTAACAACATGTTCAAAGTATGTGAAACATGCTCGAAGTATGTGAAACAAAGTTTTACCACCCTTGCCTCTAAAGAGCACCCTGTCTTTCCCTTCTATCCAGAAAAGAATCCGTACAGCAATGTTCTGGTTCCCATCATAATTTAAAGGGGAAACTTCCATGATGCCTGGAGCCTAGATGTCCTGATGTTAAAGGAGGAGAATGTCCTCAAATTCCTTGCATTAAGAATGCACCTGGGTGGCACCAACCTTGACTTCTAAATGGAATAGTATATCTACTAACGAAAAAGTGATGACATCTATATCATAAACCTGAATAGAACTTGGGAGAGGCTTCTCTTGTCTGCTCAGGCCATTGTTGCCATTGAAAATCCAGCTGATATCAGTGTCATATTCTCCAGAAATACTGACCAGAAAACTGTGCTGAAGTTTGCTGCTGCTTCTGGACCCAATCCTATTGCTGGGTGCTTCATTCCTGGAACCTTCATTAACCACATCCAGTTAGCCTTCCAGGAACTTCATCTTTGGTGGTTACTGATCTGAGGGCTAATTACCAGCCTCTGAAAGAGATGTCTTATGTTAACTTGCCCACCATTGCCTTGTATAATACAGATTCCCCTCTCCACTATGTGGACATTGCTATCCTAAGTAACAAGGGAACCTTGGACTACACATTCATAATCATGCATAAGTTAGACAGATGATCGTTCATCAGGAGTATTTGCATATATTGCAACTATATCCTTGTAGACAGTAGAGTGAACAAAGGATAATATTATGCAAACTTCTTAACTCTAACCTTAAAACCTCAGAGAATGGGCCTCATGGCATCTTAAGACCACTGTCTCCTAAATACCAAGGTCAATTGGCATAATATTGTTCACAAGGACAATATTTTACAGACTCAGTTGGTAAGTAGCAACTGTTGTTGTTGTTTACCACTGAGTTGGAACCGACCCATAGCTGACCCTCCAGTGGATTTTCAGAGGCAGTTAATCAATCACATGGGAGGAGATTTCCCATCCTTCTCCTGCAGAGCAGCTGATGGCCTTGAACCGTGTGCCTTTGGTATTGCAGCACAGCTTCTTGCCACTAGGCCACCAGAGCTCCCTAAGTAGCAACTAGAGTCTTGAAATCTAGAAAGCAGCTATCTAAAGTGAAACCACTGATCTCTCCCTGTACAAAGAACAAAGAAGGGTGAAGAAAAACAAAGATTCAAGAATCATGGACTCCATAGTATCAATGAGCTTTGCAATCCTTATCTTCCACAACCCTGAGATCAGATGAACTAAATGGTGCCTGGCTTTCACAGCTAAATGCTCTGAAAAGGATGATAATAGAAGACTCATGTTGTCAGCTGCCGTGAAAGTAAACTGCAACTCATAGCAACCCTATGAATAGCAGATCTGTGCCATCCTCAACATCCCTATTATATTTCAGCCCATTGATATAGTCATTGTGTCAATCCATCTTATTGAGACTCTTCCTCTCTTTTTTCTGACCTACCCCCTTTCGAAGCATGATAACTTTTTCCAAGAACTGCCCTCTCCTAACGATATGACCAAAGTATATGAGATGAAGTGTTACCATCTTTGCCTCTAAGGAGCACCATGGTTGCACCTTCTCCAACACACAGTTGTTTGTTCTTTTAGCATTTTGTGGAATATTCAATACTCTTCTCCAACACCACTACTCAAAAGTATCAATTCTTCTGCCATTCTTATTAACTGTCGAACTTTCAGATACATAGGAAGTAATCGAAAAAACTATGTCTTGGATCAGGTACACTTCAGACTGACGTCATTGCTCTTTAACACTCTGGAGAGGTCTTTAACAGCAGATTTTCCTAATGCAGCACATCTCTTGATTACTTGACTACAGGCATCAAGGGTGATGATTGTGGATTCAAGCAAGATGAAATAGTTGACAATTTCAATATTTTCTCCACCTGTCATGATGCTGCCTACGGGTGTAGTGGTTAGGATTTCTGTTTTCTTGACCATAAGATGTAATCCATACTGAAAGTTGTAGTCTTTGATCTTCTGCAGCAAATGTTTCAAGTCCTTTTCACTTTCAGCAAGTTGTGTCATCTGCATAATGCAGGTTGTTGATGATTTTTCCTCTAATCCTGATACTACATTCTTCTTTAAAAAGTCTAGCTTCTCGAATTATTTGTTCCGTATTTAACAAGTACGGAGAGATGCACAACTTCCTTGACTTTAAACCATGCAGTATTCCCTTGTTTTGTTCTGACAATGGTATAGATTTTGCAAAAACACAATTGAGTGTTTTGGGATTCTAATTCTTCTCAATGTTAGCCATAATTTGTTAGGATTCTCATAGATAAATATTTTTGCATAGGCAATAAAACCAAATCTCATTCTTCCTTTATTCTCTGTTTTCAGCAGAGATCCATCTGACATCAGTAGTAATATGAGATCTCTCTTGTCACAGCCTTTTATAAATTCAGCTCAAATTGTTGTCAGTTCTCTGTTGATGTTCTAACCATTTTAAAAATAATCTTCAGCAAGATTTTACTTGTGTGTGATATTAATGATATTGTTCAGTAATTTCCACATTCCTTTGGATCATCTTTTTTGGGAATGGGAATAAATATGGGTCTCTTTCAGTTAGTTGACCACGTAGCTGTTTTTAAATTTTCTTGGCACCACCTGATTAGCACAATCCAGGGCTGCATCTATGTGTTGAAATATGTCCATTGGTATTCTTTCAATTTCTAGGACCTTCTTTTTTTACAATTCCTTCGTTGCAGCTTGAATTTCTTCCTTTTTGACCATTAGGTCGTCATCATACACTATTACCTGAAATGGTTTCATGTCAGCCAATTCTTTTTGGTACAGTGTGCCTAAAGAGCTGAAAACAGCGCATGAGGGCACAGGACTGTGACCATCTCTCCGAAAGGGCCTGAGGGAGTGAGTATAGCACAGTCATTCACTGCCCCAGACCAGAAAATAGATAATGAGCCCATAGTCCAGCCCCATGGTGGCTGTAGAGCCCCACCACAGCAAGAAATTCTTTTATTCCTTGCTGATGTACAGACTCCCAGTTATGGTACCAACAGTGGTGTTTAATAGGGAAGGAAGTTGAAGAGTGTGGGAGGCAAAGAACATCACCTAATGCAAACCCAAATTTTAGCCAAGCAGGCCCAAGGCATAATTCCTCAATAAGTCCAGGATCTGGTTTCAGTTCAGTAGTCAAATTCACTCTCCCAACTTTCAGGAAAACAGTAGACAAGCTTATCACTGCAGCAATGAATTCAAGTGTGTCAGATATTGTGAGGACACCACAGAATAGGACAGGGTTCAGATCTGTTGTTCCTAGGGTCACTATGAGTCATAATCAACTCAATGGCACCAAACAACATAAAATGATCAATAATAACACCAGGGAAGAACGTACTCTAGGATAATCACTCATACAGTATCAAAAGGTAGAACTTGCCCAGGAATAAAGCTCAGAAATCAGAAAGAGATAGGAAAGAAGGGCAAATGAAAATAGGAGAATAAGTGGCAAGAAGCTGTGCTGCAATCCCAAAGGTATGTGGTTCGGGTCCACCAGGTGCTCTGTGGAGAAGGTTGGGCTATCTCCTCCTGTGCAATTAACTGTCTCTGAAAACCCACTTGAGGGTCAGCTGTGGGTCAGTTCCAACTCGACAGTACACAACAACAATCAACATTATGAAACATTTTGTGCTTGAATTATCAAATGGGAAATCAATATTATATGTAAAACTTCACTCAAATGACTAAATACTATTAAAAAGAAAAGAATGTATTTAAACTTTGAAAATAAGCCAGTATAAAATAAGGGGGAGGGGGAACAAAAAGAAATAAATTGCTCACTGGTGAAACAATGGAACTGGAGCAAGTTCAAAGAAAGGGAACACTATCCCACACCTTGGCTAGTGCCAATTGTGTTAAAATGCAAGCATTCCTTTTCTCTTCCCATCTTCCTTTACAAGCTTAGAGGAATCAATGACTATGAGGATGATTGCCACATGACCTGTTAGCAGTATTTTGCTGGCACTTGAGAACATGTCATGCTTCAAGGAGGACAGAAGGTGCTATATGAAGAAATGTTTTGTGACATGTTTACTGCAATCCAAGAATGTAGGATGGTAATGGGAGGAGGTGAAAGTTGTAATAACACATTGGAAATATGATTTTTTTATGATAAAAGAGAACAAGTGCAGAAGAGATATATGTTGCCAGATGCGAGTGGACACTGATATTTTAGAAATCTGTTGCCTCCAGACAACTTTGATATGCACAGGATACTTAGAACAATAATGTGATTTACAGTTTTTTTAACCCTAAGTGTATCAACTGCATCTTTAAAATATGATTAAACAATATCTGAAAATAAATCATAGCAACAGCACATTAAGGTTTCTAAGTACATGCTAATTTTGCCAGCAATGATCTCTAGACTGGATTTTAAAAAATAATGTATTTGCTACATATCTCCCCTTTTGGAGTTTTGTCAATTTTGCAGTGTTTACTAGCCCAAGTGTACTGTTTGTGGTCTTTGTTAAAGTAGCAAACCATTAGTTGGGAGTCAGATCTGTTTCTTTTTTAGGGGATAAAAAATACAATGAGTGTGACCACTGAATCTTGGGTACATAGCAAGCATGTACAAGGTGAGTTTCCATGTGGTGATTTTATTGCTTGTTGTGTGAATTTACATCCTTGTATTTAACAGTTTTTTGTTTGTCTGTTTTGTTTTGTTTTCAATTGAAATTTTACTGAATGTTTATACTTTGCATATTTTCCTCCTTGCCCACCCATCCCCAAGTTGGCATTACTCTTTGAATAGTAAAAAAAAAATTTCATTATTATACAATCCCCCACCCCAGTCCACTCCACTATGCAGCTCTCATTTTGGACTGTTGTCATGAAAATAATACCTACTCATATATTATCCCAAGCCAAAGGTGAGTGACTCTACTCCACAGCCCTCAGGCCTGCCTTTAATTGCTTTTGGTGAAACACCCTGGTCTGTCCACTTGCTGTACGGAGGTAACTCATGGTTGCTGTGAAGCCGAACACTGTGACACTGATGTTAAATGCAAGATTTGTTACCCATGGTGGACAGTGTTTGGTGGCGCTCCACAATTAAAACAAGCTTGGAAGCAGGAGTAGCACCCACCTCTGTAATAGCTTGCCTCGGGAAACCCTATGAACCTGGAGAAAGGACGAAAATTATACAAGTGTCCAGGTCTTGGCGTTCATAGGGTCACTATGAGTAGCCTACAACTCGACAGCACTTAACAACAACAATCATATATTCCTCCCAAATAGTTCTCTCCCTCCTCTGTTTCAATGCAGTATACATTATTTATCCCCTCTTTTCTTAGTTTCCCCCTAACCCCAATGTCAGTCCCGCTATATAACAGTGGAATTATGCAGTATTTGTCCTTTCTGAGATATCTCACTCAGCATAATGTCCTCCAGGGCCACCCATTTTGTATAATATTTCATGAGTTCCTTGTTTCTCAATGCAGTATAATATTCCACTGTGTGAATATACCAGAGCTTCTCTATCCATTTGTTTGTTTATGGGCACTTGAGTTGTTTCCAACTCTTTGCTATTGTGAACAAGGCATATATCTGCTTGGGTGGCAGTTATGGTTTCTTTAAGGTATATTCCCCGTAGTGAAATTGCTGGGTCAAATGGTATTTCTATTTCCAACTTTTAGAGAAAGCGCCATACTGCCTTCCACAGTGATTGCACCATTTTATACTCCCACCAAGAGTGAATAAGGGTTCCAGTTTCTCCACAACCTCACCAGCATTTTTTGTTTGCTGTTCTGTTAAATTTTGCTATTCTTGCTGGGGTGAGATGATATCTCATAGTTGTTTTGATTTGCATCTCTCTAAGTGCTATGAATCTTGAACATTTCTTCATGTGCTTGTTTGCCAAGCTTGTTTGCTTGAATGTCTCTTTGGTGAAGTATCTGTTCATCTCCTGTGCCCATTTTGCAATTGGGTTGTTTATCTTGTTTTGGTGATACTTGATATTTTAAAAAAAAAAATTGGTTTTTGCAAGAACGATTGGTTCTCACTTCTTAAAATATCTGCTGTAAGCCTTGTGATGACAAGCAAAATTTCTCTAATGAACTATAGCTATCTTGATTTGTTGTTGGTTTTTGTTGTTTTGGGTGTTGTTGGTTCGGTGTGTTTTTTTTTTCATTTTCTGTTGCACTTGTAAAATGATACAAAGAATATTTTAAAAGGATATTTGCAAAAAAAGGAAAAAGGACATTTACTCACTTCCAGATGATAGTTTATGAAGTAAAAGCACGAGTCACAGCTTTCGTTCTGTGGTAACCTATAAAAAAGTGTTTAAGAATTCATTGTAAAGAAATTAAAATAATGTGCATGTTATAAATATTTGTATGTTGTGAGAACCTTTTTATCCTAAGAAATTCAAAATCTACTCATTTTCCTTCTCGGCTGGGATCATTCCCTTTTTTGCTCTCTTTCTGTGCCATTGACTTGGTTCTGACCTTAGCAACACCATGTACAACAGGAAAAAACCCAAAAACACACTACCAGATCTTAGGCTATCCTCATCATCTCTTCTTCTCTTTTTTTTTTGGTTATTTTTTTTATTGGTTTGGATACAATAATTTGTATACCTTGTATTTCATTCATGTACCTCTTTCATTTGCATTGTGTTTTATACTCTCATGCATATTAATATAATTAATTACATTGGTCTGTGCCTGTTTCACAATGTCTTCTGGATTAAAACTATCTTTTAAAAAAGAAAAAAATAATTTTCTAGAAAGTTATTAAATTTAGAAAATATTCACATCAATTAAATGAACACTGGGGGGAGGGAAGATGTCATATGCAGTGGACAAAATCTTGCTAAAGCACTTAATGATGAGGCTCAGGGAAAATAGCCTCCAGTATGGCTGTACTTAAACACAAAGAAAACAAAAATCCTCCTAACTGGACCAATAAGCAACATCTTCATAAGTGGAGAAAAAATTGAAGTTGTCAAAGATTTCCTTTTACTTCTATCTGCAAACACTGTCAAGGGAAGTAACAATGAAGAAGTCAAAGGATGTTCTGCATTGGACAAATCTGCTGTGAAGGATTTTTTTTTTAGGGATGTCAAAATGCTATCATATAGGTTGGCAGCGGAAAACAATCTCTCATTCAGGAGGACAGCTTCCAAAATGTGCTAGCAGGCACCTTAGCTTAGTTTTAGTTTTGGTTGCAAAACTCTTAATCCCGACAATTAAGTTGTCTCTCCCTCCCCTAATCCTTCACCAAACTCAGCTGAAAGGTCCTATCTCTGACTCCATGAGTTAGCAGTCCCAAGACCAGTTCTGTCGCATGTCAAATCTCTGATTCTCTGCTGCAGCTGCTCCTCCTGTAGGTCCCCCATCAGAGTGGTGCAGGAATCTTTGGCCCCAAACAACACGCACTTTGCAGTCTTTACTTCTTTGCTGGTGGTGAGAGTCACAATTTCTACTGTAGAATCTACTCAATTTAATGGTAAGACCAGCCAATCCCCTTGTGCACAATTTCTACTGTAGAATCTACTCAATTTAATGGTAAGACCAGCCAATCCCCTTGTGAATGATCAATATACTCCCTTTGCATGGCCCTGCCCATCTATGTGGCAAAGTCAAACTCAATGACTAGGAAAGCCATATAGAACAATGAACTTTGTTTTTAATTTTTTTTTTCATTTTAATTGTGATATTAGTGAAAGTTTAGAGAAAAACTGAATTTTTATTCATTCATTGTTGCACACTTTCCTCCCTCCTTTTCCCTTCCACATGGCCCAGTTAACTTTCTGTGTGTCTATGTTGTTTTATTTTGTTTTTTATATTCGTTTGTTCACAAAGTTCTCCTACATTGTGCTTCACACTATTCTTCATTCATATCATGTTTCATACAATCATTCCCATGAAGTGTGTTTTATAAACTCAATTACCATTGGCGCTTGCCCATAGTTACCCAATCTTTTTTTCTTTTTTTTTAATTAATTTAGTTTGTTTATTTTTCATTTCAATGAACATCTACAGAGATTTTGGCATCCCATTCATTCATTGTTGCATCCCTCTCCCCGCACAAACTCCTCCCCCCCCTTTGCTCCTCTCCTTGAAAAGCAAAAGAAAAACTCCCTCATTGGTACACAA
>NW_006399790.1:16047879-16053369 GCF_000299155.1 Elephantulus edwardii
TGTGACTGAGATACCTCACTCAGCATAACGTCCTCCCAATCTTATCACAGCTCCTCTGGATCCTTCTTACTTACTTCCTCCCCTCCTCCACCCCCAAAACTGTGCAACTCTGTGGTTTCACCGCCACTGATTCTGACCCTTCTTCTACTCCTTCCTCCCTTGCATCCCCATACATGTTTATACTAGTTATCCTTCTATTTTTACAATAATGGTCTCGTGCAGTATTTGTCCTTATGAGACAAATGAGTTCGTTCACTCAGCATAATGCTCTCTAGTCTCTCCCAAGTTATGCAGTATTTTTTTCAAAATTGTTGCTCCTGAGTGCTGAATAGTATTCCATTCCGTTGTGGTTGGACATTTGGGCTGTTTCCATGATCTTGCAATGATGAATATTGCTACTATGACATTGGTGAAAAGATCTCCATTCGTATCTCAGTTCTAATTTCTTTGAGGTATATTCCTAGTAGTGGAATAGGTGAGTTATATGGAGTTTCTATGTTCAGCTTTCTGGAGAAACACCAAACTATCTTCCAGAGTGGTTGTGCCATTTTCCAATCCCACCAACATCCTCTCCAAGATTTAATGCTTGCTGCCCTGCCGAACTTTGCCACTGTTACTGGGGAGAACAAGGAACATTTGACACCAGAGACAACTCCCTCGATTTTCTAGCCACTAACCTTTGTATTTGAAGAATTAATTTCCTCTTATAATCATCTTACTAATAACTACATTTATGAAAATGTGTAAGGCAGCTACATTGTGCCTCATGCTTTAACATCCGTAATTTTGATAGCCAATTTCTGGCTTGTCTATCCCTCTTAAATCAGCACTCTGAGGGAACAAACATATCCCTCTTACTAAACAATCTATTGTTTAATTTGGAAATTTGGACCATCTGCATCCACAAGCAAAGCAAGTACCTCTTTAAAGTGCTAAAGAATAAGGATGTCAGTTTGAGGGCTTAAGGTGTCATAAACTCAACTCATAGTCTCTTCAGTCACCTTATACACATATATGAAAACTGGGCAAAGATCTTTCCTGTATAAGCAACTGTGCTGAAACTGCAGAAACTAGGACTATGTTTTGGGTTTTGTAATAATGCTAGCAGAGTACATACAAGAAGAAAAGTAACTGCACCAGATCAAAAAGACTAGGTTGAAACTCTTTCTTAATGTCCAATGTCCATTGTCTTAAGATTTGGTGTGATAGATCATTAAAAATATTTTTTAAAAAGAAAGTTGGACAGAGAATAATGAATATAAAAGAAGAATGGATATCTTTAAATTGTGGTGTTGGTAAGATCTGTCCTGAGGTATAATGAAGGAGTGACAGAACACTCTCCATTACTCAAACATATGCACCAAACACTAAAGTCAAAGATGGAGAAACTGGACATTTCTAGAAATGCTTGCAGTCTAAAATGGAACAAACATACAAACAAGATGTGTAAATAATAATAATTGATGTCTGAAATGTAAAAGTTGGAAATAAAAAAAGGATTGGTGGTTGGAAAATATGACCTTGATGATGGAAATGAGGCTGGAGATTGAATGATACAATTTTGTGCAATGAAAGTTGTATTCATTGAAAATATCTTTTTTTAAAAAAGGTAAATGGACTTCACCTGATGGACTACTACAGAAATCAAATTAACTACATTTGTGGAAAGGGTTGATAGAGAAATTCAATAGCACCAGTCAAAATAAGGTCAGGGACTGACTGGAACAGACCATCAATTACTCATATGAAAGTTCAAATTGAAGCTGAAAAAAAAATGAAATCAAATCCACAAGAACCAAAATACAACCATGAGTCTATCTGAACTGAATTTTAAAACAATCTCAAGAATACACTTACTACATTGAACACAAATGACCACAGACCAGGTGAGTTGTGGAATGATATTAGGAACATCATCCATCAGGAAAACAAAAGGTCATTACAAAAACAGGAAAGAAAGAATGGTCAAAATGAATGTCAGAGAATACTGTATTAGACCACTCTTGTAAAAATAGGATGGTTACGGGGCAAGGACAGAGAACAAGAATAGAATAGTTAGACAATGAACACTGTAATGAATTAAAGGAAAAGAGGGTCAACCTGAAATGAATGGATGAATAGACAATATGTGCATTGCAATTCATAATCCAGAATAGGACATGCATAACTGATTGAATGAGGAGGAGGAGAGAAGGAGGGGGGAGCAGAATAGAGAATAAGGGAAGATTTGCTCACAGGTAGAAATAACTATAAAGGATTGACAATCAAGTATAAGAGGGGAGGGAAAGTTTAGCAAATGGATGGGTTAGATGCAGGAAAAGGGAGGGTACAATGAGATTTCAATTGGACATTGTAAATAATGGTATTATACAATTGTAATTATTATTATAAAATGAAAAATATCTGAGTGACTGGATGAAAAGCAATCTTTAAAAAAATGGATATTACAAGAGACTCTGAAACTTGCACTAAATTAAAAGAAGTCAATAATAAGAAGGGAGTGTTGAAATAAGAGAGTTGAATAGAAGGCTTCAAAGGGTAGCTCAAGAAAACAAAGCAAAATATTATAATAAAATGTGCAAAGAAGTAGAATTTAAAAAATCAAAAGGGAAGAACATGCTTGGCATTTCTCAAGCTGCAAGAACTGGAGTACAAATCAAGCCTTGAGTTAGAATACCATAGGATTCTATAAGATAAACATTGAATGATGCAGTAAGCATGAAAAAAAAAAGATGGAAGGAATACACAGAGTCAATGTACCAAAAATAATTGGTTGACACAGACCATTTCAGGAAATATATTATCAAGAAACAGTAGTACTGAAGGAAGAAATCCAAGCTGCACTGAAGCCAGGCATTGGCAAAAAAATAAGGCTCAGAGAATGGCTGCAATACCAATTGAGATATTTCAGGGAACAGATGCAGCCCTCAACATGTGCCCTAACTGACTGTATATAATTGGAAGACAGCTAACTAGTGAACTCTTCAAGAGTCCATGGCCGTCCATGGGATCTTCAGAGCTTTTCTACAACACCACAGCTTAAAGGCATCAATTCTTTTTCTATCCTCCTGATTCATTCATTGTCCAGTTCTCAGATGCATAGATAGTAATCAGAAAGACTATGGCCTGAATCAGACACACCGTAGTCCTCAAACTGACATCACTACTCCTCAATAATTTGGATTTGGAAAGGTCCCTAACTGCAGATTTCCCAATGCATTGCACCTCCTAATTGTCTGACTGCTGGTACCAAGAGTATTAATTGTGGATCCAAGCAAGATGAAGCTGTTCACAGTTCCAATCTCCTCTCCATCCATCATGACACTGCCTATCAGTCCAGTGGTAAGAATCTTTGTTTTTCTGACATGAGAGTGCTCTTTGGAGGTAAAAATGATGAGGCTTTGCCTCACACACTTTGGACATGTTGCTAGAAGGTGCTATTACTTGGAGAAGGACATGATGGTGAGAAGGGTAGAGGGTCAGTGAAGGAGAGGAAGCCCCTCAGTCATGTGGATTGACACGGGGACTGCTGCAATGGGCTCTTGTGTAACAGGAAGTATGAGAAAGGCACAGGATAGAATAGGGTTCAGATCTTTTTCTCACAGGGTTGCTAAGAGTCATGCTCAACTCGATGGCACCCAACAACAACAACCTAGTGAACTGACTGGAAGAGATCCATATTTGGTCCCATTCCAAATAAAAATAGCCCAGGAGAATGTGAACAATATCGAACATTATAATTAATATCACATGCAAGTAAAATCTTCCTGAAGATTTTTTTAAATGGTTGGAACAGCATATCAACAGGGAACTATTAGAAATTCAAGCTGGATTCAGAAAAGGTCATGGAAGGGGGATATCATTGTTGATGTCAGACGGATCTTGGCTGAAAAGAGAATACCAGAAAGATCTTTAGTTGTGTTCTATTGCCCATGAAAAAGCATTAGACTGTGTGGATCATAACAAATAATTGATAACATTGATAAAAATGGCAAAACCATAACACTTAATTGTGCTTTTATGGAGCCTATACCTAGACCAAGAAGCTATTGTGAGAACGGAGCAAGGGAACACTACATGGTTTAAAATCAGAAAAGGTGTGCATCAAGATTGTATCCTTTCTTCAAACTTAGTCAACCTGTAGGGAGCTGGAGTGGCCTACTAGTTAAGGACCTGTGCTGCCAACAATAAGGGGCTCAATTCTAGTAGGTGCTCCACAGAAGAAAGATGGGCAATCTCCTCCATTGAGATTTACTGTCTCTGAAAACCTGCTGGAATGTCAATGATGAGTTAGTCCTGACTCAATGGTACATAACAACAACAACAATTCAATCTATATGATGAACAAACAATTTAAGGAGCTGGAGTATATGAAGAAGAAAGTGCCTAGTTGCAAGAAGCTGCACTGCAATCCCAGAGATATGTGGTTCGAATCCACTAGATGCTCTGCCGGAGAAGGAGGGGCCATCTCCTCCTGTACCAGTCAGATCCAATTTGACGGTACACACACAGAGAAAATAAGAAAATAAAAAATAAAAAAAAGAAGAAAGTGGCATCAGGATTGGAGGAAGGCTTATCAACAATCTGATGATTGTTAATCTGATAATTATGCAGATGACACAACGTTGCTTGTGGAAAGTGAGGACACTTGAATCACTTGCTGTAGAATATCAAAGTCTTCAGTATGGATTACATCTCAACATTAAGAAAATAAAAAACGTCACCACTGGGCCAATAGGCAACATCATTGTAGATGGAGAAAAGATTGTAATTGTCAACAATTTCATTTTACTTGGATTCACAATCAACAAACACTCTTGGTAGCAACAGTCAAGAAATCAAAAGATGTACTGCATTGGGAAAATCAGCTGTCAAAGACCTTTTTAAAGCACTCAAGAGCAAGGATAACAGTTTAAATACTAAGGTATACCTGATCCAACCCATAGCTTCTTCATTTGCTTCCTATATATGTAAAAGTTGGACAATGACTAAGGAAGACCAAAGAAAATCAGTCTCTGGGATTGCAGTGCAGCTTCTGACCACTAGGCCACCAGAGCTCCCTAATGAAGTACTGATGCCTTTGAATTGTATTGTTGGCAGAATACTGAATATCCGAGGAACTTCCAATTTTTTTGGGTGGCAATACTTAAGGATAGTTTGGGTAGAATGTTAAATGATCCAGGAAATATCAAAAGAAGATGGAAGGAGTATACAGAGTCACTGTATCAGAAGGAATTGGCTGACATAGGAATTTCATGAAATAACATATGAGCAAGAGCCTATGGAGATGAAAGAGGAAGTTCAAGTTGCTCTGAAGGAATTGGCAAGAAATAAGGCTCCAGGAGCTGACAGCATACCAATTCATTTATTTCAACAAACAAACTCTGCCCTGGATGTGCTCACTAAGTTGTGTCAAGAAATCTGGAGGACAGCCAGCTGGCCCACTGACTGGAAAAGATCAATATTTGTTCCCATTCCAAAGAAACGTGA
>NW_006399790.1:16054426-16056121 GCF_000299155.1 Elephantulus edwardii
CGTCTGACATAGTTTGGGCATGTTGCAAGGAGGTCCTTGGAGAGGGACATCATGTTTGGGAGAGTGGAGGGATGGAGCAGGAGAGGAAGACCCTTGATGAGATGGATCGATTCTGTGAGTGGAGTGGTGGGAATGAGTGTGTTTGAGATGGCTAGGTTGGCACAGGATAGAACGGCGTTTGGGGCTCTTGTACATAGGCTCTTGTACATCGCAAGTGACTCGATGGCACATAACAACAACAACAACAATGAACTTCCAAAAGAACAAACAAATCTTGAAAGAAGCACAGCAAGGGTGCTTCTTAAAGGCAAGAATGGTGAAACTTGGTCTTACATACTTTGAGCATATTATCAAGAGAAGCTAGTCCTTGGAAAGAGACATCATGCTGAGAAATATGGAGGAATAGGGAAAGAGACGAAGATGCTCAACAAGAAAAAATGATACAGAAACCGTATGTAATATTGAGTTCAAGCATGTTGGAGATTGTGAGGATAGTACAGGATAGGACAAGGTTCTGATCTGTTGTTTGTAGGGTCAATATGATTCATAGTTGACCTAAAAGCACTTAGCAACAACAACAACAACACACACATACATACATGCATGTTGCCTTTGTTAGTGAACAGAATAGACACTGCCAGGTCCTGACTATCTTCACAATCAGTGATATATATGAATCAGTACATCTCATTGAGGGTTTTCTCTTTTTGCTAACCCTCTTCCATGTGTGGTGTCCTTCTCGAGGGACTGGTTCTTCCTGCTAAGTGAAGTCCATGAGACATACAGAAACAATGAGAAAGAGATGGGGCAAATGCAATGAAATCACAACAGTTAAGAAATCTGGGTGAAAGGAGTATAGAAATTCTTTTGCACTGTACTTGCAATCATTCTGTAGGTTTGAAGATATTTCAAAATATGTTCTTTTTGAAAACCACATCCCTGCTTATTTTCCCAAACTGTTTCAGTTCATTTCAGTTCAAAGGCTCATTGCTTAATTTCAGCCACGCAATCCATTCTATTCTTCAGGGCTATGAGTTAAAGATCTGGTATGCATAACCCCAAACCACACATATGCAAAACCCCTTGCAAACCAGGCCTCAATTCATACTAATTCATCAACATTTCCATGCCCCATGCTGTATCAGCTCTCTTAACTCTAACCAAGACATCAGCGCTCAGTCCAGTCCTCAGTGTGATATAACCAAGATGTTTTTCTTTGTAGGAAGAGTCTTTATCTGTTAGACTGTAGCAGAACTTTAACATCTATTTTTACTGCCCTTCCACTTTATTTTCTGCATCGTTCTTCCTCATAACATTTCACTCCCTGCTCCAGATACACTGACAGCGCAGGTTGTGATCTTGAGACTTGGCATCCTTAGTTATCATCCTACATATAAGACCCCATTTGTCTTCCCTCACACCCTACCCAAATGCACCCCCAAATGAATTTTTGTTACAAGAGGGACATCCAAATTATAGGTCACAGTATTTTTTTAAAAATCACCATTATTAATAATGGCTTGTCGTGAACCTTGCCCTTTCCTGAGCCAACCTCACCATCTCTGACAGACCTGACCACAATGTCACAGTCACTGTGTCAGTCCATCTCATCCATAGTCTTCCTCTCCTGCACAGACCCTCTACTCTACTTTGGACATGTTGTGAGGAGAGACCGGCCCTTAGAGAGGGACATCA
>NW_006399790.1:16058316-16075735 GCF_000299155.1 Elephantulus edwardii
AGACTCATCAACAATCTGTTATGCAGATGACACAACCCTGTTTGCTGAAACTGAGGAGGACCTGAAGCGCTTGCTGCAGAAGGTCAAGGACTGAAGACTTCAATATGGATTGAAGCTCAATATTACAAAAACAAAGATTCTCACCAATAGGCCAATTAGCAACATCATGATAGAAGGGGAAGAGGTTGAGAGTGTTAACAGCTTCAGTTTGCTTGGCTCCACAATCAACACTCCTGGTACCAGCAGCCAGGAAATCAAGTGACAAACTGCATTGGAGAAAGTCTGCTGTCAGAGACGTCTCCAAAGTACTGAAGAGCAACGATGTCAGTCTGTAGACTAAGGTGCACCTGATCCAGGCCATGGCCTTTACAACTACTTGCTATACATCAGAGAGCTGGACAATGACTACTGAGGATAGAAGGAGAATTGATGCCTTTGAGCTGTGGTGCTGGAGAAGAGTATTGAATATACTATGGACTTCTAGAACAAACAAGCTTGTCCTAGAGAGGGTGAGACCAGGCTGCTCCTTGGAGGCAAGGATTCTGAAGCTTCGTCTGACATACTTTGGACATGTTGCAAGGCAGGACCAGTCCTTGGAGAAGGCCATCATGCTTGAAAGGGTGGAAGGACAACAAAAGAGAGGAAGACCCTCAATAAGATGGATTGATTTAGTGACTAGGGTAATGGGGGTAGGTGTGTCAGAGACAATAAGAATGCCACAGGAGAGAGCAGGGTTTTGTACATAGGGTCGTTATGAGTCACAGACAACTCGATGGCACATAACAATAACAACAATCTTTATCTAAGCTATTGTCACTTGCCATCAATTTATTCCAACTCATGGAAACCAACACTGTTACAGAGTACTGCTCTGCAGGGCTTTTTTTCTTGTAATCTTTACAGGAGCAGATCACAGACCTTTTTGCCATACAGCACATTTGAATTGCCAACCTTTCACTTGCAGTTGGGTGAAAACTGTGTCACCTGGAGATCTGTGAATTCAAATCAGCTAGATACCCATCAGGACTTCAGATGATTGGGTTCACAGATAAATTTCTATTTCTTCAAGATCTTTGTTGAATCACAGCCTCTCCTGCCCTTTTCTTTTGCTTTGACAGCCTGCCCTCTGGTGGAGGTGCTGATGAGTAGCAGGAGTCAAGGGGGAAAGATACCAAGTCATCTTTGGCTGGGACAAATTATTTGTTTTATTTCTACATTAATAATATCCAAGTATAGGGGAGCTCTGGTGGCCTAGTGGTAAGAAACTGTGCTGCAATCTCAAAGGCATGTGGTGTGAATCCACAGGAGATGGATAGATAATCTCCTTCCATTCAATTTACAGTCTCTGAAAACGTGCTGGAGGGTCTGCTATGGGTCAGTTCCAACTTGATGGTAAACAACAACGTCCAGTATGTCTGCTTCTCTATTGTGTGGAAACAGTTGGATACCAATTAACATATTTTGGAAAACAGATGCAGCCCTGGAAGTACCTCACCAGGCTGTGCCAAGAAATCTACCTTGCCAACTGACTAAAAGAGATCCATATTTATTCCCATTTAAAAAACAACAACAACAAAACTGTGACCCAACAGAGTGTGGAAATTATCAAACAGTATCACACACAAGCAAAATCTTGCTGAAGATGATCCAGAAACGACTGGAACAATACCAGAAATATAAGCTGGGTTTAGAAGAGGTCGTGGCACTAAGGATATTATAGCTAATGTTAGATGGATCTTGGCTGAAAGCAGAAAGGACCAGAGGAATGTCTATTTCATTGATTATGCAAAGGCATTTGATTGTGTGGATCACAACAAATTGTGGCTTAACTTGAGAAGAATAGGAATCCCAGGATATCTGATTATGTTCATGCGAAACCTATACTTGGATCAGGAGGCAGTTGTCAGAACACAGCAAGGTTCAAATCAGGAAAGGGGTGCATCAAGGCTACATTCTGTCTCCACACCTTTTCAGTTTATACACAGAACAGAGCATTCAGGAGGCTGGTCTTTATGAGGAATGTAGTCGCATCAGAATTTGAGGAAGGCTCATCAACAACTTGGTTATTCAGATGACACAACCTTGCTCACTGAAACTGAGGAGGACCTGAAGCATCTTCTGCAGAAAGTCAAGGACTGTAGTCTTCAATATGGATTGAAGCTCAACATCAAGAAAACAAAGATTCTCACCACTAGGCCAAGTGGTAGCATCAGTATGGATGGTGAAAAGACTGAGATTATTAACAATTTTAACTTGCTCAGATTTACAATCAACACTCATGGAACCAGCAGCCAGGAAATCAAAAGATGAGCTAGGAAAGTCTGCTGTCAGGGACCTCTCCAGAGTGCTGAAGTACAAAGATGTCAGTACAGAGACTAAGGTACACCTGACCCAGGCCATGGTCTTTGCAATTATTTGCTAGGCATCAGAGAGCTAGACAATGAATAAAGATGACAGAAGAAGAATTGATGCCTTTGAGTTATGGTGCTAGAGAAGAGTCTTGAACATACTGACGAGTACAAACAGGTATGTCCTGGAGAGGAAGAAGCCAAGCTGCACTCTAGAGGCAAGGATTTTGAAGCTGTGTCTCACACACTTTGGGCACATTGCCAGGAGGGACCAGTCCTTGGAGAAGGGCATCATGCTTGGAAGGATGGAGGGATAGCACAGGAGAAGGCGGCCCTGGATGAGATGAATTGACACAGTGACTTGAGTAACAGGGACAGATGTGCCAGAGACAGTGAGATTGGCTCAGAATAGGACAGAGTTCAGAGCTATTGTGCATAGATAGTGTTGATAAGAGTGTCAGGTGACTTGAAAGCACATAACAACCTAACACATTTTTTTGGTGAAGCACAGTCCTATTACAAGAGACCTTAGCTGGTGTTTGAGTTTGTTTGGTTGTTTGTTATTGGTTTGTTGGTTGTTGGGTTGTTGTTTGGTTTGTTTTTTTCTGTTCACACTTATTTTTGAAACTTCAATGTGAGCACAAAGGGAAAAGAGTCCCAAAACTCACCCTATAGACAAATAAACTAGGTCCACATAACCAAGAACTTTTGTTTAAAAAAAATGAGAATTTACAGCTAACTGGAAAACCAAGTTGAAAGGAACTGATTTAAGGGCTGATTGGAAAGACAGGTTCTGTCAAGGGCAAATGAAAGTGAAGTGCAATGTGAAGAATGATTGCTTAAAGATCATGCTCTTTCATGAGCAGTTGACATTAAAGTCCAGTTCAAAGGGGACATTTGGCTGCTGATCGAGAGATATATATGATTTCTGATACTTTGGCTAGAGGAACTAGTACTGAGCTACTAAATCTGAGCTCCAAATCAATTATACCAAACAGTCTACACCAGTTCTATAACAGGAATCTGAAAGTAGAGCCTAAATGTTCCAACAAAATGGTCATGTTGGAGCCAGTTACTAAGCCCTCAGTATTGCTAAAATCATTATTAATGAGGCAGCATTCAAAATCCCTGTACCTAAGTAATCACAGGGTTTAAACCGCATATTTCAATGGGATGCAGTAGAATAAAATCAGTATTTAATTCCTCAAACTACTAGTCCCTTCAAACTACCCCTTCATCTCTTAAATGCCTGATACGCTCAATAAGTGTCTTTCCCCTCCATGGCTATTAATAAATCAAAAGCACAGATGCCTCGAATTCTTGGCATTACTTTGCGATGGAGCTGTGTTTCTCACATAGGCAACACTATGTAAAGTGTTCCTGAGAGGTTAGCAACAGGGGTTTCCTTAAACATGCCTCAGAGTTTAACAATAAATGTGGCCTCCAAAGAAACTTGTTACAAAGTTGAAAATTTTTACAACCCTGAAATAAGTATTTCAACAACAGAAAATTATTGTAATTTCAACATTATTATTTTTATTCTTTCTATTAAGCTTTATTTAAGGGAAGAAAATTCTCCTCCTGTGAAGTATAAAAAGTCTCCTTTTTTTCTGGCACTTCTAATGAAGGTTTATAGTTTTGCTACCAGTTTTATCTAATTCTTATAATTGATAAGAACGATCAGCCGATTAGACAATTGATTAACACAGCACTTGATAAGTGTTGTTAGGTACTGTCAAGTGCAACTCACAGTGACTCTATGAGCAACAGATCTGAACCCTTTCCTATCCTGTACCATCCACACCACCCCTAATATGCTTGACCCCATTGCTGCAGACACTGTATAAACCCATCACATTGAGGTTCTTCCTCTCCTTCATTGACCCTTTACATTTCCAAATATGATGTCTCTTTCCAAGGAATAGCCTTTCTTAACAACATGCCCAAAATAAGTGAGACGAAGATTCACCATCAAATAGCAGACATTTAATAAATATTTTCTAAATTACTAAATTAATCATGCTTGTGATTGGAATTTTGCTGTTATTTAAAAATTCACCTGTGGCTAACATAGGAAAGGGGTGGAAATACAAATACTTATGCTATAAAGTAATTAGCATATGCAGGTCATTCCTCTAATACAACAAACTGACAGATAAGTCTCACAGTTTAGGAGGCTCCACGTCCAAAGCCCAGGCACCGGTTCTAGGGGGAGGCTTTCTCTCTGGTAGTTGTGGAGGAACATCCTTGTCTCTGATCTTCTAGCCATGACCTGTCTTCATGTGGCATGGTGTGTCTGCTCAGACAGCAAATCAGGCATATGAAAATCATGGTATGACCATCAACACTTCAGGCATTAGTGAAATGAGACGAGATGGACTGGCTTTATCCACTTTGAATCAGACAATCACATGGTATATTATGACAGGAATGAAAAAAACAGAAGAATGATGTTGCGTTCATAGTTAAAAAGACAAGTTTAAATTCTATCCTGAAGTACAATACAATGTTGTGATAGGATACTACTCATACACATACAA
Source organism: Elephantulus edwardii (assembly GCF_000299155.1). NCBI lineage: Eukaryota > Metazoa > Chordata > Mammalia > Macroscelidea > Macroscelididae > Elephantulus > Elephantulus edwardii. Next base: position 16,063,205 of record NW_006399790.1, read on the forward strand.
GGTAGACCTATTAATATGACTATTATTCAAATATGTGTTTCTACAGCTAAAGCGGAAGAGGAGGAAATTGACAACTTTTTGCCAAATCTTGCAATCCAAAACTGACCAACCATACAAGCAAAAATATTTTAATGACATTGTGGCTGGAATGTAAAATGGGAAACAATGTACGAACTTGGTGACAGAAATGAGGCCAGAAATGGAATGATCAAATTTTGTACGTTCAATGATTTCTTCATTACAGAAATTTAAAAAAAAAAAAAAACACAAATGGCAGCTTTACACCTGGAACTCATGAGATGGACTGCATAGGAATCAGATTGACTACATCAGTGGAAGGAATCATTAGAGTAGCTCAATATCAGCAATCAAAACTAGGCCAGGTGCTGACTGTGGAACAGACCATCAATTATTCATATGCAAATTCAAACTGAGGCCGAATAAAATTAAAACAAGCCTATGATAAAGAAAATATGATCTTGACTCTATTCCACCTGAGTTTAAAAAAATCATCTTAAGAATAGATTTGGGGAAAAATATAATCGATGTGGCACATTGAACACCAATGATTGAAGACCAGATGAGCTGTGGGATGACATCCATGAAGAGAACAAAAGGTCACTACAAAGACAGAGGAGAAAGAAAAAACAAAAATAGATGTCAAGAGAGACACTGAAAATTGCACTAGAGCAACAAGAAGCCAAAAAGGAAGGAAAAGAGATACTGAAGTAAAATAACTGAACAGAAGATTTTGAAAACAAGCTAGAGAAGATAAAGCAAGTATTATAACAGAATGTGCAGAAAGCGGAAATTGAAGAATAAAAAGATAAGAACTCACGTGACATTTCTCAAGGTGAAAAAACAAAAAAACAAATTCAAGCCTCAGGTTGCAATACTGAAAGATGCTATGGACAAAATCTTTAATGATCCAGGAAGAATTGAAAAGAAGATGGAGGGAATACACAGAGCCACCATACTAAAAAGAACTGACTGACTGATCAAGAGGCAATGGTAATGAAGGAAGCAGTTCAAGCTGCACTGAGGGCTTTGGCAAAAAAGTGAGGTCCAGGAATCAATGGGATACCAATTGACATGTTTTAGATGACAGATGCTGCACTGGACATGCTTACCAGTCTATGCCAGGAAATTTGGAGGACAGCTGCCTGGCCACCTGTTGGAAGAGATTCATATTTATTCTCATTTCCAAAAAAGGTGATCCAACAGAATGTGGAAATTATCGAAGAATATCATTAATATCAAATGCAAAAAAAGTATTGCTGAAGAGCATTCAAAAATGACCAGAACAGTATATAGAGAACTGCCAGGAGCTCTGGCAGGATTTAGAGGAGGCTGTGGCACATCAGATGGATCCTGGCTGAAAGTAGAGAATACCTGAAGAGGTTCTATTTGCAAAGGCCTTTGACTGTGTAGATCATATCAAATTACGGCAAATATTAAGAACGGGAATCCCACTACACTTAACTGTGTTCCTGTGATACCTATACATAGACCAATAGACTTCAGTATTAACAGAACAAGGAAATACTGTTGTTTTATACCAACAAGTCAGAACTGAGCCATAATGACCTTCCAGTGGGTTTTCAGAGGCAGTTAATCACATGAAAGAAGGCTTCCAGTCCTTCTGTGGAGCAGCTGGTGGATTTGAATCATGTGCCTTCAGAATTGCAGCACAGCATATTACCACTAGGCCACCAGAACTCCCTAAGGGAACAAGATACGATTTAAAATTAATAAATGTGTGTATCAGACTCCCCACAAAAAATGTCCTGACCCAGCTCACTTCACAGCTGAATTCTACCAAACATTCAGAGAGAAAGGATCACAAATTCTATTTAAATTATTTTTTCCATGCTTTCATTTCTTTTTTATTAATTTTAATGAAAGTTTACAGAGACTTTGGATTTCCATTCATGCATTGTTGCACTTTTCTCCCTGTCCACCTCTCCCCCAGTCACTCTTCTCTTTATAAAGTAAAAGAAAAATTCTTTCATTGTTATACAATCCCTCTCCCCAACTCCACTCCACTGTACAAACTTCATTCTGGACTCCTGTCATGACAATAATACCTAATAATGTATTCTGTTTAAAGAGTTCTCTCCCTCATCTGTTTCAATGCAATATAGAAAAAGAAGGAACACTCTCAGAGTCATTCTATGAAACAAGCATAACTCTAATACCAAAACCAGGCAAAAATATTACGAAAAAAGAAAAGCACAGACCAATATTTCTCAAGAACATACATGCAAAAATCCTTAACAAAATCCTGGACAATAGAATACAACAATATACAAAAAATAAATTCATCATGACCAAGTGGATTCAAACCAGGCATGCAAGGATGGTTCAACATAAGAAAAACAATCCACATAATTAAACACATTAACAAAGCAAAGAACAAGAACCACTTGATCCTATCAATTCATGCAGAAAAGGCCTTAGACAAAATCCAACATCCTTTCCTGATCAAAACACTCAATAAAATAGGAATAGGAGGGAATTTCTTCAGCAAAGTGAAAAGTATTTATACAAATCCAAAAGTTAACATGATTCTCAATGGAGAAAGGCTAAAGACATTCTCCTTTCGAATAGAGACCAGACAAGCATGTCCAGTGGCAATACTCTGATTCAATATTGCATTGGAAGTACTTACTAGGGTAATACAACAAGAGAAATAAATAAGAGGCATCCAGATTGATGAAGAGGTAGTAAAACTATTGCTCTATGCAGATGATATGATAGTGTACATAGAAAACCCCAAAGACTCAACAAAAATACTGTTAGATCTAGTAGATCAATTTAGCAAGGTGGCAGGATACAGGATCAATAGGAAAAAAAGCAGTGGGATGTCTCTATAGCAATAAAGAAAACAAGGTAAAAGAATCTAAGAAAACAATATCATTTACAATAGCCAACCACAAGGTTAAATACATGGACACAAACCTAACTAGAGATACTAAAGATCTTTATAAGAGGGGTGCTCTGGTGGCCTAGTGGCAAGAAGCTGTGCTGCAATCCTGAAGACGTGCTTTTCAAATCTACCAGATGCTCCACTGGAGAAGGAGGGCACTCTCCTCCTGTACCAGTTGGATCTGATTCAACAGTAAACAACAACAACAAGATCTGTATAAGGAAAACTACTAAACACTATGACAAAAAACAATAAGGGACCTAATTAACAGGAAAAATATTCCCTGTTCATATATAGGAAGGCTCAACATAATGAAAATGACAGTCCTACCAAAAGTATGTTCAATGCAATCCCAACACTCATTTTTCAAGAGATAGGAAGGACAATTCTCAAGTTTATTTGGAAAGGAAAGAGACCCCAAATAATCAAAACTCTAATGAAAAATAAAAATAAAGTGGGAGGCATATCACTCCCTGATCTCAAAACCTAATACACAGCTGTAATAACCAAAACAGCATGGCATGGTAACAATGAAAGACACACAGAACAATGGAATAGAATTGAGAATACAGAATCCATCTACCTAACAGTCAACTGGCATTTGACAAGGAATCAAAACATATTAAATGGGATCCTAGCAAAACTGGACTCCAACTTGCAGAAAACGGAAACATGATCCACATCTCACACCATACACAAAAATCAACTCAAGATGGATGGATCAGAGACTGAGAGGTAAAGCCCAAATCCATAAGGATCATCAAAATGGGGCCAAACTTAGAAGTCTATGGCATAAATAGACTTATAAATCTGCCAGAAATGCACAACCTGGAGAAGACAAAATCAACAAATGAGACCTTCTAAAAATGAAGTTCCTGTGTGCATCAAAATGTTTTCCAATAGGGTACAAAGAAAATCTATTGACTGAGAAAAAGCATTTGGTAACAGCATTTCAGACAAAGGTTTCATGACAATGTTCAGAATTCTACAGGGCCTCCACAAGTAAAAGAATGATAATCTGAGAACAAAATGAGCAAAAGACATGAAAAGACTCTTGACAAAGGAAGACATCTGGATGTCCAACAGACACACAAAGAAATGCTCAAAATCACTGGCAATCATACAACCACTCTGGAAGGCAGTTTGGCATTTCCTCAAAAAGGTGAATTGCTGTCAAGAACATCTTTAAAATGCTAAGAAGTAAAAATGTCCATTTAAAAACAAAAAAGAAAAAAAAAGCTGAACATACACATTCCACTGCTTAGAACACTGAGGCACCAACAGAAATGTGTACACCAATATTCACAACAGCATTATTCACCATTACAGATCATAGAAAAATTCCAAATATCCAACCATGGTTGAATGGGTTGAGAAATTATGGTACATTCACAAGATGAAATACTATGCAACATGCAGGAGCAGGGGTTTTGAAACTCACTGCCTAACTTGGGAGGGATGGGAGAACATTAAGCTAAGTGCAGTAACTCAGACCCATAAAGACAAATACTGTATAGGACCATATTGTAAAAATAGAAAGAACACCGTGTAGGAGGATCCAAGGGAAAGGGAGCAGAGGGTTGAGGATGGGCCAGAGGGGTAATCATAGGGTCACCCAATTTGATGGGTAGAGGTGGGTAAAGGAAAAGGGAAAGATCAAGAGTGAAAAACAACATGTATGAACTTTGTAAGTAAATCAGTATAAAATAAAAATTTTCTTTAAAAGAAAAATCACTGGCAAGCAGAGAGATGTAAATAAAAACAATGAGATACCATCTCACCTCAGTAGCAGTAGCAACATTTCCCAAGAGAGCAAGCAATAAAGGTTGGAGAGGATGTGGAGAATTTGGACCTCTCATTCACTGTTCATGAGATTGTAAAATGGTACAGTCGTTCTCGAAAACAGCTTGGCATTTCCTTAAAAAGTTGACCATAGAATTCCCATATGGCTCAGCTATTGCATTGCTAGGCATATACCCTAAGGAAATTAGAACTGATACACAAATGGAGACATGTACATTTATGTTGTTGTTGTTGTTGTTGTTGTTGATTGCCTCCGAGTGGAGTATGACTCATAGCAACCCTGTGAACAAAAGGCCTGAGCCCCTCTACAACTATTGACATTTATCAAAGTTCATAGAGTTTCTGGATGCATGTTATTTCGGAAGTGGATGCCACTCCTGCTTCCAAACCTGTCATAGTATGTTGTTGTTGTTGTTGTTATGTGCTGTTGAGTCACCTGTAATACATAGTGACCCTATGTATAGCAGCTCCGAACCCTTCCCTGTCCTGACCCAGTCTCACTAATTCTGACACACCAACCCCCATTGCCCCAGTTACTGTATCAATCCATCTCATCCGGGGTCTTCGTCTCCTGCACTGACCCTTCTGAGCATGATGTCCTTGTCCAAGAATCGATCTCTCCTGGCCATGTGCCCAAAGTAAGTGAGGTGGAGCTTTAAAATCCTATGTTCACAGCAGCGTAACTCACAATAACAAGAATATGGAAATAGCTCAAATGTCCATCAACCTAATGGATTGAGAAATTGTGGTACATTCACACAACTATGTAGCTCAAAGGAATAATGACCTTGAAAAATACTATATAACACTGGAGAGTCTCAAAAGCATCATGCTGAGTGAATTCTCAGAAGGACAAATATTGCATAAGACTATAATTGCTAAAATAGAAGTATAACTAATAAGATGTGTATAAATGTGCAGAAGGGGAAATAGAAGGAATGGGGTAAGAAAGGGAGAAAGTTGGAAATCACAAGGATGGCAGAGATTAGTGGGAAGATTGGGAGGATAGGAGTTAAAGAAATAGGAAAGATTCAATAAGGACTCAAAAAGATGGGGTATTATGCATAGATCAATAGTAATTATATAAAATACAATGTATATGAATGATTGTATGAAACACAATGTAAGTGAATGATTGTATAAAACACAATGTACAAACCCCCCCAAAACACAGTGTACATGAATGAAAAACAATATCAATGAATTATAGCATGAAAATCAATAAAAAATAATAAAGAGAAAAACGATTAGATGAAGACTCATCAGTAACCTGAAATATGCTGAATTACTTGCTAAAAGTGAAGACTATTTGAAGAACTTATTAATGAAGATTAATTATCAATGAAGACAATCCTTTCAGTATGGATTACACTTCATCATGTTGTTTTTGTGTACCATAGAGTCGGAACCAGCCCATAGCCAACCCTTCAGAGGCAGTTAATTGCACGGGAGGAGATTGCCCATCCTTCTCCTGCAGAGCAGCTAGTGGCCTCGAACCACATGCCTTCAGGATTGCAAGACAGCTTCTTGCCACTAGGCCACCAGAGCTCCCATTAAATCTTCACAACTGTGTCAATAAGCAATATCATGATGGAGAAAAGAGTGAAATTGTCAAGGATTTAATTTTATTTGCATCCACAATCAGCACCCATGGAAACAGTAACTACCATATCAAAAACAACATATTGCAATAGAAAAATCTGTTGTCAAGAAGCTCTTAAAAAAATGTAGGTACCACTGCTATGCCTCGCACTGCTGCTATGCCCCTGTACCGCAACCCAATTGCAAAATGGGCACAGGAAATGAACAGATACTTCACCAAAGAAGACATTCAGATGGCAAACAAACACATGAAGAAATGTTCAAAATCCCTAGCTCTCAGAGAGATGCAAATCAAAACAACTATGAGATAAGACTAGCAAAATTCAACAGAGAAGCAAACAGCAAATGCTGGTGAAGTTGTGGAGAAATTGGAACGCTTATTCACTGTTGGTGGGAGTGTAAAATGGTGAAACCACTATGGAAGGCAGTATGGCGCTTCCTCAAAAAATTGGAAATAGAAATACCATTTGACCCAGCAATTTCATTACTGGGAATATACCCTAAAGAAACTAGAACTGCCACCTAAGCAGATATATGCACACCCATGTTTATTGCAGCTTTGTTCACAATAGCAAAGAGTTGGAAACAATCCGAGTGCCCATCAACAAAAGAATGGATAGAGAAGTTGTGGTTCTCTTGCTCTGTCCCTCCACTCTCTCAAGCATGACGTTCCTCTCCAAGCACTGGTCCCACCTTGCAACATGTCCAACATATGTCAGAGGAAGAAGCTTCAGAATCCTTGCCTCCAAGAAGCAGCCTGGTTTCATCTTCTCCAGAGCAAACCTGTTTATTTTCCTAGCAGTCCATGGTAGATTCAGTACTCTTCTGCAAAACCACAGCTCAAAGGCATCAATTCTCCTTCCACCATCCCTAGTGATTGTCCAGCTTTCCAATGCATAGCAAGTAAATGCAAAGGGTCACCTTATTCTCCAGACTGACATTGTTGCTCTTCAGTACTTTGGAGAGGTCTCTGACAGCAGACTTTCCTAATGTAATTAATCTTTTCATTTCCTGGCTGCTGATACAAAGAGTGTTGATATTATATTGTTGTATTATAGAATTTCTTTGTTTGATCATCCATAGATATGCTTTCCTCCCTTTGACATATTCATTTGGATGGTCACTGTTTACCATTCTTTATATGTCCTATAATTTTTAGTTGGAGTATTGGAATTTTTTTCTTTCTTTCTTTTTTATTATTATTAAATTTTATTCATTTTAATGAACATTTACAGAGATTTGGGATTTCCATTCATTCATTGTTGCACTGTTTTCTCTACCCTCCTCACCAGTTCGTTCTTCTCCCCCCCCCTTGAATGTCTGGTTTTTTGTTTTGTTTTGTTTTTTGAATGTCTGTTTTAAAGTATTGGAATTTTTGAGAGTGCTAATTTTCCAGGTCTTGCCCAGTACTGTGCGTTTGTTTGTTTACAACAATACTTTATGCAAGAAACTCTTTGACAGGTTAAACTTTTGCCCTTTGCTCACCATTACCCCTTTCTCTCTATGATAGCTCCTTTTCTCGCCCTGCTTTAATCGGGATCCAAAATTCTAGCTCTCTTTTTTCCACTTTCCATCCCTCCTAGAAACATGAGAGAACTGCCTAGTCAGAGGGCAACACCACTCAAGTTAGCATGTACTAATTAATTTGCCCACTAGGAGGGGCAGTTTCCTTTCTTTGGTTATTACTACTTTTCTGTTTCTGCAGTCATGTTTTTAGTTATAAACCCACATCGAGTGAACTCATTTTAGGGCTGAGAGTTGCTCTGTAAGTTTGCCCAAGGTTTCCTTTCCCACTCTGTGAGGGATGCTTATAGCTGAGCTGGCATTCAGGAGATCCACAAGCAGACTTTTTTCCATTTCGTGCCAGCATCTCCCAGAAAGATCTCTGAGAGGTCTCTCTTGGGTTCAGAGCTCCACTGGCACTATGATGCTTTGGGAAGCAGTATCCACTTAGGCGACCACCTCCAGACTCCACTGTTGGAAATCTTCTGCAGGAGTTTGCATCAGTCCAGCTGCCAAGAGTTACTGGTTGAGGGAGGGGTAGTCACACTCTAAGCAGACCCCAAAGAAGGTGGTCTACTTATTGCTGTCAGAGCCCACCACATAGTATGTTGGTTGTGGGTGTCACTGCCACTCAAGTCCTAAGTCCCTTCTTTTAGCTTAAAGTAACTGTAGTCACCAGTATTCAGTACCATCTCAAAGGGGGGTGGCAGAGACACCCAAACTGATCCCCAGGGAGATGTGCCTATTGATTTCAGAGGCTTGAATTATGAGGTACACAAGAAAGCAAGTAGGTAAGAATGGAGATATCACGGTCTTATCCAATTCCCAAGGAGATCTGCCATGTTGTTCTTTGAGTCCCCCTGGCAGATTGTTAACTGTTAGTGCAGTTTCCACTCAAGACTCCACTCCTGCTTCCTAACACACAGCAGCTTGAGTTAGCAGTCCCTCAATGCCAACTCAAAGCAGTGACATATTAACCTCAACTGACCAGCAGGAGTATTTGTCTTTTTGGTCTTAAAAGTCAGAACTGGTGCACAGGGAGGAAGATAGCATGCTGACTATGGAAGCAGACTCCATCCACTGCAGGACTTTTCAATTGCAATTCACAGTTGTTGCTGTTGTTGTTATGTGCTGTCAAGTTGCTTGCAACTCATAGTGGCCGTATCTACAATAGCTCTATCCTGAGCCAGCCTTATTGTCTCTGACACACCTACCCCTGTTACCTCAGTCACTGAATCAATCCAATGCATCAAGGGTCTTCTGCTCTTGTGCTGTCTCTCCACTCTTCCAAGCATAATGTCCCTTTCCAAAGACTGGTCCTACCTTGGAACATGCCCAAAGTATGTCAGACAAAGCTTTAGAATCCTTGCCTCCAAGGAACAGCCCGGCTTCACCCTCTCCAGGATGAACCTGTTTGTTCTCTTAGCCATGTTTGTTTACTATGGGAACTAACTCCACTGCACAGGCATTCTGTAGAGGTTTCCTTGCAGGCAAGAGTGTCCAGTTATGTGAGGACTGATCATGCTGCAAAAGGTTTAAGGGGGTTCTTCTGATGGTGCACCGGGAGTTTCATTGCTAACCCAAAGTCCATCTCTCTGGCAGTTTAAACCACCAGCCCACTCTGTGGGAGCAAGATGGACAATCTCTTCCTGAGCAATTTACAGCTTCAGAAACCCACTGGAAGGTCAGCTATGAGTTGGTTGTGACCCGACAGCAATTACCGCATTTTAAGAGAATCTAGCCTCAATCTGAGACATGTAGTAACTTGACAAGACTCACTGTTGATCTTATTCTACCTTCCTCCCTCTCATCCTATGAGTTTCTCCGTTCTGTTTTGTGAGCTTCTCGTTACTAACTCTTGAGAAAATTGTCAATGTTTCAAAACTTTTGTGAGCAAAGTTAATGTCAGTAGTTTGGAATCAGCCATCGATGAAAATGATCAAACACTACAAGTCTAGTTTTTTCCCCGAAGAGCTAGTTGTTAAACACTTAATGGTGCACCAATATCCGTCCTCTCCCAATAAACTGCCTTCTCACCCAAATTACTCAGAGTTGGATTCTGCTCCTCATTGCTTACCTTCTCTGAGAAAAATGATTAGCAACCAGTATACCTTGAAGAGAGGAACAGCTTGTTGTTACTGCTGCTTTTAAGTGCTAAATGTAGCATAGGGCTGTTTTTAAGTCAATGACTCCACAGATACCGATAAAGTGCTTAATTTCCTTTTCTAATTGTCAAACAGCTTTGGGGGGAATTCTAAGTGACAGGTGCCAGCATTGGAGCTGTTCACAGAGGCCTCATAGAAAGCAAAAGCTGCCAGTCTTTTTCTGAACACCTCTAACCCGATACATTGCATGGTTTAAAAACTGAGACTACAACGTCCTTCTTCCCCAGCTCCACCCCAACTTTCCACTAAACAGTGAAGGATTGAACGTGTTGCAAATAACCTTGGAAAATGTCTTTTTAAAAAAAAAAAATTTTCCCTTTCTACGAAGATGGCGCCAAAAACAAAGAAGGAAGCCCCTGCCCCTCCCAAAACTGAAGCCAAAGCAAAGGGATTAAAGGCCAAGAAGGCAGTCCTGAAGGGCGTCCACAGCCATAAAAAAAATCAGCACGTCACCCGCCTTCCAGCGGCCTAAGACGCTGAGGCTCCAGAGGCAGCCCAAATACCCCCAGAAGAGCGTCCCCAGGAGAAACAAGCTTGACCACTATGCCATCATCAAATTTCCCCTGACCACTGAGTCAGCTATGAAGAAGACAGAAGATAATAACACACTTGTGTTCATTGTGGATGCCAAGGCCAACAAGCACCAAATTAAACAAGCTGTAAAGAAGCTCTATGACATTGATGTGGTCGAGGCCAACACTTTGATTAGGCCTGATGGAGAGAAGAAGGCCTATGTTTGACTTGCTCCTGCCTATGATGCTTTGGATGTTGCCAACAAAATTGGGATCATCTAAACTGAGTCCAGAGGGCTAATTCAAAATATAAATTTTTCTCACCAAGAAAACCTTATTTTATACTGGTTTACATGCAAAGTTCATATACATTTTTTGGTGTCTCATTGATTTCCACCGTCACCTTAAGATTTTTCCTCTTGTTTTGAAGTGTGGTTTTCCTATAATATGCGGAGACTTAGGTTATACACTTAAATCTGTCACTAATTCATTATGTCAACTTAAGCAAATCTCATCTCTTGAGGATGTGATCTATAGAGTCACTCTGAGATCCAGCATCCACTAACTATACTTAATGCTGCTGTTGTTGTTGCTAGAGTGATATGAAAACCAAGGATGCAAATTTTTAATGCCGTTTTTAAAATTTTCTTAAATTTTTAAAATTAGAATTTTTTTAAGTTATATGAATCGACTTCTGTTCCAAATATTCAAATAATTTGGAGTTATGTAGAGTAAAATGTGAGAAACCTTCATTCCTGCTCCATTCTTATTTCTCTTCCTTGAGGTAGCTTTGATTATTAGTTTGTACATTCCATTCTAGTTCTCTTAGAATGCAATTTATTTGCATACATAAACACATAATACATGAATACATGCAAACACATACTCTTAAGTAAATGGGATCATATTCTACATCCTACTCTATGACTTGCTTTTACAGGCTACTTCTGAGTTGACGGAAATAATCTACAATCTCTTCACCCTGAATTTGCAATATCTTATCTGAGGTTATTAAGCTAGAGAAATATTGGAGACAAGGAACTCAACCTCTCCAGTTCCCTAACTGGAATTGCCTTCTGTTTTCTTGCCTGAACTTGCCTTTCCCTCTAAGTCTCAAACTCCCTCTTGCCCATCTGAAAATAAGTCACAGGATGAACAATTGCCAACAAACAATGTTAAGTTGGAATTTATGTTACCATAGGACATATTTTTGCAGGGTTTTGTAGTGCTAAATTTGCTTAACCACACCCCTTGTGAATATCTCCAATTATTTTCAGATTTATACTATTACAATCTTGCAGTGAACACCCTTATATTTATGCATGTTGATTGCCTTCGAGTCGAGCATGACTCATAACAACACCATGAACAAAAGGCCTGAAGCCCCTCTACAACTATCAACATTTATCAGACACACAAAACCAGCCACAGATATTCATTAATATGAACATAACTCCAAAGACACATCCTTGCACTATTAACACATTTTCTCTCACACACATACACACATATAGTTGTTGATTGCCTTCAAGTCGAGCATGACCCATAGTGACCCTATGAACAAAAGGCCTGAAGCCCCTCTACAACTATCGACATTTATCAAAGTTCATAGAGTTTCCAGAAGCATGTTGTTTAGGAAGTGGGTATGTGAGAAAATATCCATAAATTGGATTTTTGAAGTTAAATAACTAAGTAAAAAATAATACGTATTGAGAAATTGGAGATATACTGTTGATTGTCCTCTAAATGCTATTGTTCTACCACCAGTGGCATATGAATACCAATATCCTCACATACCACTGCTGATGCTAAATAGTCTCAGGAGCACTAGTGGCTTAGTTTAAAATCCCTAGCTCTAAGAGATGCACATCAAAACAATTATGAGATATCACCTCACCCCAGTCAGAATAGCAAAATTTAGCAGAACAGCAAGCAACAAATGCTGGTAAGGTTGTGGAGAAACTGGAACCCTTATTCACTGTTGGTGGGAGTGTAAAATGGTGCAACCACTGTGGAA
>NW_006399790.1:16076390-16089168 GCF_000299155.1 Elephantulus edwardii
AAAAACACTCAAAAAAATTTAAAAAATGAAAGTCGAGTTGAGATGGAAGTTGAGTCAAGACGTAAGTTGATTCGAGAGAGAAGATGAATTGAGACTCAAGTCAATTTGAGGTGGAAGTCAAATCGAGACTGAAGTTGAGTCCAGACTGAAGTCAAGTCAAGACTGAAGTTGAGTCGAGAATGACATTGAGTGGTGATGGAAGTTGTTAAGAGAGTTAAATAGAGTTAAGACTGAAGTCAGTAAGAGACTGTATTTGAGATGGAAGTTTAGTCAAGACTCAGGTCAATTCGAGGTGGAAATCAAGATGGACGTTGAGTCGAGATGGAATTCAAGTTGAGATGGAAGTTGAGTGGAGACTGATGTCGATTTGAAGCTAAAGTTGATAAAAGACTTAAGTTGAGTTGAGAGTTAAGTGGAGACTGAAGTTGAGTCGAGATGGAAGTCGAATAGAGTCAAGTTGAGATGGAAGTAAAGTCAAGACAGAAGCCACATCAAGACTGAAGTAGATTTGAGACTGAAGTTGAGTCGAGATTGAAGTCTGTAAAAGACTGAAATCGAAGTGAGACTGAAGTCGAGCCAAGACTCTAGTTGAGCTAAGACTGAAGTCGAGTAGAGACTGTAGTCAATTCAAGACTAGAGTTGATTAGAGATAGACATCTAGTCAAGATGGAAGTCAAGTTGAAACTCAAGTCGATTTGAGGCTGAAGTTGAGTTGAGAGTGAAGTGGAGTAGAGACTAAATTGGAGTGGATACTGAAGTCGAGTGGAGACTGAAGTTGTGTGGAGAGTGAAGTTGAGTTGAGACTGTAGTCAAGTCGAGAGGAAAGGAGAGTTGAGAATGAAGTTGAGTCTATAATGAAGTTGAGTTGAGACTGAAGTCAAGACTAAGAGTGAAGTCTAGTTGAGACTGAAGTTGAGTTGGGAATGGAGTCAAGACTGAAGTTGATTTGAGACTGGATTTGAGTGGAGACCTAAGTAGAGTTGAGATCAAAGTCAAGTTGAAACTGAAGTCGATTCGAGACTGAAGTTGAGTGGAGACTGACGTCTAGTTGAGACTAAAGTTTATAAGAGACTGAAGTTGGTAAGAGACTGAAGGTGAGGGGAGACTGAAGTCCAGCTGAAACTGTGATCAAGCGGAGACTGAAATCAAGTTGGGACTGTAGTCAATTCGAGACTGTAGTTGAGTGGAGAATGAAGTTGAGTCCATACTGAAGTCAAGTCAAGCCTGAAGATGATTTGAGACTGAAGTTGAGTCTAGACTGAAGTCGATTCCATACAGAAGTCGATTTGAGACTGAAATTGAGTGGATACTGAAGTCAAGTGGAGATTGAAGTCATGTAGAGATTGAAGTTGAGTCGAGACTGTAGTTTATTTGAGATGGAAGTCGAGTCGAGACAGAAGTCAATATTGAAGTCTATTCGAGACTGATGTCAAGTAGAGACTGGAGTTGATTAGAGATGGAAGTCAAGTCAAAATGGAAGTCAAGTTGAAACTCAAGTCAATTTGTGATTGAAGTCGAGTTGAGGGTGAAGTTGAGTTGCAAATGGAGTCGAGACTGAAGTTGACTGGATACTGAAGTCAAGTGGAGACTGAAGTTGTGTAGAGAGTTAAATTGAGTCCTAGCTAAATAAGCTTCTGAACTTTCTTTTGTGTGCCCTTCTTCTGCCTTTCGTCTCCCTTTCTCCTTGCCCTTTGACCAGTTTAACGTATCTTGTTCCTATTTGCTAATTGCAATAGTTGTATTGTCCTTATCTAGATTCTTCCCAGGTTGATCCTCCTTTGTCCTGTTCCTTATAGTGTTCATTGTACATTCTACTTCTGCTATCCTCCCATGCTACAACTTTCAGTTATCCTCTCATTTTCACAGAGATTAGTAGATGGATGGGGTGTGTGTGAAGGAATAGGCAATGTGCAAATGGGGACTTGATGTGATGGAGTGATAAAAGTCATAGTTAAATAGTAATTATATAAGACACAATGTGTATGAAAGACCATATAAAACAAAATGTACATAAATAAAACACAATCTATGGATTGGTTTTGTGACTGAAGTAATGGGGGTAGGTGTGTCAGAAACAATAAGGCCGGCGCAGGATAGCACATGATTTAGGGTTGTTGTACATAGGGTTGCTATGAGTCACAGGTGACTCGATGGCACATAACAACAACATACAAAGATAGTATAAAATACAATGTACATGAATGAAAAAATAGATCATAAATGTCAGGGGGGGCGAGAGGGAAGAGCTGACTCTGTTGAGTCTTTCCCCCTAGAAGAACCAGGAAGTTTGTTTAGCCTGAAAAAAGAGATTATTCCAAGGTAAAGGTGAATGAGGAGATCAAGCAGAGTCTGAAAGATGTTTTAAACTCTTAAAAGGACTGTTGTGCAAAAGAGAACTGACTCATTCTGTGCCATTCCAGAAAGCAGAATAATTCATAACCTGAGAACCCAGAAAAACATAGCCCACAGACAGCATTAGGAATAGTCATAATAGGAGATTTGCTAGACTCCCTGAGATGAGATCTAAGTAACTGAGGAAAGGTGATGAACTAGGGCCAGGTTCAATTGGCAGGCATGTAGTGAATATCTTACTTTTGTCCCCCAGCCTTTGCCTCTGCTTCCCATGAACTACTTAGGATCCTCTGGTACTACCTATTCAATCACAGAAGTGTTTGATCCAAACTAAACCAGTACGTTTATTCCTAAAAATATGATTCAACTGGAGACAAACAAGGGCAGAAGGAGATGAAAGTTGAGTAATCTAATGACTGGGCTCTTAAGAGGTGATTCATGAATTCCTGCTCAGATGCATCTCTGGTTTCTGTTCTTCCTGTCCCTCATGTGTGGGCTGAGATGAGAACATGACAAGAGCAAAAGTTTATCTCCGTTAAGCCCTACTAATCAGAACTGAAGCTTGATGCATGCTGGGGACTGGGTCTCAGGAAGAAAGTACTGTGGGGTTATGAAAAAAAAGGGCTTGAGCTCAGAGATATCCCAGCAGCAAAAGTGAATGGAGGCAGAGCCACAGAGCAGTAGGCTGAAACTATTGGCTTCCCTGTGGTCCATTGTCAAAGTGGGTCATACTGTTGTTATGTGCCGTCAAGTAGCTTGTGACTCGTAGCAACCCAATTTACTGTGTCAATAAATTTCCTCCTAGGTCTTCCTCTCTTGTAGTGTCCAATCCTGGGAAGTACTGAGCCTCTTGTAACTGCAGGGCTGGACAATCCCTAATAAGTGACCTCACTGGTCAGAGATTAATCCAAGAAGCTGAACAACTAGGACGATAGATAGATAGATAGATAGATAGATAGATAGATAGATAGATAGATAGATAGGTAGATAGATAGACAGACAGATACATAGATAAATATAGATAGATAATGGAAAGAGAGATACTCTTTTTGTTAGGTGCTATCAATTCAACTACAACTTATAGTGACCCTATGAACAGTATTGTGTGCCAGCCTCACAATCTCCACCATGCTAAAGTCCTTGGTTTATGGACTGTGTCATAAGGACTGTGTAACAACCCTCTTACTGAACATCTTCCTCACTTTCATTGATTCTCTGTTTTTCCAGCATGATGTCATTTTCCAAGGACCAACCCCTCCTGATAACATGACAAAAGTATGTGATGTTTCATCATCTTTGCCTCTAAGGAGCACTCTGTCTCCACTTGCTCCAAGACAGATTTGTTTGTTCTTTTGGTGGTGGTTGTTGTTAGGTACACTGAGTTGACTCATAGCAATCCTATGAACAACATATCTGAATCTTGCCCTATCTTTTGCCCTCTTTACCATCTCTGATATGCTGGAGTTTACTGTTAGACTTTACTGTGTCAATCTATCTTGTTGAGGGTCTTTCTTTCTTTCTCTGATCCTCTAGCTTTCCCAGAATATGTTTTTCCAAGGACTAGTACCGCCTTACAACATTCCCAAACTTTATGAAATGAAGTTTCACTATTCTTGCCTGTAAGGAGTATCCTGGGTTGCACTTCCTCCAAAATAAACTTCATTGTTCTTTTGGTAGTCCATGGAATAATCAGTACCTACTGGTAAGGTTTTCACAGGTTTGTTATTTCAGAAGTGGATGGTCAATTCTGTTTCCTAGTTTGTCTTAACCTAGAAACTCTGCTGGAAAATTAGCAGAGGGTCAGTGAAAGAGAGAAAGACCTTCAGTAAGATGGACTGACACAGTGACTATAGAAATTGGCTACAGTGTGTCAGAAAAGATGAAGACAGCACAGGATATGACAGGGTTCAGGTCTGTTACTCATAGGGTCACTATGAGTCATACTCGACTCAATGGCACCTAACAACAACTCAACAATAGTGATAAGGGGTTGTACTGCCAATGTAGAGACACTTGGTTTGAATCCATCAACTGCTCCTCAGGAGAAAGATAGACAATCTCCACTCCTATGCAATTTACAGTCTCTGAAAACCCACTAGAGGATCATCTATGAGTTGGTTTCAACTCAAGAGCATATAACAACTTCACCAAGATCACAATTTAAAGACATTGATAGTTTTTTGGTTTTCTTTATTCGTTGTCCAACTTGCATGTGCAAACAAAACAATTGAAAATACAATGGTTTAAGTCAAGATCATCTTAGTCTTTAAACTTATATCTTTGCTCTTGAGCACTTTTAAAAGGTCCTTCACTGCTTTCAGCTAAGATCCATCTAACATTGGCTATAGTGTCTCTAGTGCCAGTGCTTCTTCTAACCCTAGCCTATGCATCTGGCAGTTCTCTGTTGATGTGCTGTTCCATTCATTTTTTTGTGTGTGTTTATTTTGCTTTATTTAACATACACATCTCCAACAGATTTCATTCAAACGACAATAAGATTTTAAAAAGAAGAAAATGGAGAAAACTTTCTACAAAGTATTATAGAGAGAACTCCAAGATGAAAGCAGAGAGTACCAGAGGAACGTCTGCCTATCTGTGTTTCATTGACTATGCAAAGGCATTAACTGTGTGGATTACAACAAACTTGGCTAACTTTGAGAAGAATGGGAATCCCAGAACACTTGATTGTGCGTATGAGAGAAACCTATACTTGGACCGCAAGGTGAAATCCATGTGTATAGTCTGAGTTTACGTTTCTTATAAAAGGTATTTGTTATGAATAAATCATTGATTGTGCAGAAAAAAAAAAGGTCCTTCACAAAAACAAGAGAAAGAAAAGAAGTAAAAGATAAGCACAGAAAAAAGATTTTAACAAAAAAAGGAAACTACAGATCAATATCTCTCATGAACATAGGCGCAAAAATTCATAACAAAATCCTAGCCAAAGGAATCCAAAAGCAGATAAAAAAAAAACAACAATTCATCATGACTAAATGGGGTTCATGACAGGTATGCAAGGATGGTTAAACATAAGAAAAGCAATCAACATAATTCACCACATTAACAAAGCAAATAACAAGAACCATATGATCTTAGCAATTAATGCAGAAAAGGCATTTTACAAAATTCAACACCTCTTCCTGATAAAGACACTCAGCAAAATTGGAATAGAAGGGAATTTCCTCAACATAGTGATAAGTATATATGCAAAACCAAGGGCTGATATCATTCTCAATGGAGAAAGACTAAAAGCATTTTCCTTGTGAACATTGACCAGACAAGGATGCCCACTATCATTACTTCTATTCAACATTGTATTGTAAGTACTTGCTAGAGCAATACAATTAGCAAAGGTAATAAAAGGTATCCAGATTGCAAAGAGACAGTTAAACTGTCACTGTCTGCAAATGATATGATAGTGTACACAGATAATCACAAGGACTCAGCCAAAAAACTGTTAAAGCTAGTGGAACCATTTAGTAAGATTGCAGGATACAAGAGCAATACCCCAAAATAAGTGAGATTCATCTACAGTAACAAGGAAAACAGAGAAGGAAACTAAGAAAGCAATATCATTTACAATAGCCAACCCAAATTGAGATACCTGGGAGTGAACCTAACTAGAGACACTAAAGACCTATACAAAGAAAACTACAGAACATTTCTATGAGATACAATAAAAGGCCTAAAGAAATTTAAAAATGTACCCTGTTTATGGCCTGAAGCCTTCCTATAACTATTGTTATTTATCAAAGTTCATAGAGTTTCCAGAGGCATGTTGTTTAGGAAGTGGATGCCACTCCTGTTTCCATGGGTAGAAAGACTCAGTATTGTGAAAATAACAATCCTGCCAAAAGCACTCTTTATGTTCAATGCAGTCCCAGTACAGATACCACACTCATTTTTCCAGGAGATCAAAAGGGAATTTGTCAAGTTTATTTGGAGAGGAAACAGACACCAAATGAGCAAAGCACTTCTGAAAAACAAAAATGATGTGGGAGGCATAGCATTCCCTAATCTCAAAACCTACTACACAGCAGTAGGAACCAAAACAGGATGGTACTATTAAAATGGCAGGCACATAGACCAATGGAAGAGAATCAAGAACTCAGAAATGGACCCATCTATTTATGGTCAAGTAACATTCAACAAAGAAATAAAACCTATCTAATGAGAAAATGACAATGTCTTCAACAAATGGTGCCGGCAAAACTGGATTTCTACCTGCAGAAAGATGAAACAGGATCCACATCTCACACCATATAAAAAAATCAACTCAAGGTGGGTCAGAGACCTGGGAGTAAAGCCCAAAATATAAAGTTCATAAGAGACAAACTGGGACCAAGCTTAGAAGTCCTACCCTATGGTATAAAGAGACTGACAAATACAGTCAGAAATGTACAATCTGGAGAGGATAAAATTGATAAATGGGACTTTCTAAGCATTAAAACTATGTGCTGATCAAAAATTTTTTTCCAACAGGGTGAAAAGAAAGCCTACAAATCGGGAACAAACATTTGGCAAAAACATTTCAGACAAGAGTCTCATAACAAAAGTTTAGAGAATACTCCAGGGCCTCCAGAAGAAAAAGATTGACAACCCAATTACAAAATGGGCAAAAGACATGGAAAGACTTTTCACAGAGGAGGACATTCATGTGGCCAACAGACACATGAAGAAATGCTTAAAATCACTGAAAATAAGAGAGATGCAAATCAAAACTACAATGAGATACCATCTTACCCCAGTAGCAGTGGCAAAGCTTAGTAGGATGGCAAGCAATAAATGTTGGAGAGGATGTGGGAGAGGGGGGAACTCTCTCTCATACACTGTTGATGGGATTGTAAAATAGTGTAGCCACTCTCTGAGACAGTTTGGTGTTTCCTAAAAAAGTTGAACATAGAAATTCCATATGACCCAGCTATTCCACTACTAGGAATATACACCAAGGAAATTAGAACTGAGACACAAATGGAGACTTGTATAACAATGTTAATAGCCACATCATTCGCCATCGCAAGAACATGAAATGGAACAGCCCAGATGTCCAACCACAATAGAATGGATTGAGAAATTACGATACATTCACATAATTGAATACTAAGCAACACTCAAAAACAATTTTGAAAAATACTACATAACTTGGGAGATGCTGGAGAGCATTATGTTGAGTGAACTAACTCAGTCTCATAAGGACAAATACTACATAAGATCATTATTGTCAAAATAGAAGGATAACTAGTGAAACGTGTACAGGGACTAAAGGGGTCAGGGAGAGTGGAAGAGTAAAGATAAGTAGGATCAAAACAACAGGGCTGCACAGTTTGGTGAGTGGAGGGAGGTGGGCAGAAGCAAATGAGAAAGAGCCAAGAGAAAAGACAAGGTAATGATGAGCAAGGTTCAATGTTGACTAATTTTATAAAACATAATGCATGAAAAGGATTGTATGAAACACAATGTGAATGAAGAATAGTGTGAAACACAATGTATATGAACTGTGCATGAAAATAAATTAAAAAATTAATGTAAAATAGAATGTATATGAATGATTATATGAAACACCATGTAAATGAAAGATTGTACAAAACACAATGTATATGAATGAAACATAATGTAAAGGAATTATTGTACGAAAACCAATAAAAATATTTTAAAAATATCTAAGATCCTACCCCCACCCCCTTCAGCAATTTGCTTTCTAGTATGTCAGAGATGATGAGGATGACATAGGACAGGGGAGGGTTTAAGTCAGCTCTTCACAGGGTGATTCAATGACACCTAACAACAACCCTCTTGAGGATCAAAGCTTATAGTCTTTTTGAGAGATCAAATATAATCTGGATAATAAAGTGAGTTCTATTTTTTTTAAAAAAAAAGCGAGAGGAATTGAGAGTCTTGGAGAGTATAAGAAATTTGAAGATAGAAGAAATTTAAAAAAAGCGAGAGGAATTGAGAGTCTTAGAGAGTATAAGAAATTTGAAGATGGAAGAAATAAAAAAAGAAGGTAAGGAATGCAGGCCGCCTTTCTAAAAATGAAAATTCATTAACTTGGTTCCTACTCAAAATGGCTCTCCACTGGGTTTCTGAAGGGAAGGAGAAGAGGTGACCCATCCTACGCCCTCAGAGCAGCTGGAGAACTTGAAATCTTGAAGGGTCACCAGGTCAGGGTTAACAGCATAACTTGATAAAGACGATGCCCTCCTACAGTCTACAGAAGGAAAGCAGTGGCCATCCTTGTTTAGCCCAATGAGAGGTATTCAGACTTCTGACCCTCAGAACTATAGCAATAAATGTGTTGTGCTTTTTTTACTAAAAAAAAAAAGCAAGAAAAGTGCATCTAGTGAAAGTGAGGCTGAAAATATTGAAGCACAACCCCAATCTATGGTGCACCCCAAAGAGATTCCTCCTATACCTGAACATAGGTTCCCAATGAAGAAAAAGTCCTCCCAAAGTTGATGAAACAGAAAGGAAAACCAGAGAGGGAGAGCAAGATTGCAATCCACCTAACTCCCAGTTGGCTTCTTATCAGAGGAGACCTATAGTTACGAGATTTGGCAGGAAAGTTCAAGAAAGAGAACCAAGGCATTATCGAACTCCTTCCAGATCCAGATAAAGAGACTGGTTCAGGCATATTTAGACTCCTCCACATTGGAGGCAAGAGATGCAGAGAGCTCCAAGAGTGAGAGTATCAAGTGGTGATCAAAAGGGGATAAGGGTGAGTTAAATGAAATAAAAGAAAATCAATGAAGTTCAGTTGGAGTGGAAGGGAGAAAAATAACCAAACACAGACATGCATCTTAGAGTCCAAACAGAAATAAGCAAAAAATAAAAGAAAATGAAAGATTATAAGCCTAGTAGCAAAGACATAGACATCAGAAGATTCAGAAAAGATGATAAACATAATAAAAACAAATGGAAGAAAAGAATTAAACCTAAAAGTAGGAGTAAGAACAGAGAGAAATCCAAGAGTAAGGAAAGAGATTTGAAGCACAATAAACACAAAGAAAAGAGGGTGAGATCAAGGAGCAAAGAAATGGATCATGAGAATGTTAAAGAAAAGAAAAAGCAGTCTGATTCTAAAGGAAAAGAACAGAAGTAAAGAAAGTCAAAATAGACTGAATCAAAAAAGTAATGAACATGATAAAGAAAAGGGGAGTCCAGGTGAAGAGGAAGGTCATGCAGCAGAGAGAATAGGATAACATTGGGAAGATCAAGAAGTAAAGATAGAAGGAGACAGAGAAGAGATTCTAGAAGCTCAGAGAGAGAACAAAGTGAAAGCAGAAAAACAGATACAGAGACCAAGAAAGTAAGAGTTCACAAAGACGACAAAATTCTGAGAAAAGAATGTACTCTAAAAGCTGTGATCATAATGGCTCAGCTAATAACTGAGGGGGGAAAGCCTGATAGAGATCACGGTTCATCCTCAAAAACAAAACAGAAGAGTGAGGACAATGAATTAAAGGCCTCCAGGATGAAAACCAAGGAGGATGAGAAGAGCAGATCCTCAGTGGAAAAAGAAGTGAACCAGAAATCAAAGGGTCAAGAAAATTACCACATACATGACAAAAATTTTAAAAATTTGATCATGAACCAAGCCCTGGAACAGATGAAGACAAAAGTGGATGAGTGAGTTATCTAAATTTACATTCTGTCTCAAATTTTAAGTTTTAGAGACTGGCTGATGAATTTCCTCTATGTTGTTTTCTTCTTCATTGTTTTCTTTGGGGTTTTTTTCCCCCTTTTATTAATTTTAATGAAGTTTACAGAGACTTAGGGTTTCCAGTCATTCATTGTGGCACTTTTCTCCCTGCCCACCCCTTCCCCCAATTAACTCTTCTCCTTGAAATGAAAAAGAAAAACTCTTTCATTGTTATGCAATCCCTCCCCCCAAGTCCACTCCACTATGCCGCCATCACTCTGGACTTATATAATGACAAGAAAACCCCTTCATATATCCCTTTTAAACAGTTCTCTCCCTCATATGTTTCAATGCAATACACATCATTCCTCCCCTCCATTACTGTCTTCCCTCAACCCTGATGTCAGTCCCATTTTACAACAGTGGCCCTATGCAATATTCGTCCTTTTGTGACTGAGATATTTCACTCAGCATGTGTACTTCATTGAGTGATCTTTTGATAATCTGCAACCTGGATAATTTGTACTGCTAAAGTTTTAATAAATTTGAAATGCAAAAAAAGATATAAGGAGGTCCTTGACAGCAGATTTCCCCAATGTAATACAGCTTTTGATTACCTGATTGCTGTTACCATTGACAACTTCAATCTATTCTCCATCTATCATGATGTTGCTTATTGGTCCAGTTACAAAGATTTTTATTTTCATGATGCTATGGTGTAATCCACATTGAATGCTCTATTCTTTAGCCTTCTTGAGTAAGTGCTTCAAGTATTCCTCATTTTCTGCAAGAAAAGTTGTGTCATCTGCATAATGTGGGCTGTTGAAACTTCCTTCAATCCTAATGCTACATATAGTGCAACTTCTTGAAATATTTGCTCAGAATATATATTGAATTGGTATAAGGCTTATCTTGTGGCACTAGACTGGACAACATTTAGTTGCTATCCATAGGGTTTTTGAGGTCCTATTATTTCAGAAGAGGATGACCAATCCTGCTTCTTTTCTATCTATCCTGGAAGTTCTGCTGAAAGCTGTCCACCATAGGTGAACCTAGTGGTATTTTAAATACTGGTAGCATTGCTTCCATCATCACAGCAGCACACAAGCTACCACAATACAGCAAAATGATAGATGAGTCATAGGATAAATAGATACAAAATTGTTACAGGGATTTGACATACAATTTTGGTAGCTGGTTAAATGGTTCTATAAGTCTTTATATATGATGCTAGAGTTTGAAGTCCAAAGAACAGATAGTTGACAAGAGAACATGGATTTAAGTGCAAACAGTTAAGACAAAGTGGAAATCACAAACACAAGCAAACAGAAGTCTATGAAGAGGAACTGAAACCCACATCAGTTCTTGTTTCCTCTAACTTGTAGTGTAAATGTCTAACAGGAGTTATAGGAAAAATTTCCAAGCAATCTATGTTTTCTAATAGTCATATTGACTACATCACAAGGCAGGAAGCTCCCTGTCTCTGAATATGTTCAAGTGCTTATGGCCAAACTTGGGAAAATCTTAATTACTTGTTAGGATCCACATTATTCATAGACTAGTCATTCTGGTAGGTGATTGGAGGAGGGAAGATTGAAGACAGAGAGATCAATTAGAAAGATATTTTAGTAAAATGGGGAAAAAGTAATGAGAATCTGAGTTAGGACGGTAGTGGTAGAGATGGTAAGAGGAGAAGAGACTTGGAAGATATCATGAAGGTAAAATCAAAAGTATTTAGCAACTCAACAACTATGAGATATCATCTCACCCCAGTAAGAATAGTAAAATTTAACAGAACAGCAAACAACAAATGCTGGTAAGGTTGTGAAGAAACTAGAACCCTTATCCACTGTTGGTAGAAGTGTAAAATGGTGCAGCCACTATGGAAGGCAGTATGGCATTTTCTCATAAAGTTGCAAATAGAAATACCATTTGACACAGCATTTCCACTACTTGGATATATACCCTAAATAAACTGTAACTGCCACACAAGTAGATATATGCACACCCATGTTTATCATGGCTTTGTTCACAATAGCAAAGAGTTGGAAACAACCCAAGTGCCCATCAACAAATGAATGGATAAAGAATATGTGGTATATTGACACAATAGAATACTATGCTGCACTGAAAAACAAGGAACTCATACAATATTATTTAAAATGGGTGACCCTGGAGGATATTATGCTGCGTGAAATATCTCAGTCACAAAAAGACAAATATGGCATAGTGCCACTGTTATAAAACATGACTGACATGGGGCTGGGGGGAAACTAAGAAAAGAGGAGATAATCTACACGGCACTGAAACAGATGAGGGAGAAAACTGTATAAAAGGAATATATGCTTAGGTATTATTGACATAACAAGAGTACAGAATGAGAGCTGCATAGTAAAGTGGTCTGGGGGAGGGGAAACTGTATAACAATGAAAGAACTTTTTCCCAAAGAAAAAAAGTGACCTGTGGGGCAGGTAGAGAAATGTGCAACAATGAACGACTGGAAAACCAAGGTCTTTATAAACTTCCATTAAAATCTTACTTTTTTTTAAAAAGTATTCAGCAATTGATTTGAGGTAGGATAGTGTATTAGTTTCTTTTTTTTTTCTTTTATTAGTTTTAATGAACATTTACAGGGATTTTGGGTTTTCATTCCTTCATTGCCACACCATTCTCTCCACCCTCCTCCCCAGTTTGTTCTTCTTCCCCGCCATCCGAATGTCTGTTTTAATTGTCCAATTGCCACAGTGCTTGTCAAAGTCAGTTCTGATTAATCTCCTTTGTCAGTGT
>NW_006399790.1:16090978-16099720 GCF_000299155.1 Elephantulus edwardii
AACCAGGAGAAGATAACATAGATGAATGGGATCTTCTAAGACTCAAATCCCTATGCACATCCAAAAACTTCTCCAACAGGGTAAAAAGGGAAGCCACTGACTGGGAAAAAGTGTATTAGTTTCTTATTGCTGTTGTAACAAATTACCACAAACTGAGGGGTTTACTATAACAGAAACTTAGCTCTGGAGGTTAGAATTCCAAAAAGTGTCTTTGGGGGTTAAAATCAAGGTGTTGACAGGGTTGGTTCTTTATTGCTTTCAGCTTATAGTGCTGTCAGCATTCCTTGGCATCACTCCACTCTCTGTCACACTGCTCATATTTCCTTCTCTGCTTCAAAGTTAAACCTCACCCTGACTTTCTGCTACTAAGACACTGGTGGCTCACTTGTATAATTGCCCCATCTCAATATTCTTTAATTACCACTTTGAAATCTGTTTAACAAATCCCATGGATTAAGATGTAGATGTATGTTAAGTAGGGGATCATTATTTCACCTACCAAAAACAGCAAAAAGAAGCCCAAAGACAAAGATATAAAATGCATTACCATCTAATTCTGATTCATAGCAACCATATAGAGTTTCTAAGGCTAGAGACCTTTACAGAAACAGAGTGTCCTATTTCTCACTGGAGCAGCTGGTGGGTTCAAATTGATGATGCTTTGCTTAGCAGCTAAGCCCTCAGTCACTATGTCATAAGTGCTGTCTAAAAAAGGAGGATAACTATAAGTCTGAGAGTTTAAATTTAGGTGGCTTAAACTATGAAAGAACAAATAACCAAAGTAAAAATATCAACAAGAAGATAAAACCATTTGGGAGAGAAGATTTTCCTATGATATTACAGGGGGTGGTTAATATAGAGTTGCACAGAAGAAACTTGAAATATCAGAATTTGAAGACTTGAAAAATTATCCAGACTGACGATATTAATTTGTTTACATCTGCAGAATTATGACAGAGGAAATATGATAAGCAATTGGAGTGTAGGTAGCAGACTGCTTACTGTTCATTTGTGGCACCTAGCATATACAGTAGGTACTCAATGTACATTAGGGAGCTCTGGTGGCCTAGTGTTAAAAGGCTGCACTGCAATCTCAAAGGTATATGGTACAAATCCACCAGATGCTCCATGGAGAAGGATGGGCAATCTCCTCCCGTGCAATTTGTCTCTATAAACCTGCTGGAGGATCAGCTATGAGTCAGTTTCAACTTGATGGCACACAACAACAGCATACATATATTGAATGAATGAATGAATGAAGGTAAGATCAAGGGAGAACAGAATACAGGGGCAAGAGAGTGGGTTTTAAACAGAAGGAGAGATCGTTCTTCTTTGAAACATGTAATGGAAGGGAAAAACTGTTGTTGTTGTTGTTGTTGTTGCTGTTGTTATGTGCCGTTGAGTCACTTGCAACTCATAGCGACCCTATGTACAAATGCTCTAAACTCCGCTCTGTCCTGTGCCAATTGCACTGTCCCCGACACACCCATCACAATTACCCCAGTCACTGAATCAATCCACCTCATAGAGGGCCTTCCCCTCCTGCGCTGTCCCTCCACCCTACCAACCATGATGTCCTTCTCCAAGGACCGGTCTCTCCTTACAACATGTCCAAAGTATGTTAGACGGAGCCTCAGAATCCTTGCCTCCAGGGAGCTGCCCAGTTTAACCCTTTCCAGGATGAATCTGTTTGTTTTCCTAGCAGTCCATGGTACCCTCAATACTCTTCTCCAGCACCACAGCTCAAAGGCATCAATTCTCCTTTTCTATTCCTTAGTCATTTTCCCAGCAAAATAACTTAAAAACAATAAAGACTCATTGCAGATTTCATTGTGGACAATTTTTATATCATCAAAGTGTAAGGCAAAGAAGTCATTAGATAAAGCACTCCCAATTCAGATCCTGTCATCATTCTTCAAAGAGTTGGAAAAAAGTGCTTACCAACTTTATATGGAAATTAATGAAGCCCCAGATAATCAAAATACTACTGAAGAAGAAAAACAAACAAGTTTAGGAGGCCTTAAACTTCTTGCTCTCAAACCTTCTACATAGCCACAATAATCAAAACAGTGTGGTACTGGTACAATAACAGATACACAGACCAATGCAATAGAGTAAAAACACTTGGAAGTCAATCCATCCCATGGTCAACTGATATTTAGCAATGAGATTAAATCCATTAAATGGGAAAAGAATAACCTTTCAACAAATGGTGCTGACAAAACCAGCAATCTGTGTGTAGGAAATTGAAACAAGATCCACATCTCACACTATACACAAAAGCTAACTCAAGACGGATCAGGGATCTAGGAGTTAAATTAAAACTATAAAGATCACCCGGGCCTTGTACCAGGTGGGTCAGGACCAGGAGAGTTAAGGACCTGCAGTGTCAGCACCTGGGTAAAAAGGCAGCCAAAGACTTTAAAAATCGTCTTTCTGCCAGAATGAGTGAGACCCACTCATTAAATTTTGAACTCTCCATGGCATTGTCTCATTGACCCAAGGCCCACCCAGAGAATGAGGCCTTAAATAGACATGCACCTCACTAGTAACAGGCCTCTCCTCCATATCTCCTTTCAAGGAGAGAAGTCCATTCCTTTGGAGATGTAACTTTCTAATAAGTCTATCTTTACCATTTTACCCTTAAAAAAAAGTTGTCTTTCTGCTGTTGCTGGTTGCCTTTCCTAAGGCCACAAGCTTCTAGTTGTATACTAACTTTTCCCTTTTTCTTTTGATGTTTTCTGCATCATTCAGGATTTTGCCCTTAGAATCCTTCAGTATTGGAACTCAAGATTTGAATTTGTGCTTCAGTTCCTTCAGCTTGAGAAATGCTAAGAATATTCTTCCTTTTTGGTTTTCTAACGGCAGCATTTTGCACATTTCATTATAATATTTTGCTAGCTATTAGCGAGATGCACATCACAACAATGAAATATTACCTCGCTCCAGCAATAAGAGCAAAATTCAGTAAGTCGATGAACAGCAAATCCTGGCGAGGTGGTTGTTGTTGTTTACTGTAGAGTCAGAACTGACCCATAGCTGACCCTCCGGTGGGTTTGCAGAGGCAGTTAATCACATGGGAGGAGATAGCTCATCCTTCTCCCACAGAGCAGCTGGTGGCCTTGAACTGCATGCCTTTGAGATTACAGCGCAGCTTCTTGCCACTAGGCCACCAGAGCTTGGAACTCTCATAAACTGTTGGCTCTTGTTGTTGTTGACATCATCATATGTGACATTAAGTTGTCTGAGACTCACAGTGCCCCTATGTACATTAGCTCTGAACCCTGCCCTTTCCTGAGCCAAATCCACTGTCTCCAACAGAGCTAATCCCATTTCTCCAGTCACTAAGTCAATCCATCTGATCCGGTGTCTTCCTTTCCTGTGCTGTCCCTCCACCCCTCTCTAAGGACTGGTCCCTCCTAGCCACATGCCTAAAGTATGTGAGATGAAGCTACAAAATTCTTGCCTCCAGGGAGCAGCTCAGTTTCACCCTCTCCAGGATAGAAATGTTTGTTCTCCTGGCAGTCTACAGTATGTTCAACACTCTTCCCCAGCACCAAAACTCACACACATTGATTCTTTTTCTGTCATCCCTAGTCATTGTCCAGTTCTGTGATGCATAGCAAGTAATTGCAAAGACCATGGCCTGGATCTGGTACACCTTAGTCTCCAGAATGACATCATTGGTATTCAGTACTCTAGAGAGGTCCCTGACTGCAGACTTTCCCAATGCAATTCATCTTATGAGTTCCTGTTGGTTGTTCGTACATAGAGTTTCTGGAGGCAAGCCATTTTGGAAGTGGATGCCACTCCTGCTTCCAGACTTTCTTAATCGAGAAGTTTCAGCAAAACCTGTCCACCATGGGTAAATACTATCGCATTTGACACATCAGTGTCACTGTGTTCAGCATCACAGCAACCACAAGTTACCTCTGTATAGTAATTCACAGACCAGTGCTATACCACCTAGCAGAATGTTTGACAGGACAACAATTTTAACTAGGCCTGAGGGCCGCAGGTTAAAATCACCCACCTTAGGCTTGGTAGCATCATTTTCTGTCCACTAGGCCAACGTATCTCTCTCTACGTCATCGTTGTTATCATTGTTAGGTGTCATCAAGTTGTAGACGATACATAGAGACCCTACAAATGAAAAGCCAGAAGGTTAAAAAAAAAGCAACCACTGTGCAAAGTAGTCTAGTGTTTCCTTAAAAAGTTGAAAATGGAAATAACATTTGATGCAACTATTTCACAATTAAGTCTGTATATACAAAAGAAATAAGAGCTGGGATATAAACAGATATATGCATATTCATATTTATTGAAATATTAAAGATCTAGAAACAACCCAGTACCCATTGATGAATGCATAGATAGAGAAACTATATATGGTACATTCACACAATGGAACACTGAAAAGAAATGAAGAATTCATGAAACACTATGTAACATGATGAGTCTAGAGGATATTATGCTGAGTGAAATTAATCAGTTACAACAGAACAAATAATGTGCAAAACCACTATTATAAAAAGCTTAAAAAGTGTTTACACAGAGAATCATACTAGTATGGTTACCAGGAGGGGGGAATAAAAAATTAATATATAACAAATACTTATTAATATTGGTGAAAGGAAAGACAATATAAAATAAGTAGGCAATCAGACACTGTGATTTATTGTAATTAGTGTTATGGAACAAAATGCACATTAATGATTGATTGAAACAACAATATGCTTTGTAAATGTTCACTCAAATAACAATAAGAAAAATTTTTATGAAGGAAGTCATCAGAGAAGTATGTTACTAGGAGTGGAATTAAGGTTTGAAAAAACCAAATTATAAAATATCGAAACTAAAAAGGACCTTAGAGAATGTTAAGGAATGAATTGTGTTCATCTCCAAAAAAATATATGTATTGAATTTCTGGTCCTTGTACCTATGGATGTGATTCTGTTTGGAAATAAAAGTTTCCTTTTGTTAAGTTGTTGAAGTCATGTTATTGTTGCTGTTATGTGCCATCGAGTCGTTTGCGACTCATAGCGACCCTATGTACAACAGCCCTAAACCCTGCTCTATCCTGTGCCAATCGCATTGCCTCTGACACACCCATCCCCATTACCCCAGTCATTGAATCAATCCACCTCATAGAGGGTCTTCCCCTCCTGAGCTGTCCCTCAACCCTACCAAGCATGATGTCCCTCTCCAAGGACCTGTCTCTCCTTACATGTTCAAAATATGTCAAACGAAGCCCCAGCACCCTTGCCTCCAAGGAGTAGCCTGGTTTAACCCTCTCTAGGATGAATCTGTTTGTTTTCTTGGCAGTCCAAGGTACATTCAATACTCTTTTCCAGCATGTTAAAAATTATCCTAACCATAATTACCTCTGAGTTATAAAATATCAGAATAGACACAGAGTCACACATACATGGTGGGGAGAAGACAGCCATTCTCTGATGATGATGGCAAGTAAATCTACATACCAAAAAAACTCCAAGGATTGCTTAACAAGCCCAAACAGGAACAAAGCCCTGTTGATCTTCTATAAAGATTACAGTCTAGCAAATGTTACAGGTATCTCAGATCTAATTCCCTTGGGCTATGTTCCTAGTTGTGGAATATCTGGGTCATACAGAGTTTCTATGTTCAACATTTTGAGGAAACACTAAAGTCTCCCAAAGTGGTTGCACCATTTTACAATCTCACCAATGGTATATAAGAGTTCCCACCTTAAAACATCCTCTCCAAAATGTATTGCTTGCTGCCTTACTAAACTTTGCCACTGTTGTTGGGGTGAGATGGTATCTCATTGTGATTTTGATTTGCATCTCTCTTATTGCCAGTTCTTTTGAGCATTTCTTCCTATGTCTGTTGGTCATCTGAATGTCTTCCTCTGTGAAAAGTCCATGTCTTTTGCTCATTTTTTAATGGGATTATCAGTCTTTTTGTTCCAGAGGTCCAGGAATATTCTGTAAACTTTTAAGAGACTCTTGTCTCAGATGGTATTGTCAAATGTTTGTACAGAGATTTGTACACCAATGTTCATAGTAGCATTATTTACCATTGCAAGAACATGGAAACAGCCCAAATGTCCAACCACAACTGAATGGACTGAGAAATTGTGGTGCATTCACACAATGGAATACCAAGCAGCACTCAGGAGTAATGATTTGAAAAAAATACTACATAACTTGGGAGAGACTGAAGAGCATTATGCTGAGTGAACTAACTCAGTCTCATAAGGACAAATACCGAATAAGAGCATCACTGTAAAAATAGAAGGATAACTAGTAAAGCATGTATGGGAACCCAAGGGGGGTAGGGGAGGAAGCACAGAGGTAAGGATGGGTAAACTACAGGGTTGCATAGTTTGGTTGCTGGAAGACAGGGAGGAAATGGGAAAGATCCAGGTGAAAAGACAAGGTAATGATGGACAAGGTCCAATGGTGATTAATTTCATAAAACATGATGCATGAGAAATACAATATGAATGAAAAATAGTGTGAAACACAATGTATACTAACTTTGTAAGCAAATAAATTTTTTAAAATGCTATGGGTAGTTCTACTCTGTCACATGGGGTCACTATGAGTCAAAATCAACTCAGTGACTACCAACAACAATAACAGATGTTGAATTAGACAAAGAAGTACCTCTCCCTAAAGCTGATGTCCTGAATTCAGCCTTCTAACTTCCTGAACTGTAAGAAAATTAATAAAGCCACTCACTTGCATTTCAGTGTTAGAATGGATCCTAAATTTAAAATGAAAAAGGGAAAGGTCATTACAAAGGCAAGGAAGAAGGAAAAGACCAAAATGAATGCCAGAGAACATTGTGAAACTTGCACTAGAACATAAAGAAGACAATACACCACCCTAATCCAGTGGCACAAATGGGTAAAGACTCAGCTGCTAACTGAAAGGTTAGCAGATCAAATCCACCCAGGAGAATCTTGGAAGAAAATATAATAGAAAGAAATGCTGAAGTAAGAAAGATTAACAAAAGATTTCTACAGGATAGCTTAAGAAGAGAAAACAATATTATCATGAAATGTGTAAAATGCTGGAGTTAGAAGAACAAAAGGAAATAATATGTTAACACACTCAATATTTCTTTCTTTTTCTTTTCTTTCTTTTTTTTGTATATGTGCTACTGAATCAATCACAACATGCTCAGTATTTTTTTTAAAAATAAATTTTTTCTTTTAATTTTTACTTTATGCTCAGTATTTCTTAAGCTGAAAGAACTGAAGAACAAATTCAACCCTTGAGTTACAATATTGAAGGATTCTTTCCACCACCCCCTCCCCGCCTCAGAATTTATTTGTACAAATAGCACAGGAGGACACCAGCCCCATGCAGATGGCAGCCCAGGGGGTCATACCCACCCTTCTATCCTCAGATTATGGAGCCTTTGCGGGGGCCTGGGCACCTTTAGGAGCCTGACTTGGAGCAGGAGCCCAGGCTGCAGCCTTAGCTGGTGCTTGAGTTGAGGACTTTGCTGGAGCTTTGGCCATACGTTCAGCCATGGCTTTAGATTTTGGCCAGCAAAGTCCAAGCCCTTTGGCAATGTAGGCCTCAGCACATTTCTTTAGCCTGGGATGGGTGATGTAGGTGAATCATCTGAGCTTGTGGTTGACACCCCATGGGATCCTGGGATTGACCTCCTTAAGTTTGACAAGAGCCGTGGCATGTCCATCCATGACTTTGACATTGTTGGCCTGAAACTTCTTCAGGCCCTTGTTGTGCTTCTTGACAAAATGTATGTTCCTCAGGAATTTAGAGTCTATCCTCTGAAGAGACTCATACCGTTATGATCAAGGTTTCTTGATACCATTTTTGTGCCATTGCAGAACTGATTATATGTGATGCTGTTCTTGAACTTAGCCATGTCTGTCTAGAGTACCAGCTCAGTATTGAAAGATTCTATGGGAAAAATCTTAAATGGAGTGACTTCCACCAAAAGAAGATGGAAGGAATGCATACTTACATACATACTTTGGAATACATACCAAAAAGAAATGGTTGGCACCAAACCATTTCAGGAAGTAGCATATGATTAAGAACTATTGATAAGGAAAGAAGAAGTACAAACTGAAGGCACTATCAAAAAAAATGTCTGGACATGCTCATTAGCCTATGCCATGAAATATATTTGTTCCTATTCCCCCTAAAAAAAAGGTGATTCAATAGAATGTAGAAATTATCAAACAATATCATTAATATCTTGGAAGCAGGAATGGCATCCACTTCCTAAACAACAGAGAGCTGCCAGGAAGTCAAGCTCAATTCAAAAGAGTCCATGGAATGAGGGATATCACTGATATTGCTGATGCCAGATGGATCTTGGCAGAAAGCAGAAGATATTAGAAGAATGTCTTGTTTCATTGGCTATGCAAAAGCAATTGACTGTGTGGATTATAGCCAACTATGGCTAACATTGAAAAGAATATTTCTTTCCTCCATACCTATTCAGTATAAATGCTGAGCACATCATTCAAAAAGCTGGGATACATGAAGAAGATCAGCATTGGAGGAAGATTCACCAACAACCTACATTAACATGACATAATCTTGCCCACAGAAAATGAAGACAACCTAAAATACTTACTACAGAAGATCAAAGCCTTGAATATGGATTACAACTCAGCATCAAAAAAACAAAAATCCCGAGGTTGTGGAGAAACTGGAACCCTGATTCACTGTTGGTGGGAGTGTAAAATGGTGCAACCCCTGTGGAAAG
>NW_006399790.1:16101728-16105205 GCF_000299155.1 Elephantulus edwardii
TTTCAGCAGGAAGTAGCTAAGAGAATACGCCGTCCCCTTTTCCTTATGAATCAGGGTGAGGTCTCTCTCAGGGAGGAGTGATAGGGAATGGCAAAGGACACACTGACAAAGGAGATTAATCAGAACTGGCTTTGACAAGTACTGTGCCAATGGGACAATTAAAACAGACTTTCAAGGGGGGGGGAAGAGGAACAAACTGGGGGGGAGGGTTGAGAAAATAGTGCAACAATGAATGAATGGAAACCCAAAATCTCTGTAAATGTTCATTAAAATTAATAAAATTTAATAAAATAAATAAGAAAAATCCTTACCACTGAATCATTAGAAAAAATAATGATAGGTACAAAAAAGACTGGAGTTGTCAGTTAATTCATTTTACTTGGATCACATCAACACTCATGGTCAAGAAATCAAAAGATGTGTTGCAGTGGGAAAATATGCGGTCAAAGATTTCTCCAAAATGCGAAAGATCAAGGATGTCAGTTTAAAAGATTAAGTATGTGAGACAAAGTCTCAGGCTCCTCAGTTCTAAAGAGCACTCTTGTGACACTTTTTTCCAAGATATATTTGTGTCTTCTTTTTATCAGTCCGTGGAATATTCAATATTCTATCACAATATCACTATTCTAAGGCATTCATTCTTTTTCAGTCTTCCTTATTCATTGTCCAATTTTCACATGCATATGATACAACTGAAAATACTATTGCTTGAGTCTGCTACACTTTAATCCTAAAAGTAACAACCTTACCCTTTAGTACTTTAAAGAGGTTGGGCAACAGACTTACCTAATGCAACAGATAATATGATTTCTTGATTGCATTGATTCAAGTAAAATGAAATCTTTGAAGATTTCATTCATTTCTCAATATAGCCATATAGAATCTGCTTTATTCATGCAGTCAACTATTTACTGAATGCCAATTTTCCATCAGGTGGATGCAGTAGAAAACAGAACTGTAGGCTTTGCTCTTTAGAAGCAGATGTAAACATAATAGTAAGTGCTAGGGTGAGAGAAAGCTTAAAGAGCTTGAGGGAAGAAAGAAGAGTCAGCAAAAATGGAATAGCAAGACTGGTGAGCTGATGCCAGCTGAGGGTGTGACATGGCTGTTAACCTAGGCAGCAGCTTCATGATAAATGATATTGCTAAGAAAGTAACTCCCAGGCCCTTGACTCTGACTCCAACGTTCCATCACACTGCACTCTTTCTTGTCTGTTCCTCAGGCAGCTCAAAGCCAAGGGGCAAGTAACAATTTAAAAAGTTGAGTGCTCAACTAGTAGATTGAATCTTGTACATTCAAAGAAGTGAACAAATAGAAGGGGGGAAATTGGGGTTTCCCCCCCTTCTTTGAGAAGGGCACCTAGGGTTGAAGAAGCTGACAGGGCAATGGGTAACAAAGAGCCTCCCCAGGAAGGTGAGGTGTGTGGTGAGAT
Organism: Elephantulus edwardii; assembly: GCF_000299155.1. NCBI lineage: Eukaryota > Metazoa > Chordata > Mammalia > Macroscelidea > Macroscelididae > Elephantulus > Elephantulus edwardii. The sequence continues at coordinate 16,103,161 of NW_006399790.1, forward strand.
TCAAAGACCCCAGGATGTGAAAGTAATAACTTCAGGCAATTACATTTTGAAAAAGGAACCCATTTCAAATATAAAAATCATGGATGCCACTTATCTAGCTTGAAGTACAACAAGTAAATTTCTATTCCTTTTCTAACTCCATTATCCCTAGACCCTCATCTCACCTATCATTACAATATGCTTCTGCCCTCCTCGGGGTGCTCCCTGTCATTCAAGTGTGTGTACTTATCTCAAAGGGAGAAGAAGTAAAAAAAAGTCCATCAGTCCCTGAGGAATTGTGTTTTCTTCAGCTGTTGCTGTTGGTGTTACAGGAGTCCAACAGTCCAGCACTATTACTGATGCTGTAATGCCTGAGGCCTGCACTGACACAGCAGAAGGTTCTTAAGGTGTTGAGGGTGGCAGTGATGGATGTGTCATGATACCCATAGGCCTCTGCTTGAAAGCCAATCAAGGCCGGGTAGCAGTAAGCCTCCATCTGCATTCAGTAAAAGCAAACTCTCTCTTGTAGAGAGGAGTCTAGACTTCCAAGGAAGAGGATAGGTACAGTGGTGGGTGGGGAGAATACAGAACAAAAACTGAAGGGATTTAAAGAGAGAAGTTGAGAAAGTATATGAGTGTAAGTGGAACATTCCTCTTCCGAAGGTGCAAATGTTGATATTTTCACCGATCCCCTTGTGGAGCTCAAGTGAAAGATTTCATAAAGCAGAGTTTCCTAAATGATAGGCTCTGACATACTAGGGTGTTGCCAATGGATTTTAAGTGGGGCAAGGATAATTAATCTTTTCAGTGGTTTGGGAACCTGGGAGAGCCAGGGCTTCCAGGCCAGTCACCACCAGCTGCTAGTGATCTTTTTGGACTTCTGTCAGAAGGTAAATCCTATAGAATAAGGTCTGGAATTTTGCCCTACATTCTTTATGGGCAGTCAGCACTAAAGGCATTTCCAGATCTTACTGCGTCATGCTGAGTGTATCCAAGGAAATGCTTAACCACCAGGACATCTACTTGTGGTTAGAGAAGAGAATAATAAAAAAAAAACCACCAAAACTATTGGGCAGTGCTCCAGGCAGCAGCTCCAAATTCAGATCCTTACATATGTCACATATATACAATTTTCTCCTTGCTGCTGTTACACCCTTTTATCAGCAGCCAGGCTAGTCACAGGGTGACTGCATGTGTGCTCTTCAATTTATAACATGATTATATTTTTTAAATACTGTGCCTGACATAAAAAAATTCAACTGGACTGGAAATCTATTTGTGTCATCACTAGATATTTTATTTTAGTATATAACAATGCAAGAAAGTGAAGAGCTGTTAGACCCTTTAAATATAATTTCAACTGTTGTAAATTGTGGAATAGTTGTAGAACATGGTTTAAATTGTTTTTACCACCTACTTGTGGGAACAACATTTCTTGTCAGTGGTTACAATCAGGAATTAAAAGTTATCATTAAAATCTTGATAGGAAATAGTGTGTAATAATTTTTGGCATAAAATTTTGATATAAAAAGTTATATTGATGGAAGCAAGCCAAAGTTTTTCAATAAATGTTTAAAATTATTTTGTGTTTGGCACAAATATTTACTATCCTCTTTAATATTCTGTATTTATTTTTATAGGCAAAACATTAAATGATGTAGGAAGCATCAAAAGAAGATGGAAGGAATAAACAGAGTACCAAAAAGAATTGAGCAATATTCAGCAATTTCAGGAGGTTGCATATGATCAAACACTAATGGTACTAAAGAAAGGAGCTCAAACTGAAAGCATTGGCCAAAAACAAGTCTTCAGAAATTAAAAGCATACCAGCTAAGATGTTTAAATAAATGGATGAAATATTGGATATACTCACTCATCAATTGATTTAAAAAGAAACATGTTTGTACACATTCCAAACAATGATGATTAAACAGGATATGGAGATTGTTAAAAAAATATCATTAATATTCAAGCAAAATTTTGCTGAAGATAATTGCCTTGGAGGCAAGGATTCTGAGGCTCCGTCTAACTTACTTTGGACATGTTGTGAGGAGAGACCAGTCCTT
>NW_006399790.1:16105305-16127890 GCF_000299155.1 Elephantulus edwardii
AGGGACATCATGCTTGGGAGGGTGGAGGGACGGCGCAGGAGAGGAAGGCCCTCTATGAGGTGGATTGATTCAGTGACTGGGGTAATCGGGATGGATGTGTCAGAGGCAGTGCGATTGGCACAGGACAGAGCGGAGTTTAGGGCTGTTGTACAGAGGGTCGCTATGAGTCCCAAGCGACTCGACGGCACATAACAACAACAACAAATTAAAAAACAATTATAGCAAGGTATCAACAGGAAAACTCAATTCAGATTCAGAAGAGTACATGAAACAAGGGATAGCACTACTGCTGTCAGATGAATCTTGGCTAAAAGTAAAATACACCAGAAAGATGCTCACTTATATTTTATTGACTAGGCAAAGGCATTTGACTGTGGATTAAAACAAAGTGTGGGTAACACTGAGAACATTGGGAATTTCTGAACATTTAATTGTGCTTGTATGGAAGCTGCACACAGACCAAATCAATAGTCAATTGAGCAGAACAAGAGAATTTCAAATAAAAATTTAACAGTAAGGTTTAAAATCAGAGAAGTGTAAGTATTGTCTCCTTTCAGCATGCCTATTCTATGTATATACTGAAAAACTGAGAAGCTAGACTATATGAAGAATTTAGCATTAGAATTGAAGAATTCCTTAACAACAATACAACTACACTGTTTTTTAGACTTTAATGAAAGTTTTTAAAGAACTTGGATTTCCATTCATTCATTCATTCATTGTTGCACATTTTCCTCCCTGCCCCCCTTCCCTCCAGTTTGCTTTTTTCTTTGGGAAAAAAGTTCTTTTATTGTTATACACTCCACCCTCTCCCCAGACCACTTTACTATGCAACTCTTACCATGATTCTTGTCATGGATGCCAATAATATCTAATCACACGTTCATCTTATACAGTTCTCTCCCTCGTCTGTTTCAATGCTGTGTACATTATTTATCCTCTCTTTTCTTAGTTTTCCTCCAACCCCCATATCGTTCCTGTTCTATAACAGTAGCATTATACAATATTTGTCTTTTTGTGACTGAGCTATTTCACTCAGTATAATGTCCTCCAGGGTCACCCATTTTGTATAATATTTCATGAGTTCCTTGTTTTTCAATGCTACATAGTATTCCATTGTGTGAATATACCAGAGCTTCTCTATCCATTTATTTATTGATGGGCACATGGGTTGTTTCTAGCCCTTTGCTATTGCAAACCAATCTGCAATGAACATGGGTGTGCATATATCTGCTTGGATGTCAGCTATGGTCTCTTCAGGGTATATTCCCAGTAGTGGAATTGCTGGGTCAAATGGTATTTCTATTTCCAGCTTTTTGAGAAAGAGCCATACAGCCTTCCATAGTGGTTGCATCATTTTACACTCCCACCAGCAGTGAATAAGGGTTCCAGTTTCTCTGCAACCTCGCCAGCATTTGTTGTTCACTGTTGTTTTGATTTACATCTCTCCTAGAGCTAGGGATTGTGAACATTTCTTCATGTGTTTGTTCGCCATCTGATTGTCTTCTTTGGTGAAGTGTCTGTTCATCTCCTGTGCTCATTTTGCAATTGGGTTGTTTACCTTTATCTTGTGGCAATCACACCTTTCTTGCTGAAAGCAAAGTGGACTGTTCTTATGTGCCAACCCATACCTGACCCTTCAGTGGCTTCTCAAAGGCAGTAAATCACACAGGAAGAGAATGCCCATCTTTCTCTTGTGCTGCAGAGTGAGATGTTGAAAGTACAACTTTGGGTTGGAAGTGCAACTCCTTACCACTAAGCCACCAGAATTCCCTTAAAGAGGACAAGAAGAATCTATTAAGGAATATTAAAAACTACAGCCTTCAGTATTAATTTCCCCTGAAATAAGGAAAACAGAATTCCTCACAGTTGGACCAATAACTAATATCATGGTAAACAAAGAAAGGATTGAAATTGTCAAGGGTTTCTCTTCTTTGGATCCACAATTAACAGCCATGGACGCATCAGTCAAGATATCAACTTATTTCATTGGCATATCTGTTGCAAAAGACCGCTCTAAAGTGTTAAAGAGCAAAAATGTAGTCACTTTGAGGACTAACATATACCAGGCACATGGTTCAAATCCACCAGCTGCTCCAAGGAAGAAAGATGGACTATTTCCTCCTACATGATTTACTGCCTCTGAAAACCTATTGGAGGTTCAGCTCTCAGTCAATTTCAACTCAACAGTACAGAACAACTATAATAATAACATATGCATGTGAAAGCTAGACAATGAATAATAATTGGTGCTATGAATCTAATCCCAGAACACTTGATTGTGCTTATGTGAAACCTATACTTGGACCAGGAAGCAGTCCTCAGAACAGAGCAGAGAAACTCTTTGGGGTTCAAAATCAGGAAGGGAGTGCATCAGGGATGAATACTGTCTTCATACCTTTTCAATTTAAATGAGGAAGAGATCATTCGGGAGGGTGGGTTTTAGGAGGGGGAATGTGGCATTAGGATTGGAGGAAGACTCATCAACAGCCTACATTATGCAGATGACACACCTTGCTTGCTGAAACTGAGGAGGAACTGAAGTGCTTGATGCAAAAGGTCAAGGACTGTAGTCTTCAATATGGATTAAAGCTTAACATCAAGACGACAAAGAATCTCACTACTGGGCCAATTGGAAGCACCATGATGGATTGAGAAGAGATTGAGGTTGTTAAAAGTTACAGCTTGCTCAGCTCCTTAATCAACACTTTTGGCACCAGCAGTCAGGAAATCAAAAGACGAATTGCATTAGGTAAATCAGCTGTCAGGGTCCTTTCCAGAGTACTGAGAAGCAATGATGTCAGTCTGGAGACTAAGGTGCACCTGTTCCAGGCCATGGTCTTCACAATTACTTGCTACGCATCAAAGAGCTGGATAATAACTCAGGAGGATATAAGAAAAGTTGATGCCTTTGAGTGGTGCTGGAGAAGAGTCTTGAACATACCATGGACTGCCAAGAAAACAAATAGGTCTGTCTTGGAGAGGGTAAAACCAAGTTTCTCTTTGGAGGCTAGAATTTTGAAGCTCTATCTCACATACTTTGGTCACATGGCCATGAGGGACCAATCCTTGGAGAAGGACAACATGCTTGGAAGGGTGGAGGGACAGTGCAGGAGAGGAAGACACTGGATGAGATAGACTGATACAATAACTAGGGAAATGTGGGTAGGTGTGTTGGAGTCAGTGAGACTGGCTCAAGACAGGACACACTTCAGAGCTATTGTACATAGGGTCACTATGAGTCTCAGGCAACTTGATGGCACATAACAACAACATCATCATGGTCTAATAATTGAATCATAGTGTTGGATAAGAATGTTGAATGTACCATGACTTCCAGAAGAATGAACAATTCTGTCTTGGGAAAAGTACAGGCAAAACACTTCTTAAATGGGGGGATGACAAGGCATTGTACTTGGAACATGTTATAAGAAGGCACTAGTCTCTGGAGAAGGGTACTATGCTTGGTGAACTAGAGGATCAGTGACAAAGAAAAAATATAGTGAGACTGATTGGCACAGTGATTACAGCAATAGGTTCAAGCAGTAACTATAGTGAAGATGGCACAAGTCCAAGTAGTACTGTTCATAATTCTGTTATATATACAGTTGCTATGAGTCTGAAGAGACCTGATAGTACCTAACAACAGCATGTTTAATATGTTTACAGAACTTTTGAAAAAATAAACTTAGTAATATCTAACAGAGAAGAGAAAATGATAAAAAAATGACATTTAAAATTTGAAAAGAAACCAAATAAAATGTACAGATATAGTAAGTTAAATAACTGAAATTTAAAACTCAATGCTTAGCCAGATGGTGCAGCTGATGAGAAAATTAATAAATTGGATGTTGGAACAGAATAAATCATCCAGAATGTTGCACAGAAAAAAATAACAATGGAAAAGAGAAAGCAAGAAACAGAAGCTAGATTAAGGTATTCTAACATATTTTTAAATTAAAGCTTCAGAAAGAGAGAAGGACAAAGGCTGACAGAGTTTTCCAAAACTTTCAAGGACAAAAGTTCATAGGTTCAGCAAAATAAAATAAGAAAATCCAACAAAATAAATAAGAAACTCACCCTTTGACATACCAAGTTAAAATTGCAAAAAACAAAGACAAAATCTTAAAAGCATACAGAGAAAAGACAGCATAATTTCAAGTAACAACAGTAAGATCAACATCTGATTTTTACTAAAAACAATGGAAGTCAAGAAAAAGTAAACGGTGCATTAACGAAAGTAACTCCTGACAGAATTGAAAACCCAGTGAAATAACTTTTAAGAGAATGGAGGTAATATTTAGCAGTCTCTTTGTACCACAGACTAGGCTATCATCTAAGCTTGATCTCAGTTTGTCTCTAATGAACTTTATGGTTTTGGGCTTTACTCCCATGATCCACCCTGAATTAGTTGATTTTTGTGTATGGTGTGAGATGTGGGTCCTGTTTCAGCTGTCTCCTGGTAGCAGTCCAGTTTTGCCAGCACCATTTGTTGAAGAGGTTATCATTTTCCCATTTGATACCTTTGATTTCCTTGTTGAATATCAGTTGACCAGATGGGTACATTTCTGGTTTCTCAATTCTGATCCATTGGTCTATGTGCCTGTCATTGTACCAGGTCCACGATGTTTTGCTTACTACCACTGTGTTTTGAGGTCAGGGAGTGCTCTGCTTCCCACTTCTTTTGTTCAGAAGTGCTTTGCTTATTTGATGTCTCTTTCATCTCCTAATAAAAGTCACAAAAATGCACAATCTGGAGAGGATAAACTTGATGAATGGGACTTTGGATTTCCATTCATTCAAGACACCAAGTCTAGAGGAAATCTTTCTCTGTCATTTCTGGAGGAAGGTCTTCATCTCTTTTTCAGCTAATGAGTCCTGGCTCCTTGATAATCATCATGTGGCATATATCTTGCTTTCCATTTATGCTTCTGGGTCTAATCTGCTTATTTTATCCCTCCAAAGTGATTGGATTTAAAACACAGCATACATTCTTATGGTTTCATTGTGCTTGTTGAGTGAATGAGAAGAGGTAAATTATGGGTAGAATCCCATTTAAAAATAGAACTTTCTGTTACGTTATTGTTGTTATGCGCCACTGAGGAACTTGACTGACAGCTAACCCTCCACTGAGTTTTCAGAGGCTATAACTTGCATAGGAGGAGATTGCCCAGCTTTCTCCTGCAGAGCCGCTGGCGATTTCAAACAGCTCACCTTTAGGTTAACAGAGTAATTCCCCATCCAATAGGCCACCAGAGCTTCCACCTATAGGTTTAGAATTTAAACACAAATTTTGGAGAACAATATTCCATCTATAACATGCACAAATTAATTGCCTATATCCTCCCTCTTCTAGCCTCTACTGTCACCAGTGCACATGCCTGATTATTTTATGTATGTATGTATGTATGTATGTATGTATGTATGTATGTATGTATTTTTAGTCAAAGGTTCTCATTCATATTTTAGCTTTACCACCTAAAACAATGGATACACAGTAAATATTCCACTAAGGTTGGTCAAGTGAAAAAAAGTTCATTCAATTATGGCAATTCACTAAAAATGTTCTTACAGCACCCCTGGGGTGGTTTGCATTAGCTCATTTTTCAGCAGTTTATGTTTCAATCAATGTGTCTATCACTGTCCCCCTCCCTGTCCCACTGCACTCTACTCATCTGGGCAGGGGTGGATGTCAGGCACAAAGTGAGACATAGAACAAAAGGGGGAAATGAGTAGTTCCCCTTAGCACAGTGGAATCTTATTAGACAATATCAGAGGAGGGTAATAAGATCCTATTTCCATACACATTTACCTGAATTCATTGCTTGTGTAAAATAAGGCATGCCATAAAAGCAGCAGGGCACTGATACTGTAACAGCAGGGTATCAAAATTGTAATAATGGAATTAAGTCAGACATGGTGCCCTTTTGATTACAAATATTCTGAAATAATCGAATCGCCTTCGTACACTGACAAGTACAGCATGGTAGCATTTTAAAACTGTAGACGATTTCTCTCATAAAACCAGGCCCAAGGGGGCCTTTATTTGCATGAATGGCATTTCTAAAAAGTGTCCTTGGTGGTACAAATGTTTAAGCACTTGCCTGATAACCAAAAGATTGGCAGTTTGACATCTCCCTGGCCACCACCACCAGTAGAGACTCTATAGAACAAAGATCTAGTGAACTGCTTCCATTAGGGGCCATTCTAATTCTACTCTGTCACATAATGTCTCTATGAATCCAACTCCTTTTGAAAGCACTCAGTAGCAACCTTGATTTATGGTATTGGTGAAGAGTACTAAATATCCCATGGACTGTCAAAAGAACATACTATATACTGTCTTACCTTGGAGGAAGTGTAGCCAGGGTACTCGTTGGAGGCAAGGATGGTAAAACTTTGTCTCACATACATTGAGCATGTCATCAGGAGGTGTCCGTCCTTGGGAAAAGACATCATGCTTGGAACACTGAAGGGTCAGGGAAAGAGAGGAAGACCCCGCAACAAGATGGATTGACAATGGGCTCCAGTATATGAGAGATGCAGAGGATAGGAAAAGGTTCAAATCTGCTGTTCAAAGGGTTACTCTGAGTCGTAGTCACCTGGAGGACACCTAACAACAACCACACACACACACTAATCCTCAAAAAACTCACTGCCTGACTCTGAGGACATTCAGAGTCAAATCCAACTCAGATTGACCCTGCACCCAGTTTCCAAGGTTGTAAACAGCAATGAGAGGAGACTGCCCATCTTTCCCCTGCAGAGTCACGGCTGGAGTCACACTGCCAGAGATTGGCAGTCTTTTGGCTACCAGTGCACCACCATATTGACTATACTGCCAGAAGTCATCTTGGTGGGGGGAGGAAGAGGAGCAAGCAAACACATTTCTAAACAAATGGACATTTTAGTAGCAAACGTGGGCTTTAAAATCTTCCCAAAACTTTGGTAGGAATATGGCTGATATAGAAAAGTGCTTACACATCCAAAGCCCTTTTCTCCAAGTCCAGTCACTTTAACCTGTTTTTTCACTCACAATCCTTGGAGTCAGTTAGTTGTACTGTAAAGGGCATGGGCTGGCTTGAATCTTGTCTTGATGCAATTTTTAAGTTTAAATATTGCATTGCCACATTTTCCTCTTGAGTTATCAATATTTTCCACAATCTTCAATCACCATCGATTTCATGTAAAGCAAGAGAAGGTGCGATTCGAGCCAGGTGAGGAAGATACAGTTGATTTGGCTTCAACCCAGCAATGGCAATGCCATAATTAACCTCATTCCTCTTAAATCTATTTCCTGTTGTTATGTGCCATTGAGCCACCCGCAACTCATAGCGACCCTATGTACAACAGCTCTGAACCCTGCTCAATCCTGTGCTAACCTTACTGTCTCTGACATACCGACCGACCCCCGTTACCCAAGTCACTGACCCCATCTCATCCGGAGTCTTCCTCCCTTCCTCCCTTCCTTCCTTTTCTTTTCGACAACGCAAACCAAAAGACTTTTCTTGACAGTGAGTTACGTTTAGAGAGAAAAAAGGATTTCAGTGAGGCCTTTCAACTCTGGAACTCTGATCGGGAGTTGCTCTCAGATGAACAGAGTGGCCTAACCTCCGGTCCCCCGTCCAGGCCCGCGGGTGCCACGTTCTGCCACCCTCCGGCCTGCCTCTGCCCGCGGACCAGTCCTAAATATCTCAGAGTTCTCAGCGCCGCCCCCAATGCCTCAGGGAGCCAAGCGCGGGGCCACCAGGCAACGTGCTCGGAAGCACGCTGAGGGGCGGGGCCTCACGCGCCTAGCAGTCACCAGGGCGTTGACCTTTCGTCTTCCTTTCTTGCACTTTCTCTCCATGCTTCCAGGCAGGAGGTCCTTCTCGAAGGACTGGTCCCTCCTGGCCACGTGCCCAAAGTATGTGAGACAGAGCTTCAAAATTCTTGCCTCCAGGGAGCATCCTAGTTTCACGCTCTCTAGGTCAGACCTGTTTGTTCCCTTGGCGGTCCAGGGAATGTTCAAAACTTTTCTCCAGCACCACGACTCAAAGGCATCAAATCTTCTTCTGTCATCTTCAGTTACTGTCCAGCTACCTGATGTATGGCAAGCAATTGCAAAGACCATGGCCTGGATGAGGCGCACCTGAGTCTCTAGATTGGCATCATTGCTTCTTAGTACTCTGGAGAGGTACTTGACAGCCGACTTCCCCAGTGCGATTTGTTTTGTTTTATTTCCTGAATACTGGCACCAAGAGTGTTGATTGTGGAGCCAAGCAAGCTGAAGCTGTTAACAATTTCAATCTTTTCTCTGTCTATCATTATGCTGCCAATTAGTCCAGATTTCGAATGCACCAGCTGCTCCACAAGGAAACTATGGAGAATCTACTACCATGTGATTGACTGTCTCTGAAAACCCACTGTTGTGGGTCGGATGGGACTCAACAGTACACAACAAGCAACAACTACCTCTTTTGATGATATTAGGATGATGAAGGAAAAAGAACAAGTACCTGGATACATTAATTTGAACACAGTAAACCCCGAAACCTAGCCATCACATTAGACTCTGATTATTTATTTCAAGCACTTGAGAAGGAATGAGCAGTAGTTTTGTATTTTTCAATTTGGCAGAGTTAAGCCCACTACTGACTGCTCTTATCAACAAATATCAACAGGCAAGATGCCTAGAGATTGCATGGAGGAGAGGAGAGCAATGGGATATAGGAGTGCTGGGCCTCTCCGTGATTTTGTACTCCTAGTATTCCTTTGTTTTCACTTTCTAGCTTAGTTTTTAGAGCGCTGTGATGGTTTAATGGTAAGGAGGTGCGCTGCCAACTCAAAGCCTTGTGGTTCAAATCCAATAGCTGCTCTGCAGGAGAAAACAAGGCTATCTCCTGTGCAATTTACAACCCTTTAAAAACTGCTTGAGAAAAAAAAATAAAATAAAAACTGCTTGAGGGGTCCCACTCAATGGTACTTAACATCAACATTAATGTAAAAAAATAAAGAGAATCATGACTTACATTTTTTTTTACGAACCCTTATACAGGTAATCTGATCTCATTAAAATGAATGAGATAGGCCTAGTGGCAAAATGCTGCACTGCAATCCCAGAGGTACGCGGTTCAAATCCACCAGATGCTCTGCTGGAGAAGGACAGGGCAATCTCCTCCTGTACCAGTCAGATCTGATTTGACAGTACACGTGAAAAACAATACAATAAAAAAAAATAAAAAGGAAAAAAATGAATGCGATACCTCCAAATTAATCCCTGATGCCATCACTATATCTTATAATAAACACTTTTGAACATTATTGACAAGCCAGGCCTGGCTTGTAATACCCAATAGACCTATAAGCAAGGACATGTCCCAGCATGAGGACAATGAGAGAGCTAATAGGAGATTAGAGGAGACAACACAGCTGACACTCTTCTGAGAGTTGGTGTGTCTTAAGGCTCCTTTTTTTATTTTTACGTGGCTTTTGTTTGGGGTTTGGGGTTTGTGTTTGTTTTTTTCTAGTACATTCCCTAATCCTCATACTTCAGTCAACAAAGGGTTTACAGGATTCCATAAGAGTAAGGAAAAATCAGTTTTAATCCTAGCTTGTACAAGAGTTTAAAAAGGAAATTGAGGCTTAATCATTGTCATTGTGATCTTGCCAAGAACTTTCTTTTTCTGTTGTACAAAAGTTTTTCCTTTTCACAAAAGTATAAGGAGCATTTATATTGGAGTGTCTGCTTAGTAAATATTTTTATTCATTTTATTGTTATTATGTGCTGTTGAGTCGGAACTGACCCATAGCTGACGCTCCAAGTGGGGCCTTCATTCAAAACCTTTAAATCATACAGGAGGACACTCCTGTGGAATCTCTGGTTTATTCGAACTGCTTGCCTTTGGATTGACAGCATAGCTTCTTAGCCACTTAGCCACTAGATCACCAGAACTCCCTAGAATATTATTCTATTGGTCTTCCTCTCCACTCCTAAGATCCTAACTCACCAACTTTCCCCAACATTTAGTGTGACTTTTCCCATCTACCTTCCCTTGCACCTCAATTTTTCACACCCCTTACTTAGGGTAGGGAGCTCTAGTGCCTTAGTCTGTAGCAAGTTGTGCTGATAACCCAAAGGTTGTCCACCTCTGACATTTTGAATCCACCAGCAACTCTGAAGGAGAAAGATGGGCAGTCTCCTCCCATTATGATTTACAGTCTTGGAACCGACAGAGTTTGCATCAGAGGAACATCCACCTGTGTTGCATTGACTATGCAAAGACATTTGACTGTGTGGATTATAACAAATCGTGGCTAACCTTGAGCAGAATGGGGATCCCAGAACTCTTAATTTTGCTCATGCAAAACCTATACTTGGACCAGGAAGCAGTAGTCAGAACAGAGCAGGGAAACACTGTGTGGTTCAGAATCAGGACAGGTGTCTGTCGGGTTTGCATCCTATCTCTATACCTTTTCAATCTATATGCAGAACCAATCATTTGGGAGATTGGACTTTATGAGGATAATTGGAGAAAGATCCAGCAACAACCTGTGTTATGCAGATAACACAGCCTTGCTTGCTGAATCTGAGGATTTGAGGCATGTGCTGCAGAAGGTCAAGGACTATAGTCTTTGATATGGATTAAAGCTCTGCACCGAGACAAAGATTCTCCCCACCAAGCCAATAGGCAGCTTCATTATAGATGAAGAAGAGACACATTATTAACTTCCCCTTGATTGGTTCTACAATCAACACCCTTGGCACCAGCAGTTGGAAAATCAAAAGATGATTTGCATTGGGAAAACCTGCTCTCAGGCAACTCTCGAGAGCACTGGGGAGTAACGATGTCAGTCTGGAGACTAAGGTGCATCTGATCCAGGCCATGGTCTTCACAATTACTTGCTATCCATCAGAGAGCTGGACAATGAATAAGGATGATAGAAGGAAGATCAATGCCTTTGAGTTGTGGTGCTGGAGAAGAGTGTTGAACATACCATGGACCACCAAGAGAAAAAACTTGGAAAGGGTGAAACCAGTCTGCTCCTTGAAGGCAAGGGTTTTGAAGTGCCATCTCACATACTTTGGGCATATGGCCAGGAAGGATTGATTCTTGGAGAAGGACATCATGCTTGGAAGAGAGAAGGGACAGCACAGGAGGGGAAGACCTAGGATGAGATGGATTGGCTCAGTCACTAGAGAAATGGGATTAGGTCTGTCAGAGATGATGAGATTGGCTCAAGGTAGGGTGGGGTTCAGAGCTAATGTTGCTGTGAGTCACAGATGACTCTATGGCACATACAACAACAACAAAATACCAATTTATTCTAAATATTAAAAGGTGATCTCAAGGGATTAAATTCTGACTTGAGGTTTAAAGAGTACCTCGAGCAATAATTTCACTAAGTCCACTAGTCTCAATCAGTCCAACAAATCTAGACTTCTGTTTCATCATGACAAACTAGCATGGCCCTGATCAGCCAGGATACTACTAAGTTCTTCTGATCTCAAGGTAGACGAGCCAAGGGTTCACATAGACTATTAGTCCTGTAGACTTTCTTCTCATAGCCTTGGGCTCCTTCATTCTCTTTCCTTTAGAAGAGTAGCAATCAAACTCAAAACCCATTGCTGTAAAGTTGGAAGCAACTCATCGCTAATCCTTCCATTGGGTTTCTCAGGCTGTAATTGCATAGGAGGAGAGCGTCCATTTTTCTCCTCAGAATGGCTGGTAGATTTGAACTGCCAGAGAGGCAGGGCCTTTGGGTGAACAGTAAGCATCCTAGCTGTCAATTAAAGTGAAAATGTGCCTATGTGCTTTATGTTGAAATCCTTTCAGTATGTCAATGTGTAAATTACATTTATTATGGCCGGGATAAAATGGTATAATGTTTAAAGATATGTATTTGTATATGTATGGGAAGCCAAACTTTATACCAAATATTATATGAAAACCCTTGTTCAGGAATTGACGGAATTACAGATTTATAAGTTAGGATTTCTCTTGTGGCAGATCCTAGAAAATGAGCTGTTTGTTTCCTGCAGACAGGAGACAGCAAGGGGCCCCCTACAGAGGGAGTGTTACTTCCTGAGCTAGAGTTCACCCTGAGGCACTAAGGCAATCCTTAAGGGTAAACCAAATTCTTGCGTTTGCGAACCCCTCCCTCCTGAGTCAAGCAGATGGTTTTCAATAGAAAGAGTTTGGTTTCATTTGCATTGAATTCTCTTTGTGATTTACTTCCTGATAATTTTCAATAAAGAAACAGAGAAGCTTGGCTTGGGGTCTTCAGTCGAGAACTGCTGGCCCCTGTTTTATGCTCTCTGCTCTATCTCATTCCTGGCTATTTGTCTCATTATTAATAATTATAAAATTACTTTACCCTTGGTCTGCAACATATATGTATATGTATTTAATTTTTTTGTATATGTTTTAAATTTTCTGAATAGAAAGAATCATTAACCATTTATAAGCAGTTACATAGGGAAATAGATAAGACATAAATAGAAATACTAAGATATCATGCAAGATCCAAATAAATTTAAGAAGAACATAGTATTATTTTTTGAAGCTGATTTTTTAAATGAAATATAAGGAATTCGATTACATCATCACTTTAATCTTTGTAGAATTTTTTTTGCATTCACACTCACAACAATAAACAAAATGATTTATAAGAACATTTAACTTCCAAAAAAATAAAAAATTAAAAAATTTTTTAAAAAAAGAACTTTCTTTTTTTTTTGTTTTTTTAATTTTTATTTTGTGTGCATGTACCGTCAAATCAGATCTGACTGGTACAGGAGGATATTGCGCCTCCTTCTCCGGCAGAGCATCTGGTGGATTCGAACCGTGTTCCTCTGGGATTGCAGTGCAGCTTCTTGCCACTAGGCCACCAGAGCTCCCCTAAAAAAAAAGAACTTTCAATTACTTAATCATAACAAAGCCATTAGTATTTTAGGATAAAGTTTAGTTCAGAAGTCATTTATCATTCATGAAGATGAAAGAAAAGTCCATTTTCGTATCTTAAAATTTCACGAGGAAGAAAATATCTAAAACCATGCATACTTTCCATGCTAAATCATGTTGCATCTAAATATAGCAAGGAAGAACATAAATGCCATGCTAAAAGAAAAAAGGTGTTAGAGACAAGGGAGGTAGACCGAGCTCACTCGATTCTCACTAGCTCACGTCAAAAACGACAGACTGCACATAAATGCTTCGAGAAGACACTTCCTTCATGTTTTGTGTCCATGGTGTTTAAAATCTAATCAAACTTCCTGAAATGATGTTGTTCATTGACTGCCAACAATTCTCAGTAGTTGTAACTAATGGATGTTTGAGATTTGCCCAAGCTGTGAATTCCAGGTACAAAGATCCTTCTCAACTTGTTACTGGGAAATATTTTGTCTGAATTATATCATACTGTGCACAAAACTAGGAGCCCTGGCAGCATAATGTGTAACATATCAGGCTGCTAACTGAATAGTTGGCAGTTTGAATCCACTACCTGCTCTGAAAGAGAAAGATGGGCAGTTTCTTCTTAGTTAAAGATTTACAACCTGACTGAGGGGGAAGTTTTTTTAATGCACAAAACAACTGGCTATGCTAATTAAATGGGGTGCTTTTTAATTTTGTGCAAATTTTGGACTTGAATACCAACCATTTTTGAAAGATAACTTGGACAGCACAATAGATTAATGCTTTGCATTATTTAATGTGCTGACATCATCAGTTAGCTACTGCTTTAGAAAACAAAAGCAAAAGTCCACTCCAAAACCTCTCTCTATCTCATTGCTGAGTCAGAACTGGCTGACGGCTGACCCTGAGCAGGTTTGCAGGATGCTCAAATTGTCACAGGAGGAGAGTTTCCACGTTTTTCCCTCAGAGCCACTGTCGATGACCATTTATTTGGCTCAAACCTCTGCAGGTTGACGATTTAGTCTGAGTTCCTCGTAAGAGTTTGCCTTGTCTCAGTGGGACTTCCTCTTATGTCCACAGTAAGCTGTGAGTCAGTAAGGCCCTCTGCTTCTGGGGGTTGACTAGATGTAGACTAGGGTATCTCAGGCCCTCTCTCTCTTTATATATATCTATATAGCCTCACATCTTCCAGCATGCTAGACTAGGGGTATTTTTCTTGCTAGCAGAGTTCCAAGAAAAATTAGGGCACAATGCTTCTCAAGGCATATGTTTAGAACTGACACATAAAGTTCTGCACCACTCTACTGGCCAAAACAAGTCACAGATCTAAGGAGTGAAGAAATAAGACTTCCTGGTTGGAGGAGCTTCAGAATCCATTACAAAGGATGTGGTGATGGCTATTAATTGCTATTACTAGTACAATCAATGTACCACAGCTACTGAAGGATTCTAGGCTCCTCTAGCTAAAAACCCCAAACCCACCAAACAAAAAATTGCTCTCAAAAGAAAAAAACAAACAAACAAACAAAAACCAAACACAGGTCTCAAAAGAAAGGCCTGGCGATCTACTTCTGTTGTTTTCTAACTAAAAACAGAGTCAATCTGATTGGAATAGTAATTATACCACAGGAAACCAGTAAATAACATCATTCCACTTCTGACAATGGGATAAATATAATGAAGCCTCTTAGTGATTTCCACTGTCAATGGAATGAATATAATGAAATCTACTAGTGATTTAGGGAGTTCTGGTGGCCTAGGAGGTAAGGAGTTGTGCTGCCAGCCTAAAGGCAAGCAGTTCAAATCCATCAGCTGCACTGAGGGAGAAAGATGGACATTCTCCTCTTATGATTTACAGCCTCTGAAAACACAATGGAGGGTCAATCTTTCAATTTGATAGCTCCTAATAAGTGCTGTTTGCCACAGTGTTGTAATTGACCAGTAGCTGACTCTCCAGTGGGGCGTGTCCGCTTTCTCCTCACTGTCAGAGGCTGCTTGTGGCTGCTCGGGATGGCGATGGCGCTGGCCCTGGGTCTGGCCAGTAGTTCTTGTTCTTGCAGATCATGTGCTGGATGCTGCTGAGCGTGGCCTGGGGGGCTCTTGAGAATGGTGGTCTGCATGTAAGAAGTGGCCTCCTCTTCATCACCACAACCCCCCTTGCCATTGACAGCCTGCTTCATGCCCACGGGTTGGCAGTGGATCAACCCATTTTCCCTGGCTTTGAGATGATTGAGCTCCCTGCTTGTTCCTCTGGATCAGAAAGCTGGAGCAGTTACACAACGACCAGGAGGGCAGACATGGTGGTGGCCCCTCTTATGCATGGTGGCGGCTCCTCTTGCTGGGGAGGCTGGAGGCTGATAGACATGCGGAACACATATTTATATTGAAAGAGCCTGTCTTTTTTTATATACTAGTTTTTATTTATAAACAAGCTTGGAAGCAGGAGTACCATCCACTTCCACAATAGCTTATGAACTTATAAACCTGGAGAAAGGATGAAAGTTATACAAGCGTTCAGGTCTTTCATTCATAGGATCATTATGAGTCGCCTATGACTCGATGGCACTTAACAACAACAACAGTTTATTTATAAAATTAGAATACATTGTTTTTCAGACCAGATTCTTTCCACTTCCCTCACCTCCCACATCAAATTATACAACCCCACTATTAATCCACCATGACCACCACCACCCACCACCTCCAACCCCACCCCCGGCACATCTCACCCCTCTGCTTCCACCCTCCTCCCCTTTGGATCCTCACACTCATTTTACAATAATGGTTTTATACAATATTTTTCCTGGTGAGACTGAATCAGTCCACTCCGTATAAGGCTCTCCAGTCCCTCTAGGTAATAATTTACAAAATCATTGCTCCTCCGTGGGGTGTAGTATTCCATTGTGTGAATGTACTATCATTTCTCAATCTGTTCGATTGTGGTTGGACATCTGGGCTGTTTCTATGTTCTTGCGATGGTGAATAACGCTGCTTGCCTTACTCTTTTACAAGGTGTTCCAACAAAATCAAATGGGAGCTTTCCTAAGTGAGAGAATGACTGTTTGCAGATTACACTGCCAACATGGTAGGGCTTACTGACAATCGTCAGAGAACAATTTTCAAAAAGTTAAAAGTGTTAACTCTTGCACAAATACAGAATGAAAATGTGTCTAAGAATCATTTAGCTCGTTAACAAACTTAATAGGATAGCAAAGCTGACTGAAAGAATTCTACAATTTACCCTTGACTTCAGGTAAATATTTATTTTGAACACTTGAATATGTAGCATTTTGCCTAAATATGTATTCAGTGATCATGTAGTTTCCAATTAAACAACAAAAAAAAGGGGAGGGGGAAGAGTCAAAAGGAATGTTTACCTCCCTGGGAATTTTCTGATTCATCTCATAGACATTTATTCTGGTCACTCCTTAATTTAGATGTACTCCATAATTTAAGGGAGCTCAGCCCTGGTGGCTTAGTGGCAAGAAGCTGTGCAGCAATCCCAAAGGCACTGCGGTTCGAGGCTGCTCGGCGGGAGAAGAACGGACAATCTCCTCTTTCGCGATTAAAACATTGCTAACGGGTCAGCTATGGGTTGGTTCAGAATCTACACAACAACTACTGGTGACTTGGTGATACAGAATTGTGCTGCCAACGCGAATGCATGTGGTTCGAATTCATCACCTGCTTTGAGAAAACACAATGCCTAATCTCTCCTCATGTGATTTATAGCCTCTGTAAATACACTTGAGGGTCAGTTATGAGTCTGTTTCTTTATGGCACATAACAACATGAGTCTACCCTTGACCTATTTCCATATGAAAAAGCAATTGTACTAATCTTGTCTGGATCATCCTTCACTTGGACTGACTTTTAAAATGCAGGGCTTTGTACTTTGGTAACAACAACAAAAATAGTTCTGCACCAAGGATGTCTGAGAACATAACTTCAAAGGCACAGATGCTCAATAACTTATTAAAAGCTCAGCTGGAGAAACAATATTTAGGAAGGATTTCCTGAAGGCTAGTAAGTCCATCCACTCACTCCTCTAGTCTAAAATTTATTCTTAGAATATCAAGAAAACTGCATTCTTGGCTTGACTTAACTTGCCCTTCTTGGAACTGATCTTTAAAAAAAAATTGGGAAAAAACTGTGATAGAATACACGTAATATAGAATTCACCTATTTAAAGGATGTCATTCAATAGGCTTTAGAGTCCTCCCAGAGATGTGCAAGTATAACTACTATTCTAGCTCACTTCCATAACCTCACAAAAAAAAAAAAAAGTTCCATGCCCATTAGCTGCCACGCCCTTCCCGCCTCACCAGCACCACACCACCATGAAACCACTGATCTGCTTCCTGTGTCTGCAGATTTGACTAATCTGGAGATTTTTATATAAGTGAAATCATACAACACGTGTGACTTTTTGCAATTAGCTTCTCTTTGCTTAGTACTGTTTTCCAAGCTCATGTCTTAGAGCACATATCCCTATATCACTACTTGCTGAGTAAGATTCCATTACGTGGATAGGCTACATTGTATTTATCTACGCATTGTTTGTTGAACATTCAGGTAATGTTCACTTTTTAGCTCTTGTGACTAGTGCAGCTATGCAATTGCTTTTAATACGTTGTGCTGCGCGTTACGTTGTTGTTGACAGATGCCATCGAGCTGACTCAGCAGTAACCTGGGAAAAAATGATCTGACCCTGTCCTAGCCTGATCCATTTTCATCTATGATAGACCTGAGCCCATTGTTACCTCTGTCAATCCATCTGGTTCAGGATTGTCAACACTTTCTCTGACTCTCTGTCTTTCCAAGCATGATGTCCTTTTCCAAGGTTTGGCCCCTCCTTACAACATGCTCAGCATGTATGCTGAGCAAATTATCTGAGAAGCTGGACTCTGTGAGGAGTGTGGCATCAGTATTGGACAGAGACTCATCAATAATCTGTGGTATGCAGATGACACAACCTTGCTTGTTGAAAGTGAGGAGGGCTTGAAGCACTTGTTGCAGATCAAGGAATGCAGCCTTCTGTATGGATTGCATCTCAATGTCAGGAAAACAAAGATTCTTACCACTCGACCGATAGGCAGCTTCATGACAGATGGAGAGGAGACTGAAACTGTCAACAGCTTCTTCTTGCTTGGATCCACAATTAACACCCTTGTTACCAGCAGTCAGGAAATAAGGAGATGCATTGCACTGGGAAAATCTCCAGTTAGGGACTTTTCAAAATTATTGAAGAGTAATGATGTCAGTTTCAGGACTAAGGTGCATATAATTCAGACCATGGTCTTTCTGATTACTAGCTATGCATCTGAGAGCTGGACAATGAATAAGGTTGACAGAAAAATAATTAACGCCTTTGAGCTGTGGTGTTGGAGAACACTGAATATCCCATGGACAGCCAAGAGATATGTCTTGGAGAGGGTACATCCGGAGTGCTCTTTGGAGGCAAAAATGAATTTTGGACATGTTGTTAGGAGATGCTATTCCTTGGAGAAGGGCATGATGCTGAGAAGGGTGGAGGGTTGGCAAGAGAGAGGAAGACCCTTAACCAGATGGATTGATACAGTGACTGGTCCAATGGGCGCTTGTTTATCAGGAAATGTGAGAATGGTGCAGCATAGAATAGGGTTCAGATCTTTTGTTCACAGGGTCGCTGAGTCGTGCTTGACTCTACGGCCCCTAACAACATGTTCAAAGTATGAAAGACAAAGCTTTACCATCTTTTCCTTCAAGAAGCACAGGGTGCCTGTTTTGTTTATTATTTTTTGTGTGTGAACTGTCAAATCGGATCTGACTGGTACAGGAGGAGATTGCCCCTCCCTCTCCAGCAGAGAATCTGGTGGATTTGAACCTCACATCTCTAAGATTGCAGTGCAGATTCTTGCCACTAGGCCACCAGAGCTCTCTCGGGATGGCTGTTTTAAGGCCAAGAGGAATGTTATGTTACTTGCAATTGATTTATATACATATGAAAGTTGGACAATGAACAAAGAAAACTGAAGAAATTATTCCTTTGAATTGTGGTGTTGGAGGGAAGAGTATAGAGTATTTCATAGACTGTTCAAAGAACAAATCTGTCATGGAGGATGGGGAGATCTCCTCTCATCTACCTTGAGAATGCTGTCAGAAGGGCCCAGTGTTTGAAAAAAGGCATAATGCTGCAAAAGGAAGAGGATCCGTGAAAGACAGGA
Source organism: Elephantulus edwardii (assembly GCF_000299155.1). NCBI lineage: Eukaryota > Metazoa > Chordata > Mammalia > Macroscelidea > Macroscelididae > Elephantulus > Elephantulus edwardii. Next base: position 16,124,408 of record NW_006399790.1, read on the forward strand.
AGACCCTCAGTGAGATGGATCGACCCAGTGATTGTAAAAATAGTGGAGTGTGAGGATGGTCCAGGACAAGGCAAGATTTCAATCTCTATTGCTTATACGGTTCATGTCAATTGTAGTCGTCTCGATGGCACCTAACAACAGTACCAACCTAACATGGAAATCATTTGTTATTTTCATCTGTTTAGGACATGGGGGTTCTGTGTAGTATTGCATTTTACAATTCCCCCCCCCCCCCCCCGATGCTTGAAAACCCCTGAGATTGAGGAAAACAAGAGGCAGGTAGCCAGAAAAGTCTTGGGTTCTCATCATGGCCTAGCCTTTAAGCCATTTTCTTATTCCCTGGGCATGCTTCCTTCTGTGTAAAAGGTTAGTTGGATTAGAAATGTCTGAGGTTCCTTCCAGCTCTGTCACTCTGTTAAGTCACAAAGCTTAAATGGCTTTTGGAGGTAGCCACATTACCAATTATTTAACAAGGTAAAATCTTCTTTAAACTGTGGGTTGATTTGAGTTCTGCCACGGGGAAAGCAAAAAGGCTGGTGATGTTGCTGCAGCAGCTCATTAGTTACAATTCCTCATATTTTTAAAATAGAAAATGAATGCTATTCTAAAAGCATAACTGTTATCAGTTAACTATCTCAGAATTTATTTGGTACCAGAAACAAGCTGCTAGACTTCCCCCTTTTCTTCCCTTCCAACGTTCTGCTATGAAAATTTTCAGAGTCCCATTTTATAGTGAACACTCATATATTCTTCACCTGGATAGAATCTACAACTCACATTCTAACCAAACTTGTTTTATCATGTATATACACCTCATCCATGAGTTAATATAGTTTTAAAAATGCGAGTATATGTACAAATACACACACAAGCATAACTCATTTTATTCCATTTCACTTCATTGTGTTTCAAAGATACTGCTTGTATTTTTTTTTTTTTGTTTTACAAAGTGAAGGTTTGTGGCAATCCTGCATAGGGTCAATTCGATGGCAGCGTGTTTTCAACATGTACTCTCTTCGTGTGTTACATTGTGGCAACTCTCCCAGTATTTCAAACTTTTCCATGCTGCTGTTTATTGCAGTTAACAGACGGAAGTATCAAACTCAACTCATTGACCTCTAGTTAGAACTCATAGCTGACTGACCCTCCAGCAGATTTCAAAGGTTGTGAATCACATGAGAGGAGATTGCTCCCCTTTCTTCTATAGACTAGCATGCAGATTCTAATTGCCTAACTGTGTGGGTTATAACAAGCTATGGCTAACATGTAAAAGAATGGGAATCCCAGCGTACTTAATTGTGCTCATGCAAAACCTATGCCTAGGCCAGGAGGTCTAGTGGCAAGAAGCTGCATTGCAATCACGAAGGCACGCAGTTCAAATTCACCAGCTGCTCCACGGGACAAAGAGGAGCAGTTCCCTCCCGTTCTATGAACTGCCTCTGAAAATCCCAAAGGTCACCTATGGGTCAGTTCTGACTTGACCGTACACAACAACAGATCAGGAGGTAGTTGTGCGAACAGACCAAGAGAATATTACATGGTTTAAAAATAAGAAGGGAGTGTGTCAAGGTTGTATGTTTTTCTTATCTATTCAGTCTGTATGGCGAGCAAATTAATCAAGAAGATGGACTCTGTGAAGATGTGAAAATCTTGTTATGGCATCAAGATCGGAGAGAGACTCAATAGCCTGCAGTATGCAGATGATAAGCACTTGTTGCAGAAGATCAAATACAGCCTTCAATATGGATTGCGTTTTAATGTCAAGAAAACAGATTCTTACCCCTGGACCAACAGGCAACATCATGATAGATGGAGAAATGATTCAAACTGTCAGCTTCATCTTATCTGGATCCACCACTGACACCCTTGGTACCAATAATCAGGAAATTAGGAGACACATTGCACTGGGAAGGTCTGCAGTTAGGAACCTCTCCAAATTACTGAGAAGTAATGATGTCAGTTTGAGGACTAAGGCACATCTGGTTCGGGACATGGTCTTTCCAATCACTTGCTGGACAATGAACAAGGATGAAAAGATTTATGTCTTTGCGCAGTCATATTGAAGAGTACTGAACATCCCATGGACAGCCAAAAACAAACAGGTATGTCTTGAAGAGGGTGCAGCCGGAGTGCTTTTTGGAGGCATGAATGATAAGGCTTCACCTCACATATTTTGAGCATGTTGTTAGAAGGAGCTACTCCTAGAAGAGGGACACGTTGCTCGGAATAGTAGAGAGCTGGTGCAGAAAAGGAAGACCCTTGACCAGGTAGATTGACCCGGTGACTGTCTAAATGGGCTCTAATGTGTCAGGAAGTATAAGGGTGCCACAGGATAGGACAGTGTTTCAGATCTGTCATTCATAGGGTCGCTATAGGTTATACTCAACTTGACAACAAACAACAATCACCACCTTGGTGTTGGTACTACAATAAGCCAGGAGAGATCCTTGTTTATAGTATATAAACTTTTCTGTACACTGAGAAACAAAAACATTATCATGACATGCTTTATTGTGTTATCTGATTTACTGTGCTGGTCTAGAGCCAAACCCTCAATCCTTGAGGTATAGAAATACCATTTTAACCATTTTTTTTAAACAGGTAACAGCCACCAGTGACTCCTTGAGATAAAGATGGGCACCTTACTCCCATAAGACTTATATTCTCCTGAAAACTTGAAGAGTCAGCTATGAGTTAGTTCCTACTTGACAGCAATCTATCAGTTATGATGTTAGGTTCATCACTTTGTATAATCTGGGCCATCAGCAAGATTTTCCATAACTTCTGATAGGAACTCAGTTTCTCATAAACAATGACTTATTTTTTCTTCCTCTTTTTTTTTTTAATTTTTTCTTCCTCTTATTTTACGGTAATCACTAATGTACCTTAGCCATTACTGGTGGTGGTGGGTGCTATGAGATTACAACTCACACTCTATGAACAACAGATCTGAACCCTGATCCACTCCCACAATGTCACAGGATTAACAGTGATTACAATAGGCTTGCTTGAGCATCAGATTGTTTCTTTTAAGTGCCGTAGAGTCATAGACGACCCGTAATGACCCTCTGAACAAAAGTCTTGAACACAAAACTTTCATCTTTTCTCCAAGTTCAGTTTCCAGAGGCAAGCTTTTATTTTTAAGTGGATGCCACTCCTGCTTATGGTCCTTATAAATTTACATACTATGCTGCATTGAAAAACAAGGAACTCATGCAATATTATTCAAAATGGTTGACTCTGGAGAACATTATGCTGTGTGAAATATCCCAGTCACAAAAGGACAAATATTGCATGATGCCACTGTTGTAGAATGGGACTAACCTCGGGGTTGGGGAGAGAGAGACTGAGTAAGATGGGTTCAATAATGTGTACTGCACTGAAACAGAGCAGGGAGAAAACTGTTTAAAAGAGATATGTGACTAGGTATTTCTGTCATCACAGAAGTCTAGAGCGATGGCTACATGGTGGAGGGGACCTGGG
>NW_006399790.1:16128395-16213171 GCF_000299155.1 Elephantulus edwardii
TAATAAAATTTAATAATAATTAAAAAAATGGAAAATCCTGTAAAGTAAATAAACAAATAAAAGCAGTTAAGATGGTGAAAAAAAAATTTCGCATATTTTAACTACTTAATGGATTTGGCAAAGAGAACCAGAGGAATATCTGTGTTTCATTGACTATGTAAGGCATTTGACTGTGTGGATCACAACAAATTGTGGCTAACACTGAGAATAGGAATCCCAGACCGCCTGATTGTGCTTATGTGAGACCTATACTTGGACCAGGAAGCAGTCATCTTAAGAGAGCAGGGAAACACTGCATGGTTCAAAGTCTGGATGGGAGTGCATCCCCATACCTTTTCAATCTATGAAGAACAGATCATTCAGGAGGCGGGGCTTTATGAGGCAGAACGTGGCATCAGGATTGGAGGAAAACTAATCAGCAACCTATGTTATGCAAAGGGCACAATCTTGCTTGCTGAAACTGAGGAGGACCTGAAGCGTTTGCTGCAGATTAAGGACTGTAATCTTCAATATGGATTGAAGCTCAACATTACTCTCATTACTGGGCCAATTGGCAGCACCATGATAGATGGAGAAGAGACTGAGGTTGTTAAAAGTCACAGCCTGCTCAGCTCCAAAATCAACTCTCTTAGCACCAGTAGTCAGGAAATTTAAAAAACAAAAACAAAAACAAAACAAAACAAAAAAAAACCCCAACCTAATTGCATTAGGTAAATCAGCTGTCAGTGACCTCTCCAGAGTACTGAGAAGCAATAATGTCACTTTAGAGTCTAAGTTGTGCCTGACCCAGGCCATGGTCTTCGCAATTACTTGCTATGCATCAGAGAGCTGGACTATGACTAAGGATGACAGAAAAAGAATGGATGCCTTTGAGTTGTGGTGCTGGAAAAGAGTCTTGAACACATCATGGACCTCCAAGAAAACAAATAGGTCTGTCTCAGAGAGGGTGAAATCATGTTTCTTCTTGGAGGCCAGGATTTTGAAGTCCTGTGTCACATACTTCAGGCATGTAGCCAGTAGGGACTGATCCTTGGAGAAAGACATCATGCTCAGAAGAGTGGAGAGACAACGCAGGAGATAAAGACCCTGGATGAGCTCGATACAGTACCTAGGGCAATGGGGGTTAGGTGTTGGAATCCAGCAGACTGGCTCAGGACAGGGCAGGCTTCAGAGCTGTTGTACATGGGGTCTCTTTGACCCACAGACAACCCGACGGCACATAACAACAACGTATTTTGTTATGTACCATTGTGCTGGAAGACTCATACCTGACCCTCCAGCAGGTTTTCAGAGGCAGTAAATCCCACAGAGCATACTGCTTCTCTTTCCTCTCAAATATGAACCACTTGCTTTTAGGAGATCCGCAAAACTCCTTGTTTAATGGAAGTGGAATAATATTTATCCTTTTGTGCATCCCACTCAGTATAATATTTTTCAGGTCTCATCCATACTTTGTTTCCCTTTATGGCCAAGTAATATTCCATTGTGTTACAACCAATTTAATCAGAGGGCATATTTGTCCTTATATATAAAACTCATTGTCATCAAGTTGGTTCCAAATCAGAGACAGAGCATTGTGTTTTCAAGGCTGTAAATCCTAACAGGAGGAGACTGCCCATCTTTCTCTTACAGCCACTGATGGCTTTGAACCACTGCAGAGGCATAGCCTGCGTTATGGACTATGCTGCCAACAGAGTTCCCTTGTTTATGAAGGGTTCTAAAACAATTTGGAGAAAAATACAAAGTATCTGAAGGAAAAATAAAATAGAAACCGTTCACAAAACAGAAAAACAGCATTACATTAAAAAAGTGTCCAACTTAAAGCATAAATGCAACTGCAACTATCCACTCAGCTTTCAATTTTAATTGGAAAAATTTAAAAAGCACACATCCAGGCAGAAATTCAAGTCTACACACCTCTTGCAAACTCTGGAGACACACAGGCATTCACATTTATACCCCCGAAGTCCACTTTTAGGAATTTACCCTAGGAACTCTTTAATCACTGATTGTGGCTACACCTTTCTATGTTCCCAACATGATGGGTGAGAATTCCAATTTCCCCACACGCTTGCCTGTACTTTTCTGGTAACAGCCATGCTTGTGTGTGTAAACTGATGTGTGGTGGTATTTCATTGTGGGCTTCACTTTCATTTCTCTAATGACGAATGATATTGAGAATCTTGTGTTGTGTGCTTATTGGACACTATCTTCTTTGGAGAAATGTCCTCTGGCCACTCTTTAATTGGGTTCCTTTTGTTGTGGAGCTGTAGCTCTTTACATATTCTAGGTGTTAAACTCACACCTAACAAAGTTACCAAGTATTTTTTCCCATTTTATAGACTGACTTCTCAATCTGTTACTAACTTGTGATGCACTAAATTTGATAAAGCCCAATTTGCCCATCTTAACTTTTTTGTTGGAAAGTCATTGTAAAACAAACCAAATTAGGTCCGCAAGCTTTACTCCCCCATTCTGTTCTGAGCTTATGGCTTTTGTTCTGGTATTTAGCCCTGGGTACTTCGGAGTCATTAAAATGCCTATGAATTTTAGGGTTGTCTTTTCTATTTCTGCAAAAAGGTTGTTGGCACTTTTTGTGATTACATTGAAGGTATGGACTTTAGTTTTCAGCACACAAATCTTTCATCCTGATTAAAGTCCTAGATAAAAACCTTATTCTTATAGATGCTATCAGAAATAGTTTTTCCTTTCAAAAACTGCTAAATTGCTGAGGTACACAAGCACAACTGACATTTGTATGATCTTGTGGCCTGTGACTTGGCCGAATGCTCTTAACAGCTTGATTACTGTGAGTTCTGTATAATCACGATCAGATAAACCTTTCAATACTATGGAAGGGGTAAAATCTATGCTGGTACCTGATACAATGGACATGCTGTCAAGAGAAAATTTTGACTATTTCTTTATTAAAACTGGTTTTGGCAGACATGAAATTGTGTGTCATGCTCTGTTCAAACATTGCCTAACCATTTCATTCACTTTTCTTGCAAATCACTAACAAAGCCGCTTGCAAAGGAAAGGAAGATGGTGGCATTAGTTGTTCCGATAAAAGGAGCCACAACACAGAAAAACTTCCATGTGGCATAAACTCATGCTCAGACAGCTATAGGTGGGGACTTAATATGACAATTACAAGTCCAATAATTCTTTTCTCTTTTTTGTAGACTATGCACAACAATAAAGATAACAAGTTTCTACAATTTAGTGACATTTTTAACCATCCTCATCCTCCTTCTGTTTCTTCTACATTCACATATACAAACTGCTCTCAAACGTTCCAATGTAACTTTCAAGTTGATCTCATACAGATAGATCTTAAAAGAATATACTGATAAGCTAAATGTTCTCTACTAGTTAAGTTAAACTATTGTTTGGCTTTAAAGGCTTCAGGAGTTTGTGTTGTTAAAGATTATCGTTGGGTAACAGCTTGGAGGTTCATCCATCTTGCCTATCTCCAGAAATCTGGATTCAATGAAAATTTTCAGTTCTGCTCTGCATTCTCCTTTATTTGATCAGGACTATTCTAGAGAATCATTTTGAAAAACAAAAATATTCCATATAGTAGCCAGGCACCACTCAGTTATTCTCATTTGATGGCGAAGCAGTCAATTATTCAAGAAGGCAATTTGGTCACACATTCTACTTTCTCTCCCTAGAAAATAGACCAATTGTGCCTTAAATGGCTCAAAAAATTATTGGACAGGCTTTTGGGAAGCCATACAGAATCCTTCTTTCTATAGGTTCCCAGGAAGATGGCTGCCAAAAAGGTATCTCCAGAACTCCAACATAAGGAACAACTCTTAACCTATGACTTGGAGAAACAAGTAAATGCTTCTGGAGTTATTTGGCGAAATGAAGGTCAAGACCAGTGGAGTGGTGGAAATGCAAATCTAACTGCTCTGACTTGAGTGCATTCAAGCGAGAATGGTTCTAGTAAATCAAGAGAAAATTCTTTTAGTAGACAGCAAAAGGCGAAATGGGTTCACCAAAGTCTAGCCAAAGGAAAGTTTGTGTTCACTGCCGATAAACGGTGCTCTATGTTGTTAGGATCGAGCTGAGGTGGAAACTAGTTATGCCAGGGAAGAGAGAGTGCAGATGAAGACTCTAGTGCCTTTGGAACAGTATATAAATATAGGCACAAGTAGAGGGGTAAGTATTGTAGCAGGAAGATTAAGACAAGTTATTTGGGATCAAATGTACATCATTTAAATGCTGTCCCCTTGGGTTAAGTTACTTTAACCTACTGATTTCAATATTTGTAAAATGTGGATAAAGCAACTATAAGCTTTTTACAAGAATTGGATGGCAATTTAACACTTAGCAACTAGTTTACATACTTGCTATGCATCTGAGAGCTGGACAATGAATAAGGATGACAAAAGTATTAACTGATGTCTTTGAGCAGTGTTTTTGAAGACTGAATATGCCACGGACTTCCTCAAGAACAAACAAGTATGTCTTGGAGAAAGTGCAGCTAGAGTGTTCTTGGAGGCAGAGATGACAAAGCTTCATCTTACATACTTTGGCATGCTGCTAAGAGACGGTATTCCTTGGAAAGGTGGAGCACTGGTAAACGAGGAGGACCCTCAATGAGATGGATTGACACAGTGACTGCAGCAATGGGCTCAAGTGTGTCAGGAATGAGGATGGCACAAGACAGGACAGGGTTCAGAAACACAGGGTAGTTAAGAGTCATATTTGACAGTAATTAACAACACAGTTAAAATAGTGCTTGACACATGGTAAAAATAAACATTACCTACTATGCTTTCAAAAAAGATAGTTGTAATTTCGAGGTAACTACTATAAAAATACTTAAAAGGAATCCTGAAAGGCTCCCTAAACTCCTGAAACATCCTTAAGATGACAGGTAACAAAGTGAAGAAACAATATATTTTTTTAACAGACCTTGCACATAACTTGTGCATTTTTAGCCCAGAACAGATTTAAATTAAGGAACTTACTTCAGGAATTTATAAATTAGTATTCTAGGCTACATATCTGCAGCATGAGTATTCTTTTCCTCATGGTAGACTAAGGCCAAATGCAACTAAAACATCCAGCTTGTCATGACTTATTTAAAAGCACTATTTGAGATGTTTGCAAATTCTGAAATGTTCACATACAAAACTAAAACGCTGAAGTTGTCAATGTTCCTCTTTTCCTTTTTAAGGTGACACGGGGCAACACATAGCCAGTCTTGTCCGCCAAATCCTTAGCTAGTAAGGAATTCTTGGAACCATGAAGCCACTTAATGCAATCTCCTTTCCCTAGATGCCTCAACACTGGTTGCTTTCAAGAAGTTCTCAACTTGCAAATTTCAAGTCAAACAACAGCTTTACTTTACCAAGCCATACAATCCAACGGGCCATCAACTAGTGACAAGATACTAATCAGGAATAAGACTAAAACATTGACAGAAACAACATGGCTAAAATTCAAAAAGATTATAGTGAGTCAACTACTCTAATGACTCAAAAACATGCTCAGAAGCAAGAATGGACTAAGTGGAACAAGGAGCCCAGAAAGGAAGCGGGAAGAGCATTGTTAAACTGAAGGGATTACAACCTCTGTAACAAAACAAAATGTGTATAAATGAGTGGGAAACAACTTTGTTCCATACACTTCCATTCAACCTTCCCCTACTGTGCCCCTTTTCACAGTTCCACTTGTATTCTTTTCTAGATGGGATTTAAAACAAACAAACAAAAAACCACTCTCAAACAAAAACCCCAAAAAACCCCACCTGCACTGCTGTCAAGTACTGAGCTGCCTACAGCTGACCCTCTGGTGTTTCAAAGCTGTAAATCACATAAGAGAAGCTTGTCCATCTTTCTCCATGCGAGCGGCTGACGGATTCAACACCACCAGAGGTTTAACCCTTGGGTTAGTAGCACACCACCCTACAGAGTATACCATTTAAAGCTCCCTTCTGGGTGGGATACAAAAGCAAGGCATGACTGTTGTGGGACATAAAAATAATTTCTGGGTTGATAGTAATTTGTCAGTATCTTTGATAAGGGTCTTAGGGTAATAAGCATGTCAAAATTCAGCACGACACCACGATAGAAACTGTCCATCAAAAGAATAATGGACATGAGATTAAATACTAATCTCAGGATTGTTGTTGTTCTGTATCACTGACTTGAACTTATAATGGATCCTCCAGCGGATTTTTAGAGGCAGTAAATCACACAAGAGGAGATTGCTCATCTTTCTTCCATGGAACTGGTGGATTTGAACCATCTGCCTTTGGGCTGGCAGCATAACTCCTTATCACTAAGCCACCAGAGCTCCCTTTTCATGAGATACATGATGAAGTATTTAGGTGTGCCCATGTTTGTAACTTATGATATGGACACTGAAAAGATGGAGGTGATAATATAATATGTATAACAAAACTTGATTTTGCAGTGAAAATTCAAATAAACATGGGGAAAATAGCAAGTATCGGCCTTATATTAAGCCTTCAAACACACTCATCACTTTAAAACGGTATATGAAGGGGAGCTCTGGTGGCCTAGTGGCAAGAAGCTGCATTGCAATCCCAGAGGCTCATGGTTCAAATCCACCAGATGCTCTGCCGGGGAAGGAGGGACAATCTCCTCCAGTACCGGTCAGATCCGATTTGACGGTACACACACAAAAATAAAAAATAAATATTGGGGATAAAAACCCCCAATCTGTGCTCCTATAACAAGAAAATATCTAACATTAAACCTAACTCCAGTGTTTTGCCTCTGCATTCCAACCTCCAGCAGAACCCTGAGGAGTTAGAAAGCATCTTATCAGTCTTAGGCTGTTCACACCTAGCACACAGTATAAAAACAAACTCCGATTCATTGCCGCCAGAACCGACTCATACCTGAGCCTCCACTAGGTTTTTGGAGGATGCAATTGCCTAATAGGAGACTGCTCATTTTCCTCCCAAGGAACAGCTTGTGGATTTGAACCGCCAGAGGTAAACCTCCTTTGGATTAGCAGTTCAACTCCCTAAAAACTATACCACCAGAGCTCCCAAAGTATATAGTACACAATTAAAAGTGGTGGACCGGAAATGACGGATCTAATAAATTTCCCAAGTTTCCTCATAACCAAAGATCTCATAGAATAACTGGCTCAATTTTCTTTTGCTCAATCTGGCTAACAGAATCATTTATCTGACCTGAAATTTGTCCCTATGAATATGTACATGTTCTCGGTGGCAGAATATTGAAAATGTCTCTTGTGGGTTTATATTCCTTTCCCAGTTTCCTAACTTTTAATCGTTTGTCTTGACTGACTCAGATTTCATTTGTATCCTCTGTACAAAGTCAACTGTGTTTAACAGTGCAAGGATCATGGGTTGTTGTTTTTTTCCACACCATTCAATTCTATAGCCAGCTGGGCCCTTTAAGTATGCTCCAATTCGTCACCATGGTATAATGACCAATGTGCCATTTTATCTCTATATATCACCATCTATGTTATCCTTTCGCTTCAGACAGTTTCCAATGCTTCTCAGTACTTGATGTCATATTAATAGGTTTAGTGGCTAATGCAACCAGACTGCCGGGGCTTAAATGCCAACACTATTACTCAGTGCCCATAAAACATTGCCAAACATTTTCTCTGTACCTCATTTTTTTTCTCACCTCCCTCTGATTTGTTAAGACAGGGAAAGCAACATGTTCACATACTGTCATGTGGCTTCGTGAGTTATTACATATAAACCACTTAAAACATTGCTTAGCTATGAATTATCAGTATATTGTTTTGCATCACTAATGGTAGAGGAAGTGCCTTACATGACCAGCACTATCAAATATTCTAATGTTACACTAACTTGAATCATTTGGATTACAATATAATCATTAGGAATAAAAAACCACAAGTCTTCAAAGAATTAGGAAGTTCTTTCAATTGTTAGTTTTCATCTATCTCTGCCCCTTCAACCTATCTAAAGCAGGCTTTATACATACACTCAACTAATTTAACTTGATTAGTTGCTACAATGTAGGGAGTTCTAGTAGCCTAGTGCTAACAAACTGTGCTGCAATCCCAAAGGCTTGAGATTCTAATCCACGAGATGCTCTGTGAAAGAAGGATCAGCAAACTCCTCTCATATGAGATATTGCTTCTGAAAACCTGCTGTGGGTCAGCTGTGGGTCGGTTTCAACTCAACAGCACACAACAATAACTCACTAAACCCTACTAATTTCCTGCATGGCACTTATTCACAAGTTTCATTATTTCTTATAATTTCTCCACTAGATCTATGAGGGAAGGATTTTGCCTGTTTTATTCACTGTTAGATTTCTAATACATGCTTTGCACATAGTTAAGCACTTAATGTATCCTAAATGAACAATGTAGGCATTTGAAAATATTTAACTGTTAACAGATAATGAAATAATGGTTGCATATTTCTATGCCATTAATAATTAACCATTAAATTAATAACTTGATTAGAAACTTAGTCTGTTTTAAAATGTATGACTTGCTAAAAAAAGTGAATTTCTATCAATTATTCTAACTCACATAGGTTAGAGACATAATTATAGCCATCATATCTCCTCTCTATGGTTAAATGGTTAATTTTAAAAAAACCATTTGTAGCCACATTCTCACTTCAATTAAAAAATAAAGCATACAACATATTGTAGGTTTATTTTTATTCAAAAAGTTACTGTCTCAAGACATAAATACAAATCAGAAAACAGTACAATTAGGACAATAGAATGTGGAGGACAACAGGTTAGAGTAATATATAAAACATTTTTTAGCTGGTTGAAAACAAAGCTGTAAGAACTGCTTTCACAAAGAAGTACTCCTTTCAAGAGTGAGAAAAAAAAATCAACTTAGGTTTAAAATCATATATACAGTCCTCTCAGCAGTTCTAGTAAATGCAGTGGTGTGAAAAACATACGCAATACTTTTGCACATAATTATTTGTTGGTGGAAAATTTGTTAGATAGGTCTGGTTCCATTTGTTATTAACCATGACAATAAAATAATTGTATCAATGATATTTTTAACTAACCTATGGTTTTTGGCTACCACAGCCCAATGCTTGATTTCTGAATCTAAAAACTGGAAGCCTTTTGATATTCACCCATTTGAAGATATTCTTGTATTGCAAGCATATTAAGGCATGGAATGATTAAAATAATATACCTCAAGAACTGAGAGACGACTGACAAAAGATAGATACACATGTAATATAAGTTAATATTTTGTTTTAAACGATGTCTCTAGCTGCCTAAGCCTCGCAAAATGAGTTGATGTCAAAATGGCAAGTAGCCACTTTCTGTTTTAAACTAATTTATTTGTGAAAGGACATAAAATGAAGTTTAAAGCTTAGCTTTCAAAGAATATTATGGGTTATGAATTCTATTATCCCATCTAATTTACATACAGAGGAAATGTACTGTAACCTGTTAGAAGTCTCTTTAACCTGAAGACTGCTTGCAAAGACAGATAGATAAAACAATATAAAATACAAATTTAAAAATCATTTTAAAGCATGAACATTCATGCTTTTCTATTTTAAACATTGTTAAACTTTCAATATATTTCTGAAACCTCATAATTTTAAGTTGGAATTTAAAAGTAAGAAAAAACTAAACAAACTGCGCAATTATAAAATCAGCACCAATTTATATATATATATAATTTTATTTAAAATTTAGATCCCTATTCCCACACTCTAATAAGCTGTATAATTTTTGTTTAGAATTTTCTGCAAACATACTACAATAAGCTTCTTTTATTTGGAGACAAAATACAGTGGCACTACTGGAAGGAATATCACAACATTACATTTTTATCTTAAAAGACAAGCAAACTTTCAGGGTCGATAATGGGATAAGCATGTTTGAGACTGGTTACCTTCTGGCAGTTCACTGCAATCTGGATATTTCTGAAAAGTATAGAGAAGCTCTTGAATTTTAAAAATATCTTAAAATACATTTTAGATGAAAAAATTGTAAAAGTTCTGCTTATAAGTTTACTTTTCTCCACAATTACAATATTTAAAACAAAGCTTCATTGATTGGTGTTTTTAAGCATTTAAATTTAGAATGCTAAAAACAATTCTATCCTATGACTTCAGGGTGAGGGGAATAAATTCTTAACTTTATTTCTTGGATGTAAACAGAAATCCAGCAGAGGTCATCATTATTTAGTACACCCAGTAAATAAATGTGAGAGGATTCATATCTGTACCAAATACCTCTTCAGATTGTTATATTTTTTAAAAAAGCATGAAATAATTGATTCAAAAGCCAACTAACAGCGCATAAATAAAATATTTACTTTCTAAGAAAAACGGTAGCTTATCATCAAATTGTTTACTTGTCCTTTACTTTTATTTTTTTCCAGGCAAACAAAACTGCCCCTCAATGCACTTGATCTTGGTAAGCATAAGCATGTCATATTCTCCTTAGAGAAAAATCTGTACAGAATTTCACTGTATCTACCACACTTATTTTAAAATTTCCTCTTCCACTTAGAAAATGACTTCACCACAGATTTAATTGTGTACTGGTATTAAAACATTGATACCCCAAGAACCTATTGAGAGAAAAGAGAAAAAAAAATCTTGTTACAACAGGCATGAATTTCTTTGCAAAATTTATCAGTTAATAACACACTAAAAACATTTAATACTTGCCAATATTAAACTTCTAAAAAGAAACTGGTTATTCAATAAATCAGTGAAATTAAAACTAAATGGAATGTTACTTACCTTACAAATACAACTGAGTAAAGGTTTCTACATAGTTTAAGAGAAGAGACTATGTCTTATTTAGGTCTATACATACCCCTAATGTTCAGGTGATGTCCCACACAGAAGCATTCAACATTCAGATGTATTTCAAATGAATGTGCTTCGTGACATATACTTATTGAAAGTTTAAGAAAGCCTTGTAAACTGTGCCATTTTTTAAAAAGCATGTGAATATGCAATTCAAAAATCTCCAAGATTATACAAGTATGCAGAAAACAAAAGATTCCTTTAGAAAATCTGCCTTGAGTGAATGAACCATACATTATTATTTTTTTTTAAATATTTTATTATATGTGTACCGTCAAATCTGATCAGACTGGTACAGGATGAACCATACATTTTAAGAAATCAAGAGAAAAGCTGGAAAAACTGACTTACATTTATGTCTCCTTATATTTTCTAGTTAAGAAAACAATGTTAGGTAAAATTTTATCACTAACTAGAAGTAAAAGCAGAAGATGGAGTAACTAAATGGTTCACTAAATAAGAATATATTTTCAGCTGTATACACTAAAAGTATATTAAACTGTTAGTGAAAAATCCTAGTACATATAAATGAAATACATTTTAAAATACTATAATGAGAGAATAAGAAATGATATTTGGATTTAAGTTTTAATTTAAGAAAAATTAAGTAACTCACAAATTATTCTGATATGTGGGGGAAATTGTGTATTTTCAGATAAAGCAGTGAATACCTGACTGCAGTTTCTCTGAGATATATTATCAAGTGCAGTGGCAGGGATACCTCATATTTCATACCTGTCACCAACCATAACCACCATTAATATGCTCCCTGTCTTACACCAATCTCCCGCAAAAGTCTCAGGGTTCTCTTTTATTACTAGAATCTGATTTTGGGTGGCTAGAATATTTCCATTCCAGAGTCCAAGGTAATGTTTAATGGTCCTCAATACTCAATAAATCTCAATTAAGGAAAGTTGATGATTTATTGGAGGACAAAATCTTAATTAACAATTCTTTGTATAAAGTATTTTAGAAGACAAGTTCTTCTTCCCCAAAGGACCTGATGAAAAACCATCTGAAAGTATTTTATTGTTTGAACACAGACTGGTTATAACTATGTTCTTTCAACAGAACATTAAGTGTCATTATTGACCTTCTTGCTGTTTTCACTGTTGTGTGCTGTCAAGTCAGAACCAACTCATAGCTGATCCTCCAGTAGGTTTTCAAAAGCCATTAATCACACAGGAGGAGACTCTCCATCCCACAATGGAGTCAATCAATTTTGTTTCCAGATATAAAAGCAACTACCCAGAACTGATCTGCTCAGTTTTTATTATTACCACATCTGAACAACGTGAATATCACGCTGCAGAAAATGTATGTGGGCTTTGTATCCTCACAACATCAAGTATTTACACTATAATGCTTTGCTTTACTTCACTTAGAGAATCTTTTAACTGGGCATAAAAATATCTACATTCCTATTATTTTTATGATTTACTGATTGATTATACAAAAGATTAAAACAAGTGTATATTATTGCAAAAACGAAAAAAATTTTACTTTTTAAAAAATTTCCATCATTCCATTTACTTCTTAAAATTACTGTGATTCAGATACAGGTTAAAAAGAAACTAATATCAACCACTAAAAAATACGGTGAAATCGACTTCTAAAAATAACTGAACCTTTAAAGATTACCAAGTACTCAGTTATATAACATTAGGCTGCTGCCATCATGTGGTCATAGTATAAAACTACAGATATAGGTACATGTGTTCATCTTAGCCGAAACTGATACTCTCAAAATCAGAATAAAGAAGTCTCTTAGGTCCTAAGATATTGTGTAAACCAAAGAATGCCACAACATCATTCTCAATAATCACAAATAGTTGTTAGGGCTCTATCTTTGGCCTCACTGTGATTGTATCTGAATATTGGTCAAAACCAAGCATACATTGCTTACATACATACGCTGCTTATTTCAATACTCTAAAGAAAGAACATCTTTTTATAATTCTAGTAAGTGACCAGGCAAACAAATTCTTCTGACTAGATTACCATGTTAAAAAAATGAGTTTTACTACTCGTATCAATTCTACTACAGTTGATAATTTTTAATTCTAATTTAATTTTTCTTAAGTATTTTCCAAATAAGGTCCGATTGCAGTTTTAGGAAGTGAAATATAACCTTGAAGATTTTTAAAGCAAAAGGAACTGAGATCAAGTCACAGCTCTGACACTATTCGTGTAACTCTGAGCAAGTGACCAAAATGAACTCAGTCACTGTTAGCCTGGGTGTAAAAAGTAAGACTCTCTCTCCATTTCTTTCCCAGGGATTTCAGAGGGTTCAAAATAATTAATCTTGTCTAGTACAGGGTTGTCAGGCAGCACAAGATCTCAAATACTAACTTCCATAACTACGAAGCAACAGAGTTACGAATTTCATAAAGCCAAGAGAGAGACAACCAATCTTGGTTTGTTGTTTTGTTTTGTTTTTAGAACCAATCATTTTAATACCAACATCCAGCCGAATAAATTGAGTGAATGCATTTCAGCCTTCTAGCTCTTTTACCCTTCATCATAATCACTGCCTTAATAAATTGAGAGGATACATACACCCATGAAAACTAACAAATAAACCCATGCACTTCAATATAAATGTAAAACTCCAGACTGATAGGTAGGAGTTAACTATGATTTAAAGAACCAATATTCAACTCTATCTACAGAAGCATTGATAGCATTTGTTAGTAATGCAGACTCTTCTAACTGCTTGTTCAAAAATTCTAATATCTGCTCTTCTATGAAACTCTTTCCTTTGGGAAAAATACCTGTCTTTTAATAATACGTTAGTGTTAGTTCATCAAAATATTTCCAAGAGCTATCTGAAAACAGATTATGAGGTGGGCAAAACCAAGAAGGAAATGGCAGAAATTGGGAAACAAAAGAATGGGACAATGGCCAGTTGAGGGAGGTGTTGGAGGAGGAAGATAAATGAATGGACACTAAAAAGTGAGGTGGGAGATTGTGTGAATGATTTATTCACATAACAAAGAAAACTAAACACCTACTATGCTAGGCAGTACTCCCGATGAGTAAGATTGTTGTCCCTGCTTGGAAGAGTTCACATGGACCTGGACACATGTAATATCCTATCTCATTATACCAGTCAGGTGAAAGTCCATGCAAAGTATTATGGGAATAGAGAATAAAGTATTTATCTAAAGAACACAACAAAACTCCACAGGTAATGTCAGAGTTGAGTATTAAAAGAGTTCACTAGGAGGAAAAAGAAAGGGGCATTCCTGGCAGGAAGAAAAGCTTATACAAAATCAGATTAATGAAAACACAGTTTGAGCAATTACAAAATTTGGTATGGCTAGAGTGCAAGACACATATAAGGACAAGGTCAAGGTTAAGGTGGCAATGGAGCTAGATCACAAAAGGCTTTATTCGCCAGGCTAAGGAGCTAGATATCCCCCCCTCTAAGCAATCTGTCAGTGGGCAACTCAAATCTATATATATAAAAAGTCTAAATACCATGATATAAATCAAAGATACTTTTAATCTGTCACTACCACTGCAGGATTCCTCCCCCACCATCAAAATCCTGCTTGTTTCTTTTCCTGAAGTCCAATTGTTTTCATCTATGTGCTGTCCCAGCTCTTTAACCTCAAACTTAGGGATTGCCTATCCTTTTGATTTTGCAATCCTGGGGTACACTTAAATTAAACCTACTGATTCATCCATAATGGAAGCTGGATCAAAGAAATCAGGCTTCAGTTCTGTTCTTTCTCGTCGGTTCTTTGATGGTGGCTACAGGGGGATGGGGGAAAGAAAAAGAGCTCACATTTGCCACGCATAGAAACCAGATATGAACAGAAAACATTCAAATTACTTATCATTAATATTTGCATTCACATGATCTATGTCATTACAAGTGTAACGTTTATAATATCTTAAATATTGTACTCAAGCTATAAAATACTTCTCTCAAAGAAGAAAAGCAATTTATTCAGGAAAAATTGTTCTGAAAGACAGTAACTATAAATTTCTTTTTGTTTTGTTGTCTTAATGTGTCTTGATGAAATCTTCATTTATTCTACAGATACCAAATTGTACTAGAGATACACCATGATATACTGAAAAGCAGAGTCAGAAGAAACAGCTTTATAGCCTTACTGCATACTGGTTTTGTCTCCACATATAAGATAAGGCCTATGCATCAATATGCTTAATCTACCATACAAAGTTGAATGAGATGTGTGGCAAAATTAAGTATGTGGGAGCACTCTGTATGCTATCAAAACTTAACCATGAATATTATGATTTATTAGTAAAAATATTCTCACTTCTTCCAGAGTTAAAGTGATTTTATTATTTGATATGGAATTGTGTCCAAATAAGAGTATAATATGAAGCTAATAATGTAGCATTTTAATAATGATAAAGAGGAAAAATAGAAAGGGATTGATGATTAGTGTATTATCCAATGAAATCCATAAGTAAATATATACTATTGAATATAATTTATTTTCAGTTTATATATAGTTTAAATCTATTCTAAAATTAATCTTGAAGATAAGAATTGGATAATCGATCACCTTTACCTAAGACTTAATGCACATATCGATACTCAAGTTCTCAATACTTTCTAGATATTTTCCATCTTTTCTTTCCCCAGATTTCTTTTTTCATAGAAAGTACTTCTGGCCTAATGAGTAGGGCATGCACTGCTAACCTAATGGTTATGTCTCTCCAGCAGTTCAAATCCACCAGCAATTCTATGGAGAAAGATGGGCAATCTCCTTCTATGCAATTTACTGACTCTGAAAACCCATTGGAGGGTCAGCTATAAACTGTTTCTCACTCCATAGCAACGAGTTTGATGGTTTTTTTTTTAAAAAAAAATAATAGTAAGACTGCTGTTGTTACTGTAGGTGCCACTGAGCTGTCATGACTCACAGTGACCCAATGAACAATGGATCAGAACCTCTATCCTCTGCCATCCCCACTATCTCTGATACACTTGAGCCTATTTTACTAGTCACTGCATCAACCCATCATGCTGAGGGTCATCTTCTCTTTTGCTGACCATTCCAAGCACAATGTACCTTTCCAAAGACTGGTCCCTTCTAATAAAATGCCCAAAATATATGAAATGTCACTTTCCCATGCATGCCCTTAAGGAGTACCCTGGTCTCAAAACTTTCAAATGATCTAAAATGAGAATCTTCGAGACATCATTAAGTTTCTTACCAAGTCTATATCCATGGTATCAAAATCCATTCCCTCATTAAGATCCTCAATCCTCCCTTCTGAGGACATCATAACATCTTCAACAATTGGCTCTTCATCATCTTCCATTAGGCTTGTACCACGCCGACTAGAGAAATACAAAAAAAGATTATGATC
This sequence comes from Elephantulus edwardii, assembly GCF_000299155.1. Classification (NCBI taxonomy): domain Eukaryota; kingdom Metazoa; phylum Chordata; class Mammalia; order Macroscelidea; family Macroscelididae; genus Elephantulus; species Elephantulus edwardii. The sequence continues at coordinate 16,144,573 of NW_006399790.1, forward strand.
TCATCTAATGTGGTGGCTATTTAATATACTGGCAGCAACTATGTGACTCTATATTCAATTGTAATGGAAAATGATGGAATTAAAGGTCAGGGATAATGATTAGGCATTGATTATGTCATCAATGATGTCAAACCCCAATGTTCCCTTATCTAAAAATTGTTTATGTTTGTCCTCTATTATTATTATTTCAAGATATTCAGTTGATAGTTCTGATATCCCATACACAAGTTCAATGAGAAATTCCCACATGGGAACACACAAGATACCTCAAATCCTTTTTGAAAGTAGGCAGGGTACAAATTAATAAACAAACATAAAACAGAGACCAAATAAAGTAACAATCTCAATCAATAGACATATATTCAATCGATATAAAATGCTAATTTCACCCATTTATAGGTACCTAATAATTATTAAGCACTTATTCATTCAATGCCTACTACATGCCGGTGTATACATGTCCTATGGATGAAGAGCGGGGGAATAAGATGACTAAGATATGGTCACTGCCCACAAGGAGCTCACAATCTACTATGAAAAACAAGTAAACAATTATGATAAAATGTGATAAATATTGCAATCAAGGTATATATGCATCAAGTGCTAGTTATTAGAATAGACCAAAAGAAAAACCTCTGCTTTAGAAAGAATTGAGTGCTATTTATGCTGGATTGTGTGTTCTATGAAACTAAAAACTGTGACATATATGGGGAAGTAAAAAAAAAAAAGACCCATATCATATAAATTAAGATCTTTATCACATAAGTTAGAGAAACAACTCAAGTTCACAAAGTGGTCCACATCACAATAAAAAGGTCAACATATAATAATGACATTTAAGTGTAATTAGTTTACAGCTTTTGACATTATTTTTCTTCCTCATCTAAAAACAACAAAATTTATCACTTCCTGAAAGCTTAGAATTTAAGTGATATTATGCTGGGTCTTAAAAGATAGAAAACAAAACAAAAAAGTAGAAAACCATGATGTCTCATCTTTTAATTAAGCAGCTTTTAGAGGGGGAAAAACAAGTATTTTTACTATAACCTTGATTTTCTAAAAGTCCTAGACAAGAAAAGATAATTTTACTGTATTTGACAGCAGCAATTGTTCAGGCAAAGTATGTGCTATATGGACCACATTTATAAAAAAACCTATAAATCCATTCTCTATTTTATTGGTAAGAAGAGAAAGAGCTATTTGATATAAACTGCTGGAGGAAGAGTGTGGGAAACAGAGATAACTAGGGCAAACACCATTACAGAAAACTTTCTGTAGAACAAAAAGTACCAAGCAATTGATGGATTATGGTATAAATTACAAAAGAATCTCTATAGTTGCCTAGGGAAGTTTACATCTAATTGAGAATTTAAAAACATTGTAAACAAAATTGTAATGAAAAATAGTTCTGTGTAATGAGATGCTGTGGAGGAGAACCTTGTGAACTGGTAGAAAACTTCCAAGGGAGAGATACAAACTGGTATTTGGATAGAAGCTAAGAGAAAGTAGTCATAGAATTCAATATAAACTATGATTGCATATTAAGAGGAATGTGTTCACATATACTACAAAAAGAGGGAAAAATGGTATCACAGATGAAGACTATGCTAGTCAAGTTAGAATATAGACATGTAATAGAGAATACTTTTTCTTGACATTCTTAAAATAAATATAGGCTTATCTACTACTACTCGTGGTAAATGAGAAGTTCTGATATTAAAATAAGTGAAATGTTCATATATACGAATGTGTGTGCGCGTGAGCGCATGTACATGTAAGGGCAACGTTGGTATCTTTTTATATTAAAACAGCTATCATATTACAAATTCAAATATTACAAAATTTAAAAAATTAAAAGCACACCTTACCCTTTATACCAAGACTTTCAAACCATTATCTAAAGGCTGACTATCCATCACTTTTTTAAGAGCTAATGAAAATTTCAGAAAGACTTTTAAATTTCTCATATAGATTCCAATAAAATGAAAATACTTAAAATTTAAACTACAAATTTTAAAAATACTTATACGTTAAACTACAAAGCATTGAACACTCCACCAGTCAACGGACATTGCCTAAGCACTTCTTATATGCCAAGCACTGACAGGCAATGAATGTAGTCCCTGCCCTTGAGGAGCTCACAGTCTAGAGAAATGCACAAACTCAGAAATAAATGCTTAAAATACAACATGGTAAGTGCTGTAAAAAATTATGAATATACAAAGTGTTATGGGAGCGTAGATGACTGCAGCTTCACAGAAGGTGACACCTGAGCTTGTTCTTTCCCAATGATTTTATCAGTTGCCAAGAAATGAGTTATGACACTAAAATGTGGGTGGGAGGTCATATTTTGAAGGGTCTTGCATGCCATGAACTAAAGAATTTGGACTTTATCCTGTGCGGGCAATGGGAAGCCATGGAGAGACTTAAATAGAAGAGTTACAAGATCAAATTTTTATTCTAAAATAATTCTTAATGGCACGTGTGAACGATGAAGTGGTGGTGGTGGTGGTGGTGGTGGGGGGAAGTGGTAGGAGGGGAAGAGAGTTTGGTGAGGAATAAATAAATGGGGAATTTAATGAAAACCAGTTAGGAAGCTAATAAAATAGTTCAGGTGAGCAATGAGGGCCTGAACTAATGAAGGGACATAATTAAGATATAACAAAACTGGATTTTTGGCTATTTAATTCTGTGTACCAAAATAAACAAGGATTTATATTTTAACTTTTCCAACAGATCAACCTAGGGTTGGTCCTTTAACTAACTAGTTAATAGTGAACTTAAAAGATTTTTTTTCTTCTGTTGGAAAGATCAATTTTTAGTTCCTTGATTATTTCAGCTTAGTTACTCTAGAGAGTTTGCTGAAATATTTAGATAAGGCACACATTAAGATATGTTAAAATAAATTAGTGAACTTCCTAGACTCAGACAATAAGGCACTCTCACTTACATGGCATGCTGAAGATTAGTTCGCAGTTTAACATAGCTCATTGCTGCTCTCTCCTGCTGTTGCCTTGCTTCCTCTTGTTGTCTTTGAGCTAACATCCATGTTACCTGCGTGCTTCAAGGAGAATTTTATTCCTCTTTTAACTTAACTTTTTCTATGTAATTAACAAAGTCATAGTACAGAAAATGATCAAATGCACTTACTTATAATCAAGAGGAGTTTGATGATGCTCAGTCTGCATCGGATAAACACTCATGAAGCTATCCTCAGGTCGTAATCTTTTGGGCTCTCTCATAATGGTTGAGGTGAGTTGTGGTGTCTGCATCATAACTGGGGTGTGCAGTGTTTGTTCTCTGCTTAACCACATACTATCACTACTACTACTTTCTTCAGCTGAAAAAGAAACAATCAGCAAGCGAATTTCAGGTACAAATTTTGTGTAATTAGAGATCAAACATAAAACAGTTCTGGTCAACAAGCATCTAGTTGTATTTCACATGGCAGTGCCAGCATCAGGCGAGAACAACGGTACATTAGATGTAGTCTTTCTCTACCCTTAAAGTCTACTTGTGGCGGGAAAGCAAAACAAAGCCGCATGTTAAACGCTAGAAAAAAGGCAAGCACAAACAGAATGGATGGCATGAAATTAGAGAAACTGGAACAAAGAAGATCTCGGGTAGGCTTTGAAGAGTTTTCTAGGCATTGGCGGACTGGGAAGAATAAGCAAAAAGAATATAACGTGTGAACAATACTAACCGGAATATACTAACTTACAAATATTCATTTTTAACCTATTAAAATGACAATTTCATCCAGCACAAACTAATAGTTTGCGACTTTTGGACTATAAAGACGAAAAACAAATCCACCAACTCATAGCTGACCCTCCAGTGCGTTTCCCAAGGCTAAAAACCACACAGGAGGAGATTACCTATCTTTCTCTCTCCAACCTACTATCTGAATTGCCAGATAAGTGCTGTATTTTGGTTGGTGGCACAACTCCTTACCAGGGCTCTCTTAAAGACTGAAAAACTGCAGAAAAAGATAAGGCTGCACAATAATGATTTTGTGGAAAGACTTGCAGGCTATGTTACTAAAACCTTTATGGATGGGAAGTAATGTAGTGAGTAATATCTTTTAGTCACAGTATGTTGTGGCAGTGTGAACAGGGACTTAAGACTTGTGAGCAAAGTGGCCAATTAATGGCTATTTATCTCAGGTGAGTAAGAACTGGTAATATGAAGGGAGACAATGGTAAAGTGGTTCTCTAAGATGAAGGCATCTGATTTTTTGCTGCTGTTGTTGTGTACTGTAGAGTCGGAACCGACCCATAGCTGACCCTCTGGTGGGTTTTCAGAGGCAGTTAATCGCACGGGAGGAGACTGCCCATCCTTCTCCCACTGAGCAGGTGGTGGCCTCGAATTGTGTGCCTTCAGGATTGCAGCACAGCTTCTTGACACTAGGCCACCAGAGCTCCCTAACAATAATTCCAAGAGTCAATAAATTCATATGCACATAAAGCACTGGACCAAAAAAAGACTTTCACATGCACAAACATGACTTGTCCCCAAATGTTTGAACTTGCTACTATGATTAGGAGAAGATGAATTTGTATTCCAGTGTTACTGACCCAAACAACTTAGATATGCAGCTATTAATTTGTAGGGCTTTCCCAAAAAACCTAGAGGCTCTGGTGGCATAGTGTATCAGGTTGCTAACCAGAAACTACCAGTGCGCCATGGGAGAAGGATGCTCACGTTTGTCCAGCCTCAGACACCTGATGGAGGGTTGCTCTGAATCAAAGGCAACTCTATGGTAATGGGCTTGGTTTGGGATTTCTTCAAACATTTGAGGGAATTGATTCTTTCTGTAAAAATGGAACTACCTGGTTTGATAAGCTATCTTTATAATCCTTATAAATACTAATTCATAAAGAAAGGATTTAATAGAGCATAAATTTGCAACTATTAAAAATTTATTCAGATGAGAAAAATGAAGGTAACTACACATTTTAAACTGTTTTTTTCTCTTAAAATTTAGTGATCTCCAGCGAGCTCTGGTGGCCTAGTGGCAAGAAGGTGTACTGCAATCCCAGAGGTGCACAGTTCAAATCCACCAGATGCTTTGCTGGAGAAGGAGGAACAGTCTCCTCCTGTACCAGTCAGATCTGAATTGACGGTACACAAATGCACAAAAAATAAAATTTAAAAAAAAAATTTTTTTTTAAATTTAGTGATCTCCAAAAAACATCCTTCAGTTTTATGACTTTGAATATTTTAAAGAAATAGAGAACTTCTTTCCATTTTTTACAAACTACCAGCTCTATCTCAACTTTTATAGGAATATTATCAATTATTTTTTAATTGACAAGATGGTAAAACTGTAAGAACAAAAATCAGAAATTATTTAAATTTTAAGTATAGAATCAATGCTTTTACGTTATTAGACAAAGATACTAAATAAAAGCTCTTAATACAATATAGCCTTGACAATGAATTGTGGCGGATGTGGCAATTTTTTGATTGGAGTGAAAAATTTATAAAACAGATTGGTCTTTCTCAACCATTTATACATATTTTATAACACTAACATACAAGGTAGTGGCACTCATGTCCACTAATCCTTCTATTCTACAACTTCCTGCCTTCAGAGATTTATCCTTGGAGAAATGCTTCTCTTTTGATTTTATATGATGAAATATCTAAGTGATATTATGTTGACTGAGAAATGAGTCTTTTAGAAAAGGACACATATAAGAGCATTATTATAAAAAGCTAAAGAAAGGTTTACATGGGAAGAGAATCATTCTTAGATGGTTACCAGGGAGGAAGAGGGAAGCAAAAAAAATTAGTAAATAGACAATAGATACGTATTAAGGTAGATAAAAGGAAAGACATACAATAAGGGGATGATCCGCACAGTATCACTAAAGAAAGGGAAGACACAGAGAGATATAAAAGAAATACTATCAACAGCACATAGACGGGCAGACAGGCAAGATGAACAGCTACTAAAGGGAAAAAACCCCCCTCGCTGCTGTCAAGTTGAAACTGACTCAAAGTTGACTCTCCAGTGGGGTTTTAGAAGCTGTAACTGGCATGGGAGGAGACTGGCCATCTTTCTCCAGCAAAGCAGCTAGTGGATTTGAATCCCAGAGAGGTTGTGTACTGTCTTAGGATTAGCAACACAACTCCCTACAGCCTATACCACTAGAACTTCCTCTTGACATTAGTATACGTTGTAAATACATTCTTGTATACAGCAGAACCAACAGGGGGCAATGTACTACCATGAGGGAATGAGTTGTTGGTGCCAGAGCCTTGAGACCAGAGTCGTGCTGTACATTAAAAGTAAATGGTATAATATAGTTCACAAAGACAATGTTTCACATTCTACTTTCATGAAGCAATTTAAAGATATGGTCCCCAAATTCCTTAACTAGCCTCTGTTTTTAAGGTGGAGGGTACTATGTTCCCTCCTCATGAATCTGGGCTCTAAAACCATTTGACCAATAGAATGTGGCAGAAGTCACACTATGCCAGTTTCTGTGCTCAGACTTTAGGAAACTGGCAGCTTCCACTTCCTCTCGCTTGGGACACTTGCTCTTGGAACTCAGCCACATACTGTGAGGAAGGCAAGCAGCCACATGGAAAGGGCACGTGTAGGTGTTTTGGCAGACAGCCCAGCTGAGGTCTCAGCTGACAGCATGCATCAACCATGTAAGTGAAGACGTTTCCAAAGATTCCAGCCCCAGCCTTTGAGATGTCTTATCCGAGGCACCTGATAGCATGGAGCTAGCTGTCCATGTGATGCCCTGAGTTTTAGAGTAGTTTATTCCTCAGAAATAATAGCAAACAAATCTTGACAACCATGCTAATGTGTTTAAAGGCTGGTAAGAAAATGAAAGTTTCCAGCTCCATTCTGAAGCAAGTCTAGTTAGGTGTCTTAGAGCTTCAAGTATCATAATGCATTCATATAGATCTGTGCATTTTGTAGTTCTTCATGATTAATGACCTCTACATAAAAGCTCAAAACTTGTATCCTTTCGGAATCTGTTGCTATACTTAAGCTAGATGATCTCACATAAGAAACAAATAGCCTCATAATACTGAGTCTATATGCCTAAGCATATAGTGTAGCATGGTGATCAAACACACAGATGCTCCAGTAAGACTACCAAGCCTTGATAGTTAACAACTGTGTGACCTTGGGTAAATTACCAAGTCTCTCAGTACTTAAATGTTTCCATCTAAAAAACTGAGGATGTACCATACAGAGTTCTGAGAGCCAAGTTCATGCATATAAAATGCTTAAAGCAGTACATTTACAAACAAAACAACATATTGTGGAAGAAATTACTAAACAACCCAAAGACAAAGTAAGAGAAATCACAATGGCAATTCAGTTGGTAAACATTAGGGACAAACATAATGAAAATAAACTCTGTGCTTACTCAATGCAAGCTGCATGCCCTCAACTACTTTCCGTTTTCCTGTTGATGGTTTTGATTTTTTACTCCGTACAGTTGATCCTCGACTGCTGATTCCACTTATAACTGACATGGTATCATCATCACCACCAGCTAGTAAAGAATTCCGGTAAGACATCAGTGGAAGCCACACATCTTCTCTTCGGAGTGACATCTGAAAGGTCATGAACTTTTCCAAGTAAACATACCTTAAAAAGAAATAGAAACCATTGAACACGCTATCATATATAAAACTGTCACTATTATTATTGTTTTAATTTCAGTTATATTAAGGCATAAAAATCTTAAAGGAAATTTAGCTATTTCTTTAGAATTAAACAAAAAAAAGCAAAAAAAATTGAGTAGTAAAACAGAATAGTAATTGATAGCCTATATATTTTCTCTTAAAAGTACACAATGAAAATGGAGGTTGTTAGTGGTTCTGTTTTCTAAAACACAGATACCTCAGAACAAAATTGAATCATATTTTGGGAAATAGCACTGGTTTTGAACTCAAACTTATCTTGAGTGCTACTCCCAGTTCTACCAACTGCTAGTTGTGTGAGAGAGGAGTGTATTACTTGATTATATATCTCAGTGTCATGAGTATACGGTGGCACTTTTGTTCCTGCTAAGACATTCAGAACAAGGCAGGCATTTAAGCTTAATATATATTAAATGCACACCTACTATGTCCCAAAGTAGTCCTAGAAGTAAAATAAACATTGAGCTGAACTCATCAGCCACTCTACAAGAGAAAGATGAATGACTCTGCTTCCTGCTAATCATCTCTGAAACCCTGGGAATGGGGGACAAGAGGAGTTCTACTCTCTCCTGTAGGGTTGCTGTAAGTGGGAACTGACTCAGTGGCACCGGGTTTGGTGTGAACTATGTCTCATGAACAGAGTGTAGACACAAAGATGAGTAAGACAGGTTCCTTATCAGAAATCTACCCTTCGTACAAATAGCACACAGAATTTATGATTTACACTTAATTTCACAATAAAAATTCAACTAGCATTTGTGTGACTAAGTTGTGCAGGGAATTTTTTCTCTCAGGTTTTTAAAGTTCATTCCCACTTTCCTGTGAGGAAAATATTATGTTCATTTCACAGATAAGCAAAGAGAATCAGAAGATAATGTGGACTTTTGGAGTCAAACTCTGAAAATCTTAAATGACTATGCAGTATAATGATGATTTAATTCTAGGTTTATGACTATAAATTGATTAAATTACTTGGTTAAAATATTTCCAATATACAAAGAAAATAATGTATCGGCTAAATGTATAATTCAATCCAAATGTCAAACTGATTGCAATCAATTCATATTTACCAATTTGAACAATATAAATTATGAAAGATGTTTTTGTTATGAACCGTCAAGTTGGAAAGGATTCACAGCTGATCCTCCAGATTTTCAGAGGCAGTGAATTGGCTGGGAGATTTCCCATCTTTCTGCCATGGAGCAGCTGGTGGATTTGAACTGAGCACCTCTGAGTTGGCAATACAATTCCTTACCACTAAGCCAGAGGCCATATGTGTCAATTACAAAGTAAAATAGTTTTATGGTAATCAATTCTTGTTAATCATGATACACTTCAGTCACTTATTAAGTAGTCAAGAACAGTAATTCTCCAAATTCAGGCTGTAAATTGGCTATCAGTCTGACGATAAAAATGTTCTCAGTGTTAGAGAGATTTACAACTATGTTTATTTTTGTATGCTGAATGTATATTTATTAATGTCCATAAACATAGAAAATTTCTAGTTTGCTTTTTAATCCAACACTTTGTGTTTTAATTTTGTCATACTGACATGTACTTTTAAGTTATTGGCATTCTATTCTATTATCAATCTATTGACCAACTTTCTACTTGTTGTATGTTTAGGGTGTCTTCAAGGTATTAGCTATTCAAATAATGCAACAGTGAACACATACACCAGTTTATTCAGGTTTTGAGCTGTGAAAGTATTTCTGTGGTCATGTGGTAGGGAGAATCTTACCATTTACTTGGTGCTATTAGATTCCTTTGTATCTGTTTATATACTAGGTAAGAAATTGTATTTTATTGTTTTCCTTGTATTTCTGAGACTAATAATGTCTAAACATATTAAATAAAGGTATATTTGGATAAGTCTTGTGAATTAATAAACCCACATAACTCAACACAGCTATCAAGACAGACAACATAACAAAGATCCTCCAAAGGCAATCAAGAATGATTTTTATGATTAAAAAATAGTTTTGTCTACTTTAGAATTTCATATTATGTCTATGTTGTCTTAAATGTCTCCGTGGTGATATTCTCCCTTCTTTCCCTCTTGACTTTCAAAGTTACCACAAACCTTAATAAGTCATTTATTAGCTAAAAGATACTATCAATACTCTTTGAGTTATATTTATCATCTTATACCCTTTAATTTCTGAAAGCCAAGAGGGAGAGGTGCAAAGAACATTGTGGGAATTTAGCACCATTTGTTGAGCTCGCTTATAATTCATCATTTTAGAAAACAAAACCAGACAAGTACCCTATTTTAATGGTCTGAGTAATTAAAAAAATACGATACAGCAACAACCAATGAAGGTCCAGTAGCATAGTCTGTAGTAGCAAAGTGTACCACTAAACAAAAGAAAGTGGCTACTTTCCACTTTTGTCACAGCTCAAGACAGACTAACTAGGATGCTCCTTGGGGATCATCAATCTTAACTGTCTTTTTAAGTCTTTCCTACAAGTTAAGAAAGTAAGAATACAGAATACAGAAATCATTCAAGTTATACCTCTAAAGCCACATCTTTATTAGTAAGTGAAATCAGAGACTTGCTAAAATATTAAATGCTTAATAAGAAATACAGTTCTGATCTTTAAATTCTAAAATTTGTTACAGTTTTTAATGCATTAATAATGACAGTCTTATAAAGAGCAAAAATTTATTTTCTCACAAGAGGCTTTTTTTATTGTTTGCCATTTACTGGAAATTTTCTCAAGGAAATTTTATGTCTGCAGAGTAGAATGGCTTACTGTCTACAATTTTAATCCATGTGGTTTTGAGTGGAGGTAAATTAAGTATAATAACTGCTTTTGGGAGGAGCTCTAGTGCCTTGGTTGCAACGAGTTATGCTGCCAATCCAAAGGTGTATATTTTGAATCCACCAACTGCTCTGTGGGCAAAAGCTGGGTGATCTCCCCTCATGCAATTTATCCTCCATGAAATCTGTCTGACGGCCACCTATGAGGTGGTTTCGACTCTATGGTGCAAAACAATAAAATTGCTATTGAGAATTACAAATCAAAGCTAATCTGACTATTTCTGATAAATACATACACAGTTCTTTTATCTTGTCGGAGCAGTTTAGAAGAAAATTCACTCAGAATATCAAGAAATGCCAAATTTAAAGGTGGATGGCTTTCCCCTTGTGGATTAGGTTCTTTAAAAGCAAATTCAATGCCATCTCTGTAAAGAGAAAAGGATCAAAATAAAACATTTAAAGAACAATAACATATAAATTTAGAAAGTTACTAAGCAATTCTAGAGTAACTTTCAACTATTAATATTTTTAATTCTGCAAGTATTAAATGCACAGGCTAGAAAATAAAATGGCTAGAATGTGAGAGTGGGCAAATGAGTTTACATTTTGTGACAATACTACTTCATTTAAACCCAAACATAGCATACAAACACTTTATATAGTAAACTAACTCAATATTATATCATCAAAACTGCAACTAAGTAAAAACAATCCAGAAAAAACTGGAGTAAAGAAAAGCTTTAGAAATCATAATAAATTGTGATGTGAATGGAAGTTTACAAAGAAATTGGATTTTCCTTCACTCATTCATACTTGTTTGTTTTCTTCCTCCACCCCACTCAAACTGTAGAGTATGTCCAGTTCCAAAGTGTCAATTGCAATACACCTAATGGATGACTATCCATTTCAAATTGGCCCTTCTTTCATATATTTTTAAAAGTTTCATGTTTGGTAGGGGTTACCTAAAATTTTCATCCAATGTATACGAAAAGGCACAAAATAAATTTGAGATTTACAGAGCAAAGTAAAAAGGGAGAGCAAACTAAAGTTGGCAAAATTATGGGCTTAACAATCAACAAGCCAAAAAATATTTGCAGAGAAGTATTCAACACTTTTATACAATCAAGGAAGAAAGAAGAGAAAGAGACATAAATAAAGCAGAGGTTCAATGAAGGTCCAAGCAACATTGTTTCCCAAAGGCAAGAATTTTTCATACCCAATATAAAGAGGACTATTAGAAATAAATTAATAATAACTGTTGCTTTTGTTACAGTTCAAATCTGCATTCTCACTTCAAAAGTGGGGCTGATATTGTTATTTGCTTAACATAAACTCAGGTGGTTTTTCTAATTTTCGTAAGGAGAATAAAATATACAAATTAAGTCATAAAAAAATAAACAAAGAAAGTCACAGCCCAAAACAATAGAAAAGGTCATTTTACAATGGCTAGGGGATTGACCCCCTGAAGGAGTAAATTTGAGACAGAGGAAGTAAATAAACCTCAAAGATACCCCAACCTAAGCAGTTAAAGTCTGAAAAAGCTGAAAAAGGAGAACTGTGTAATGTCAAGAAATATATAATTTATAAAAGAATTTCCAGATTATTATTTTAATTAAAGCACAGGCTTTTTAAAATTAAGTCCATTTCACTCCAAACTCATTGGCTAATTAAGATATTACTATACCACATAGTTAAACTCAAGAGAATACAGCACAAACTTGTAAAGAAATCATAAAGCATCAACTTCATTATTCCAAATGAAAGGCCTAGATACACAACAAAGAAAGTAGCTGAAAAAAATTAATTAATTGAATAAAATATTAAAAGATTACTTGTGTAGCATGGCAATGGCTTCTCTGGTTTTCAACTGATCAAGTCCAAAAGTTAAAGCAAAACGTCGAGCAAGTTCTTTTATGCCACTAAATGTTGGAGATGATCTATCGAAATTATAGCCATTTTCTTGTATCATTTCATTAAAAAGCTGTTGGAATAGAAAGAAAACATCTTAAAGGGGATTTTTTTGTAACTAAGAATTATGAACCTCTGTTAGAATGCCATATTTTCTAGTAACAACACATTTGTTGTTACTGTTATGTAGCATCAAGTCGAAACTGACCCACAGTTGAATATCCAGTGGGTTTTTAAAGGCATTAACTTGCATAGGAGACTTCCCATCCTTCTCCCGCAGAGTGGCAGGTGGATGTGAACCATGTGCCTTTGGATTGGCAAGGCAGCTCTTTACTACTAGGTCAATACAACTCAACAGGTTTTAAAAGACTTAAGTTGCATAGAAGGAGACTGTCCATCAATCTCTCACAGAGCAGCTGGTCGATTCAAGTAGCTTGCCTTTGGGTTGGCAGTGGAACTCTTTATATGTTACTGGCTCAGTAAATAGGCTGCTTTTTAATTTATAAGTATTTTTTAAAAAAAATATATGGTTCACAGAGTTGCACAATTTGAAGGGTGGAGGGAGGGGGTAAGGGAAATGGGAAAGATCTGGTGGGGACCTGAAAACATGGGGTAATAGTGGGCATAATTCAATGGTAATTAATTTTAGAAAATTTAAGGGAATCATTGTAAGAAACACAATATATGTGACTTTTTTATGCAAACCAATGTAAAATAAAATTTTTTTTATACTACTAAGGGGCTCTGTTGGCCTAATGGCAAGAAGCTGTGCTGCAATCCCAAAGGTGCATGGTTCAAATCCACCAGATACTCCCCTGGAGGACGGGCAATCTCCTCCTGTGCTAGCTGAATCCGATTTGATGGCACACAATAATAACAACAAAAACAAATAGTACAAATGACAACAACTTTGGCAGCTTATACAATTAGACTACAGGTTGACATTAGACTTTAGTTTTGTTAGAATTCTTGTCTGCTGGTATTATATGGAAATTAACAGAATAGCAAGAAAAAGTATATTTTTATTTGATAACAACGCTCAGTTATTATTTACCTTATGTGATGGCTTTTCAAACCAAGAACTGTACATAAAATAAACAAAATATTTCTCAAGTACCAAATTATAATGCAATTCCTTAAAAAATAATGTCCATCACTGAATAAGAACACAGTGAAATGAGCACTCAGTGGCTAAGGGCTTAAAACAAGATCAACTTTCAGCAATATGTAGTTATAGTGAATTGATGGCTTTAGAAATTTTAACTACTTTAATTAAGCACTTAATATTTCTTTCTATTTTAAGACTATTCCTGAAAGAAATGACAGTGATGACATTCATACACAATGCAAAGGCAAATAAACTCTGTCTTTGTGCTACATATAACAGCAAAAATTGGAAAGACAGCAACATTAATGAAGAGATCTTGGTTAGGCTGGGGTAAAATTAAACGATGAAAGCCTATACAGTCACTACAGTAGTATAAAGATGCTGAGTAACTGTGTTTACGTATTCAAGATTTATTAATATAAGAAGACAGGCTATAAAATAGAATGTTTCATATGAGTTAATTTTGAAAATGCTGGAATTTCAGATAGGCATAATAAGATTAAGAGTATTAAAAATTTAAAAGGCTATTTGTAAGTAGAAAACAACTTAAAATAATAACCTTCTTCTTCCCAGGTCCTTTATTTTCTGAACTCTCTCCAATAAGCAAATGTTACGTCATAAATTTTAGTATAGACTATTCAGATTTGTCCATGAAACTGACAAATTATCTATCTACATTTATTAAAATCAAAGAGTTTATAAATTTTAAATGGATTGGGTTATGTTTTGGATAAGAATCTGGTCTCTCAACAGGTAGGGTAAGCAAATAATTTTTACTTAAAATTATTACAATCTGATTATATTTTTAAGTGCTACATAGTAGCCACTGTAGGGAAGTACTTACACAGTACATTTATCAGGATAGGACAAAGCTCAGATCTGTTAATTATAGGGTTGCTATGAGTCATAACTTAATTTGCAGGTACTCTACTGATAAATTTTTTTAACAGAAATTATCTACAAAAAGGGTTATACTACTAACGATATCTATTAACCTTATACCTTAAAAATTATGATGTTGTTTTTAGGCACAGTCAAGTTGACTAGGGCTTACAGCTACCCTTACGAACAACAGATTAGAATTGTGCTCTATCCTACACCATTGTTACGCTTTGCCATGCTTGAGCCCACTAGTTAAGTCACTTTGTCAACATATAGAAAGCTACAGGCTGTGCCAATCTCAAAAACAACCTCATTTGCACTTCTTAATCTATTAAGGATATTGAAGGCCTTCTATTTCCATTTTCCTTGTATTTCCATTTGGATAGTAATCCTTTACTAGGTTTCCATCACTAATAGTAAACTATTAGTTAAATGTGAGTAATCTTAATGACTTACCTGTTGCAAACTGAGAATAAGTGTTTTTGCACACTGAATTTTGTCTATCTGCCTTGTTTTACTCATAGTTTCCTTGATGATATCTCCATAGTCATTGTAATACTAGAAAATAAATTTGTAAAAATTAGCAAATTATTGTACAACACTACTAATTTTAGGTTAAGTCATGTAAGCTTATGCTTTCAAAGGCATGAAAGAAGTTATCAAGAGTTAGATTATTTCTAAGTACACAGATTCCCTCAGTGACATATGAGATAAAATGAAGCTCAAGACTTGATTTCTTTGCAAAGAAGGTATAATTAGATTTTAAAAAATTAAAAATAATAATAATTAGGTTATTCATATTTATTTACAAGCAACAAAGAATATAAACAAAGTTATCACATTCATATCTATAAAAGGTATTCACTGCATGTGAGTATACTAAATCATGTGGAGTTTCTAACTTTAGTATCTTGGCTGATAAAAATTAACAACATTAAAAATAAAATGCATATATCTGATATTTACATTACACAGAATTTTTTAAATGTAAATCTTGTTTCAGTTGTTGTTGTTAAGTGCCGTCGAGTTGTAGAGAACTCATAGCAACCCTATGAACAAAAGACCTGAACACTTGTAAAACTTTCATTGTTTCTCTAAGTTGGTAGAGTTTCCGGAGGCAAGCTATTTCAGAAGTGAATGCCCCTCTTGCTTCCAAGCCTGTTTTAATAGGAAGCTCCACTGAACACTGTCCACACCATGAGAAACCATTATCACATCTGACATATTAGTGTAACAGTGTTTAGCATCAAGGCAACCACAAGTTACCTCTCCTTGTTTCAATTAGATGTATGTAATTATGTAACAACTGTATATAATAACTACCAAAGATGAGTATAATAATTGTATCAGGAGTCAAAACTGAATAGATGGGAATTATTTTGGTATTAGTTAATGGCAAGTCAAATTGTATTGCATAGAATATCTAAGTTTAAAAGTTTCAAATAAACTAAGTACCTTCATGTTTATAAAAAACTTTTAAAAAAAACTCCACACCACTAGCAAATATGTTAAAGTTCCAAAGTGATTTTGAAACTATTTTATGGTGCAACAAAAGAGTCTAAAGTGAGGGTTAACTGTGGTTCAACAAATTTGTTACATATGTTTTTACTTCTTCAAGACTATTAAACCCTTTCATTAAGCTTACAACTAAATCTAAAAATTTTATTTGAGAAAGAATTAAAAAAACCTATCAAACCATGTTTAATAGGATTCTGTTAGTATAATTAACCACATTCTCTCTACGGCTACTTAAAAATTATAGAATCTAGCATACAATTAGTAAATTACTAATAGTTCACTGTGAATCAAATCAAACAGGCAGAACCAAAAGGAAACTTATCTATCTCAGTGGAAGAGAGGAAACCTGGCCCATAAAGGTACTCATTTATAAAAGATCATAAGGACAAGCTGCACAGTAATCATGAAAAAACTACAGCCCAGGTCTCCTGAGCCCTAAAACAGCAATTTTTACATTCTATATTTAGGCAGAAGAGTAGCATGACCTAGTCATCTTACACTAAATGATAAATCTGTAATAGTGATATTTAAGGCAATTCTCAATATTCCAAATGTAAATAAACTTAATAAACACAACCAAAGTGCCCATAAATGGAGATATGTGCTGACTTCTCATTTAAACATTATAAAACTATCTCCATTACCCACTTTCTCAACTTTACCTTCATATACTGCTTGAAGATATCTGCAGCTGTATTCATCTCCACCACAGTATATACAATTAGCTTACAAAATGCTGCGAGTAAATTTCTCCTCTTGTGCAGAGCTTCAATTTTACTGGCTTCGTCCTCTTGCTGACCATCTGGGAAAAGAGTTCTAAACATTAAGCCATCTGTATTTTTCTTTAACCAAATTTAAAACACAGAGAGAGAGAGAGAGAGAGATACTCTCCCTATATAATATCCTTATATTTAAGAATCTGAAACTCAAGGAAAATGTTTAAAATAAAAATTTTAAATTATCAATAATTCTTTAACTCAAATATAATCACTAATAGGTTACCGAATAATAATTTGTTTATTCCAACAGAGGAAGGTTCTGTAAAGCCAAATGAAAATCTGAAGGTTGCTTGGGGAACATGGAACAGGGACAAATGGAGTGAGTCAGAGGAATTGATGGTTATTGAAGTCAAGCAAAGCTGGTTTGACACATTTATCTATTTTCCTATTAAAAATAGTTTGCCAATGTGATCTGCCTATTCAAATGCTGTTGGTTAAGATTTCTTCTTGCCTGGATGCAGCAGCCAACTCTTCTACTTCTCCTAAGGTTGGCATGGCTATACCTCAAAAATAAATCTTACTATATAGACAGTGATGATAATAACTGTTAGATGAGAGTTCTGACTTCTCAAGGTAATTTTGAGTATTTCAACTTTAATCCATAATGTGAGAGCTGTCTCCTTAGCCAAGTAGGCAGCATGTCAGTCTCATAATGTGATACTGATATTCATTTCTTAAAAGAAATAGTTAATAAATTCACAAAGTGACCTTAACTTTACTGGTTGTTGTTGTTTGCTGTTGAGTCAGATGTGACACATTGCTAACTCTCCAATGAGTTTTCAAAGGCACTGTAATCACAAGGGAAGCAATTTCCCCATCCTTCTCCCACAGACCAGCTGGTAGATTCAAACCCTGTAGCTTCAGGATTGCCGTGTGGCTCCTTAACACTAGGCAACTAGAGTTCCCTACTAGTGAGCCTAAAAGAATGTCAATATATTATTCTTAGAAGGAATTTAATTTCTAAAATTTATCTTGAGGAAAAGTATGCATAACCATTTATTTTCATTAAGAAGTAATTTGGAACCATTCCTTTGGTAATACTTTGCTTCAGCGAGGCTCTTTCCTCTAAGATTTTAGACATAATTTAGTCTTTAGAGAAGTAACCAAAGGTGATAAAAACTAACAAGTGTGTGAGAGGTCATGGGAGTATACTCACAATCATATATATGGTTGGCAAGAGCTTAAAAAAAAAGCCCACATATATAATGTACAATAATTTAAAAAAAAACCCCAACAACAAATAACCATAATAAAAAACTTGCAACTGAGCTTGGGATTATGAAATCATAATCTCAAGGAACGTCTAGATCAATTGGTATAAAATAATCCATACAAATTATATCCTACATCATATTGTGATCAGTAACAACAGGAGTTCTAAAAGCCTGTACAAATAAAAAAGATTTAAATAAAAGCCTGTGAGGCACCATCTAAATAACTATTATTTCTTTTCCACAGAGCAAGGGAAATGAAGAAAGCTAAAGACTCAAGCAAACAATTATTCCAAACCACAGCCTCCACTTAACCTGAGACTAGAAGAACTAGATGGTATTGAACTATCACTAGCAATCTGACCTGGACCACTCTGACCGGGATCTCAACAGAAGGTATGAGATGGAGTAGGAGCAAAGGAATGAACAAAATTCAAATTCATAACAAAGACCAGATTTACTCGTCTAATAAAGACCAATGGAATTCCCGAGACAGTGGCCCGTAGACACTCTTCTAACTTAGAAACAGGCATTCTCAGAGATCACCTTTTAGCATATAAACGACAGGACTATAAAGTAAACAGTAATATCTGGAAAAAGAATATGTTCCTCTGAACAATCAACAACTGTCTGATACCAAAAGAACAGCATTTGCCCAGAGACAGAATTAAGAACACAGAACAGAGAAACTAGGTAAATTAAAACAGGGAACCCAAGGTGGAAATAGGGAAAGTTCTGTAAACATTTGAGGATTGCAAACAATGCCAAAGAACAGTCTACATACAAATGGCAGAACTGGATACTAATTTCTTTTGTGACTTTTACCTAAATCACAAGAGATACAAAAAAAGAAAACAAGAAATGTTCATTTGTCACTGGTTCTATGAGTTATATCTAAAATATAATAAAATACATGCTACAGCTATATTGATAAAAGAGGGAGTTCTGGTGGCCTTATGGTAAGGAGCTGCACTGCCATCCCAGAGATTGAGGGTTCCAAAACACTACCGGCTCCACAGGAAAAAGATGAACAATCTCTTCTCGTGCAATTTACACTCTCTGCAAACCCACTGGAGGGCCAGCTATGAGTTTGTTATGTATTAAACAGTATACATAAACAACAACACTGATGAGTAACTTGGCAACATGTGGTTCAGTGTGAGACACACATAAAGTTGTTGGGTGTTAAGTTGACCTTAACATATAGAAACAGAACAAAGCCCTGTCCAGTGTGTAACACTATCAGATATTAGTCCACTCTCGCAGTTGTTGTGTGTAACTGAGTCTTGCAGAGTTTCTTCCTCTCCTGTGTGGACCCTTTACTTTTCTAAGTACGATGCACTTCTCCAGGGACTGCTACCTACTGATAATATGCCCAAAGTATGTGAACACACGCTGTTGTTGTTGAGCACCATCGAGTCAGAAGTGATCCACAGCTGACCCTGCGGCAGGCTGTCAGAGGCAGTAAATCTCATGGGAGGAGACTGCCCATCTTTCCCTCGTGCAGAAGCTGGTGGCTTCGAACTGCATGCCTTTAGGATGGCAGTATTGCTGCTTACTACTAAGAGCTCCGTGTACATACACTACTATAACCTAGCAATTCCACTTGCAAGCATATAGTTTAAATACTTGTATGCTCCAAGAGGTAGTAAGTATAAGGGTATTTATTATTATAACACTATTAGTAATGGGAATAACTTGGAAACAACCTAAATGTGAATCAAGAGGAAACAGAAATTGTGGCTAATTCATGTCATTAGAAAGGAATTCAAATCATAGTCTGAGAAACTAATAACGTCAAAGAACAGTCAGAAGACCTGCATGTTAACCGTGCTGTAGAAGAGTACCAAATATCCTGTGGAATACCAACAGAACACACAAATTTGTCTTGAAGAAAGTGCAGCCAGGGTGCTTCATAGAGGCAAGGATGGTGGAACTTCATCATACATACTTTGGGCACGTTGTCAGAAGATGTCATGCTTGGGAAAAGCAGACGGTAAGTGAGAGGAAGATCCTCAATGAGAAAGACTGACAGTGGACTGCAACACTCAAACTTAGCATAGAATGTGAGGATGACGCAGGATAGGGCAAGGTGGTTCACAGGGTCACAATTAGTCAGAGGTGACTTGGCTGTATCTAGAACAGTAACTCACATAATAATATTCAGCAGTCAAGCTGAATAAACTATAGCCATATGTCAACACTAATATTTTAAAAGACACCAAATTCAGAATAGCGGTTCTCTTTAGGGAGGAGGAGAAAATAATGTAAATGGGGAAAGATACAGGTGAGGGTTTCTTTTGTTGCAATGTTTTTGTTTTTAAAAGAAATGAAACAAATATTAACACAATTTGACAAATACTGCAGGTATGTTGTTGACAGACAGACATCAGTTTATGCTTTCCAACAGGAATGGAATGCTTAATGCCAGGGAAAGAAGTTTGCGTGCAATTCTGTGAAGTTTCTTAAAAAAATTCAAGAGTATTGACAATTTTTATTCCACCCTAATTATCAAGATCTAAATGAAGTAGGGGCTGTCCAGAAAAAACAAAGAGGTTATCTAAATTTCTATTACATTTCTGTATTGCAATGAATGTTTCCCATGGAAGCTTTTAAATGTCTTACTTATCTTTTAGAAGTTACATAATCTGAGCCTTTATTGACCCCCTGCAGACCAGTCAGTACTTCCTCTATATTCTTAGACCACTTTATGAATGTGTTTTTGTTCTTCAAATAACACCTGCCTTCTGCCTTCAGTATGTGCCAAATGATTCCCTCTCTCTCAACCAGGGATTTTTGTAAACATGATGCTGAATGTTCCCCTCAGCCAACACAGGAGGGGGGAAAGCAAAGCTGTACTTATGGAAGAAAATATCTCCTGGAGAAGTGAAGATTGGCAAAAACCAGAAGGCACATGTTATTTGGGGAGGGGGGGGAGAAACAGTACTAATTACACTGCATTGTAATTACACCTACCGCTTAACTTTATCAACACAGTTAGGATTCAAAGATGAAGTTATTGCACAAAACCTAGTGTTAAGCAAAAAATTAAAGATGACCACATTGGTTAACAAACAGAAATGGTTATATGATTACATAACAGCAAAATAACTGTGAATCATGCCCTAGCAAAGCTGACACACAGCCTCAAGATCACGGCCAGCATTACTTTCCCCTTGCACCTAAGTGTTCTGCCAGATAGTTGCTGCTAATGCATAAAAAAGTCTCATAGACTTTTTTCCCTGTTATAAATGTGACATGTAGGCTAAGTGATGAAAAGGTGTACTTTTTTATAAAGCTCTTTTCCACTTGAAAGTGAATTCTTGAAAGTAGGAACACTGTCTCTGTACCACATAGTATACACCTTGCTGACAAATAAATGTCAAAGGCATGTGTGTGGAGGAGGTAAAATGTAACTGAGATGGGGTACCAAATCAAGTCATAGCAAAGAATTAAGATGCTGGGCTTGATGAAGAATGTGCCATCAAAACTGAAGGAAGAATAATCAACAACCTTGCTTGCGAAACTGAGGAGGACTTGAAGCACTTGCTTCAGAAGATTAAATATATAGGCTACGTGTATTATTCCGTTTGATGTCATCCCATATAATTCTAATGTTTTCATTTTCTTCACGTCTCATCTCTGATTTTTCTTCAAGTAGATTTCTAGTGACCACAACGAGGTAGCATCTCACTCCAGTAACAGCGGCAAAGTTTAACAGGGCAGCAAGTAATAGATGTTGGAGAGGATGTGGTGAGAAAGGAGCTCTTACACATTGTTGGTGGGATTGTAAAATGGTGCAACCATTCTGGAAGGCAGTTTGGTGATTCTTCAAAAAGGCTCAACATAGAAATTCCGTATCACCTAGCTATTCCACTACTTGGAATATACCCTGAGAATATGAGAACTGAGGCACAAACTGTAATTTGTACACCAATGTTCATAGCAGCATTATTCACCATCGCAAGAACATGGAAACAGCCCAAATGTCCAATCACAACGGACGGACTGAGAAATTATGGTACATTCAACACAATGGAACACTATGCAGCATGCAGTAACTCTGTAAATTACTACCTAACTTGGGACGGACTGGAGAGGATTATGCTGAGTGAATTAACTCAGTCCCACAAGAACAAATATTGTATAAAATCATTATTGTAGAAAAAGGATCCAGGACGGGTGGGAGAGGCTGGAAGCAGAGGAATGTGGATATGCAGGGGAAGGGCGGGATTAATTATTGGGTTGTACAATTTGAAACAATTTGTTCGAATTTGTATTTGCGTTTTGTAAATAAACTAGTAGGGGAAAAAGGAATATATACCTTTCAATATGAATTACATTTCAACAGTAAGAAAACAAAAATCTCACAATTGCACCAATAGGAAACATCACGATAGAAGGGGAAATAACTGAAATGGTCAACACATGATTGTACCGGGATCCACAATCAACATCCATGGCAATAGCAGTCAAGAAATCAAAATGTGTGCTCCACTGGGAAAATGTTGTCAACGACCCCTCCAAAGCACTTAAGAACAATGCCATTTTAAACTCTAAGGTGTGCCTAATCTAAGCCGTAAGATGCACGCTTCGTAGGTACCTTAAAGTTACAAAAAGAATAAGGATGACAGAAGAATTGACGCCTTTGAATTATAGTGTTGGCAAAGAGTACTAAATGTTCCATGGACTGCCAAAAGAACAAAGAAGTCTATCTTAGAGGAAATGCAGCCAGGGTGCTCCTTGGAGGAAAGGATGGTGAAATGTTCTCACTCACTTCGGTCCTAGTGTCAGGAGGAAGGTCAGGGAAAGAAAAAGATCCTCAACACGGAGGATATGCACCGTGATTTTATAATGATTAGCTTAAGCATCTCAAAGATGGTGAGGATAGTGCAGGTTAGGACAAGATTCTGATCTGTTATTCGGTAAGGTCACTGTGAGTCTTCACCAACTCAACTGTGCCTAACAACAACAAATAGCTGAGAGTGACTAGTGACACTGTTCATTAATCTTGATCATTATTTTGGGTATTTTAGTTTGTTTAACTGTGTTCTCAATAAGAGTTTTTAATCATTAAGAACAATGATCTATGCAATCCCAGAGGTATGCAGTTCAAATCTACCAGATGCTCTGCTGGAGAAGGAGGGGGCAATCTCCTCCTGTACCAGTCAGATCTGATTTGATGGTACAAGTAAAAAATAATACAATAAAAATAAAAAAAAAGAACAATGATCTATACGTTTTTAATATTCTGAAATCACATTGCCTGATAATGCCAAAATATTAAAATCTTTGTTAGCAAAACTATGTAACAAAAAAAATGCCATATAATGTACATTCTGTTCTCCTCATATCACCTAGATATTGAAATTCCCTACAAATAAGTGGGAAAGCAACTAAATTTTAATAAGAAACTACTTTATCACCAGGTACTGTATGAGATACTTAATTACATTTTCATTAATCCTTAGTGTTTCTGTACAGTAGCTCTAAATATTAAAAATAGATTAAGACTTAGTAAGAAGCATAATTCTGAGTAACAAGTTCTTGAAACCACATTCTCTTCTAAGATGACAACAAATGAACACAAGTAAGTGGTCGGATTTGTGCTTTAAGAATTAAAAGTTCCTAAGCAGTATGTAATTTTAAATTGTTGTTATAATTTGTTCATGTTGAACACACAGCAGTAATAGAAAGATGGCAATACAATTACCTGCACTGTTACTATCATCATCCTGCTCGATGAAAACATGATCCAAAATAAAGCTGAGCAACTCTGACTGCAACGAAGAATCAGGAGTGTAAACTAATGGCTCTAACATGTCACGACCTCCTGACATTATTTGATGGCTGAAGATCATCAAAATATCACACAGGATGGTGAAAGCCTATGAGGGGGGAATAAAAGGAGGCAAGAGAAAAAGAAAAAATGGTATGAATATGAACAAAGATTTCTTACCACTAATTGTGCTAATTTATGATTTACCTAAAATAGAATCTAACATTTTATACATGAAGTTCTTAAGGGGAGAAAAAATGGAAACATTAATCCTGCAGTTTCAACAAAAATAAGTATTAGTCCAAAATATACAAGCAGGCAGGTAAGATATAGACAGGTGAAAAGAATCATACTCATCATCATACACCGGCTTGCTGGCTTGGCAGCTGATACTACATTCATTCGTATCAGTATACTAACTGGCATGCGTCAAATATATCTATATATGTAAAGGAGAGCTCTGGTGCTGCTGTCCACAGAGAGTTGTGCTGCTAATACAAAGTTGATGCCAAAGTTCGTTAAAATCCACCAGCTTCAGATGGGCTATCTCCCACTGTATGTTTACAGCTTCCAGAAAACTCAATGGAGGGTCAGCCATGAGTCAGTTCCAACGTGGCAGCAATGAGAATGTGTTTCTTGATCATAAGCAATTGCCCTGAGGGAGTAGGTTGCTGGCCCTAAAACCTTTGGGCCATTTTTTTTGAGGTCTATCAAAGTCAACTGGCATAACATAAGGCTACAGAGACAACACTCTACATCTTACCTGGACGAGTACTTGTGAGCAGCCATCTAACCTACAACTATTGGTCTCTCCGTACTTGGAGCAAAGATGTACTGAAACAATTACTCCAACCAGACCACTCAATTCTCTGATTTTGCCTGATATGAGATTTATATGATACGAGACTGCTGACCCCTTGAGACTTGAATCTCAATCACACTTCAAAACTGGAAAATAACTCATCTCTCTGGCTCGATTTTAGCCAAATAACAGAAAGGTTGGTGATCAATAACATCAGGGAGGCAGTCCATAGAATAACCAACAGTAAGGTTACCTTTGCCAAAGATAAAGGTCAGAATGCATGAAGGATTAATGGCAATGAGAATGATAGGGAGAAAGTGAAATTGTATTGTGGGTATTATAATTCATGGTATAAAACAAAACATATATCTATAAATGGCTGAATGCAAAACCCATTTGCTGTGTAAATTTTCACTCAAATCACAATTTAAAAATTGAAAATGAAAAATCACTGTTAAAATATTCCCAAGATTTTAAAACGGAATCATTTGTGTAACAATGACTTATTAAGAAATTATCTAACATTTTACTAACTGCAAAGTAAGCATTCTTTCCAGTAACTTCATGTGAGTGACTTTGTCAATGTTAAGCAAACTGAAGCGCTAGGACTCAAATTGATGTTTTCTGACTCCAAATCCCACACTTTATGAAATCTAACACAATGCTTCTTGGTATGCATTTAAAATATAAGATAATAAACTTGGTGATATCCTGTTTATCCACATGCACTTGAAAAAAATCAGTACTAGAAAAGCTATCACAAAGTACTGTTAAAGCTCTCTCATTGTCAATGTGCTACAGTAAGCAGAGAAAAGCATAAACAGATGTGGCTTGCTTACTACTCATCAGGTAAACCTAATAATATAATAAACACAGGGATGAAATTATTATCTCCAGGAGCTTAAGGCCAATGGTGGATTAAAACCCTTGCCAAGAGGTAGACTGTAAGATTAGTCACAAAGTAAATTAGAAAAGTTAATTATCGTCTTGGGTTGGGAAATGGAAATAAAACTTTTGAGTCACAAACTTCCAATTTTAAAAAGGAAGATTCCTGCTATAAAGACAGAGCACAAAGCTTATCTGTTTTGGAAACTAACTATAATTACCTCTTCTTGTTACTTTATGCTTTTAACCGTGGGGTTTTTTTTTTTCCATTTTGCGACTATAGTCATAATTTACACCTATCAGGATAATTGGGTTTACAAAACCTTATGCCACATACACACTGAGAATATAAGATAACAAATATGATGATGCTTAATTAGGTGAACCAGCAGGTCAACTGAGTTGACCAGGGCATATTCCTGGAAGCTATTAGAAGACTTGAGATACAGACTGTTTAATGACTAAATAATTAATCTCCAAAGTCTGAACAGCAGATTATATTGGAGGTTATACAAGGTAATCTGTATGGAATTATCTGCTAACACTGCAAAAATATAGGTAATATTAAGCTATGTTGGTGACATATAAAAAATATGAAATAATATTTCATGTACTAAATTTTTAATTGTGCCGTCTTTCTCATGAAGCATTAGAGAAATTTTAACTGTAAACTCAGCTTATTACTACAGAAAACTGTGTTACTGTTTTCCAAATTGTAGAAACAAAAAATATTGTTCCACGTCCTACACTGCCACAGTCCAAAATTATATACCTATTATTGGGAGTTATTTAGCAATTAGGTATACCTGGATACTTCTTACTTTTGTAAAGAAGACATACAAATTATTAACTTGGCAAATCAGTATCACAGTCTGTATGGGAGAGACAAGGGTAAGTTAGAAATGAGAAAAGAGTAACAGTTTGGCATTGAAAATAAAATTTTAATAGGAAGCTCAAAGACATTTTGTTAAAATTAATCTTGATATAAAATAAAGATGCCTGACAAAGTATGCAGGTATGTTTGAGTAACTTTCTTTGTGGTTGTAAAATGAAAATACTATAAAGTAAAATAAATAGCACCCAACATACCACAAACAGTATTCAAAGTGACTACTGAGATCAAGTCAGATGTAATGTTCAAAAATACCTTAAAATTATCCTAAGGATTTTGGCCATATCATAACTATCTTTCTTTTAATATAACGCTTACATAAAAATCTTCCCCAACAAAATATTTAAACGTATTCACTAAACTCCCCAGATGAAGTGAAAATGAAGAGAAACTGAATCAAAAGATTAAGGCTTCATTTAACAAAAAGAAAGAACTGGTACTAGGCAACAATCTATTTCCAGAGTTAGCAGGAATGGACTCATGAAGGCATATGGGTAGAACTGTCAATACAAGGGAAGTGGCAGAGATGTAAATAAATGGCAGTATTTTCAGAGATGATAACATCTCACTGTCCTTTTACAGCTGGAGCGTTAGTGTTACTTTCAAGAATGGTAACTTTGTTGTTTTCAGGAATAGTATTTTTGATTTAGAGTCTACAAAATAGATCAAAAAGACCCAAATTTATAGAATAGCTAAGAGGCTAGCATATGATGCATGCATAAACTCTATATAAGTATCGGTAAATCAATTTTATTCCAGATAAGGCCAACATTTTAATTAGTTTTTGGTATGTTATATACATCACCAGATACACTACTTTGATCAATCTTAGTATTACTTACGCTTTCTATGGCAGTTCAGATTTTTTAATAGTGCCGTATAGAAATTATATGTAGTAACTACTAACCTGCTCCTTAACAGTAGTATTCACGTTGGTCAGGTAATGCTGACATATTTGACAAAATACTCTCATTTGTTTCTTTAAACGCAGCAGGTCCTCCTTTAAAAAAATTTAACATGAAAATTTTGAAATATGATAAAAAAAATCATTCTCTATTTCTTTATTGTGTTAATTATGCAAAACCTTGTCATATTTAACCAGAACAACTTAAAACCATTTAATAACTAGATCTGAATTTCTTCTAATTTATCACACAAAAAGGAAAGCAACAAAATTCAACCAAAACTTCACTAAATTGCCATCAAGTATGCTAATAGGTACTATCCTAAGTGTCTTCAATCCTCTAGACTGAGAAAATTACATGACTATCTTTAAATAGTCACTAACCAACAATGCTTACAAATAAATATATGTTCCAAGCAGATTTTATACTTTATCATGAATGAAGAAAATGGTTAGCAAGAAAAGGATACTTTTCCTTATTTATAAGATATTAGAGATATTAAAGAATGCTCAACAATGAGTCAGTCTTGTGGTACTAGTGACTCAAGATTTAAAAAAACTTTAACATATGTTTTACATATACTCTAAAAATCTGAATGCAATTCTTGCAATATTTTCCTATTTCCACACATTTACCAGTTAATTTAAAATAGAAATTATCAGATCAATCAAATTAATTGACCTATAAAGATTAATTACATTAATTTTTCTGAGGCACAACCCATAGCTAATCTGATACTGCATGTCAAATGATAGAATTAACAAAAAGTTAAATACAAATATAACAAGTTTAACATGGAGATCAATCTCAATTAGTAACAAAACAATCACAATTCACCAGATATAATTTCTTATTCTGTAATATTTATTTTTTTAACCCTTTCCAAATTTTTAACTTCAGCATTTAAAATACTTCAAAAGATCTATGGAAAAGAAACATTAAAAATTCTTTTCTAAGGAAAATGTCTAACTCCTAAAATTTGGTTGGTATTTCTAACAATAAATCTAAATATTTTAAGACAATATCTCTCGTTCCAAGTACATTGTTCAAATTTCCAATTTACTACCAAAGAAGCAGTATACTATTTACCTATATGGATTGACTTTTGAAAGTTCTATGATCTAGCGTCTGGCACCTTATACTCAGTAAGTAAAGATCAGGAGATAGAGGTTACTAGGTAATAAGGCAATAGGTTATTTTTCAACTGATACAATCAAACAAGTATATGTTTATTTTACAGACTCTTGGTTATTTAAAAAAAAAAAACTATCAACCTGAACTCAATACTTCTGCAAATATGAAAAGCCATAAATTATGCAAACTTCAAATATGACTGTTATTATTATTAAAATCTAACTAGCATTTCATCATGTGAATGTACCACAATTTCCCAATCCATTAAGATGTAATTGTACATTTGGGCTGTTTCCATTTTCTTGTGATGGCGAAAATACTGCTATGAACACTGGTACAGAAATCCCCACTTGTATTTATTTCAGTTCTAATTTCCTTGGCGTATATTCCTAGCAGTAGAATAGCTGGGTCATACGAAGTTTAAATGTTCAGCACTCTGGAACAACGATTTTGAAAAATACCACATAACTTGGGAGAGATTGGAGAGCAGTACATTGAGTGAACTTTACACTGAGTGAACTAACTCAGTCTCATACAGACAAATATTGCAAAAGACTACTATTGTAGAAATAGAAGGATGACTAGTAAAACATGGATGGGGCTCCAAGAAAGGAAGGGGTGAGACTAATAGGGTGAGGATGTGTAGGGGGGAAAATCACAGGGTCACACAATTTGGTGGGTGGAGGCAGAAGGGTAAAAGAAATGGGAAAGATCCAGTGGGGGGGGGGAGATGGGGCTCCAAGAAAGGAAGGGGTGAGACTAATAGGGTGAGGATGTGTAGGGGGGAAAATCACAGGGTCACACAATTTGGTGGGTGGAGGCAGAAGGGTAAAAGAAATGGGAAAGATCCAGTGGGGGGGGGGGAGACGGAGTAATAGTGGGCATAGTCCAGTGGTGATTAATTTTAATTTTTTTCCTTCTTTTTGGCAATTACTTTTATAAAACACAATGTTTGTGAATGACTGTATGAACCATAATGTCAATGAAGGAAAATGTGAAACATACACAAACACATACACACACAAAACAAATAAAACCCAACAGAATAGGTAAGAATGTTTGGATGGAAAATCAATTTGCTCTAACCTTTCACTCAAATCACAAAGTCTAAAAAACTTTAAACAAAAAAAAACCAAAACACCCCACCAATCCTCTAAATAGCAGTTTTTAATTTAAAATCATGCCAAAGAAACAAACTTTATTCTCCAAAGAAAACTATTCTTTGTAAAGGTTAATGCTCATAAACATTAGCTTAGAATTAAGCTAAGCAAACATTCATTTTTACAATCAGTCCAATTAAATGCACCCATGTGTTGAAAACAAATGATGATATCTGACTTAACAAAAACACCACTGAACCACCACACACCTTTGTGGAACTGCTTTCTGTTATCTTTGCCAACTGCCAAAGGATTACATAGTGAGTACACTGCAGTGCATGAATAACAATCTGTAAACAAAGCAAGAAAACCATTAAAACAGAAAACTGTTGAAGCTTCCTTTTCAAAGTTAAATATGCAAAACGTGTAAATAAATAAAAACCTGTTCAGGCATGTCTCCATTTTCAATTCCGGTTTTCAATAGTTTGTAATTACAAGCAAACAAATCCCATTTGGAAAGATCATGGGCACTGTGAAAAGAATTAAGTTATATTAAAAAGCTTTGCTTTAGAATTGAATGCTAAGAAAATGCTATTCAAGTAAATATTTAGTAACTTTGCAACACAGCCCTCAAAAAAAGCCACATAAATCTATCTTTTTAAACACGTTTAAGTGATAGTCAACCCTAACACAAAACATTCTACAGAGATGTTTTCTTTAAAAGCATGAGAAATCTGTAATACAAATATGTAGGCACAAGATTTCTGTAACATCATAAACCACAAAATATGCAAACTGACTTTTATTTTGCCAATTTTATAAATCAGATTCTTTGAGATTAAACTTACTTATGGAAAGCAGTGATCCTCTTCAATGTTGATAATACCTGATATGCATCATCTTCATCAGGTTCTTCACCCTATTAAAACATTAATTAGCAAGTATTAACCATCATGAACCCCATAAGTAAAACATTCTGTCTTATTAATATAGGGATGCCAACATAAAAAAAATCCATTATTTAAACTAAAAATTAACTTTGTAATTCAATCCCATAATCTGACCAAATTTGGAGACATATGGAAATATTATGCCCAAAAAAGAAAAACAGATGGTAGATAAACCTAAGTCCACTAAATATGCTCTTCTTAAGAAAGATTTATTAGACTCAAATATCCAATTTTATGAATAAGGAATTCAACAAATAATGACAACAGAAGAAATGATGCCTTTGAGCTGTAATGTTGGAGAGCACTGAACATCCCGTGGACAACCAAGAGAAAACGAACAGGTATGTCTTGGAGAGCGTGCAGCCGAGTGCTCTTTGGAGGCAAGAATGATGAGGCTTCACCTCACGAACTTTGGGCATGTTGCTAGGAGGGGCTATTCCCTGGAGAAGGAAATAATGCTAGAGGGGTTGGATAATCAGTCAAGAAGAAGACGATCGTCTACCAGGTGGATTGACAAGGTGACTGCTGCAATGTGCTCTTGTGTGTTGGGAAGTGTGAGGATGGCATAGGACAGATAGGGTTCAAGGTTCATAGGGTTGCGATGAGTCTTACTTGACAGCATCTAACAATAACAATTTCTAACTCCTAACAACTGAGTATGTCAGACTAATCACAAATTATTATATAATATACACACCAGTTAATAACAGTCCATTTTTTTTAACTTTTAATACATGATATTTTAAAATACTATCAAATTTACTATATGGACCACCAAGTTTACCAAGAAATGCACACATTTTAAAAAATTCAGCATCTCCTCTCCGAAAAGAAGCAAACTTTAATGCAAAATAATGAAACTTAAATTTACTAAGTACTGTTTGACTACAAAAACTTGGCCTAATTAATCATAGTCACGAAAATGAAAAGCCAATAAAATTTTTATAAAAGGTTATAATTGAGCCTCAATGTTTTTCTATGGAATCTCCACAATGTTACCAAAAACAAAAAAAGAAAAAACCCAAACCAATCATAAATAAAACAGTAACTGATAAAACTGAACATCAGAAAGACCACATGATTTTTCCAGCATTAACAACCATTAATGATGGTTATAATTTGAGAATTAAGACCCATATATCAAAATCAATTAAAATATTTATACTCTCAATCACACCTACACAAAATCCATCCCCAAACCTTGAGTGTCAAGCAATAAATGAGCCTCCCTAATATACCAAGAGCAATAGCAATAATTTATAGCAGCAATTTATCAAGTATTCATAAGGCCCTTTCCTCAGAAAAACTGACAGAAACACTAAGATGGTCCCAATTTTTTTCTAATTGATGCAATGTTTTATTGATACATGATTAGAACATAAATAAAGCCTATAAAATGACCTAACTATACATAGAAATCCCAAAGATTATAAAGGTGACATCTCAAAATTTTGGGAAAGGAAAATCTTTATACAAGAACTCTAGCTGTATAGGGTATACATAAAGTGCTATCCTTTTTTAAAGTTTGATTTTATTATTATTATTATTATTTTTAATGAAAATTTACAGAGACTTTGGATTTCAATTCCTTCATTTTTGTACTTTTTTCCCTGCGATCCCAATGTTTTGAGGCTCCATGACCTAGAAAGCCTAGCTCTACTTTTTGTTCCACTAAAACCTGTACCCTAATAATCCACTATTGAACAAATACTAAGTAACTTCTCAGACCCTTTATTTCCATAATTTAAAAAAAAAACCCACACCAAGATTAGAGGTTAGCTATGCTATCATTTTTAAGTCACAAAACATTCCACATTTCAATTTTTGTTTAAGAGTAGCATTTAGAATTACCAAGTTAAAAGCTTGAATATCTTTATTATTAAATTTTATTAATTTTAATGAATATTTACAGAGATTTTGGGTTTTCATTCATTCACTGTTGCACTATTTTCTCTAGCCTCCTCCCCAGTGCGTTCCTCTTTTCCCCCCCCTTGAAAGTCTGTTTTAATTGTCCAATTGCCACAGTGCTTGCCAAAGCCAGTTCTGATTAATCTCCGTTGCCATTCCCTATCACTCCTCCCTGAGAGAGACTTCACCCTGATTCATAAGGAAAAGGGGACGGCAAAGCTTGAATGTCTTTTAAAAATATCACGAGGAACTATCATCAGGACAAACATTGGGATAACTGAGGATTACTGGGGGGTGGAGGTGGGCAGGCAGGGACCAACCAAAGTGACAAAATATTTTTCATACATACCTCTTGCAGAAAATCTTCAAGAAGTCTGTTGAACTTATCTGCCAATTCATCTATCAGTTGACTTCTTGATATATCTACTCTGTTGAAGATTGTGAACTCCTCATTACAGAGCGCATGGTAAGTTTTAGAACACGCTTCCAAAACATCAGTGTCCGTGTGCTTCTCTACTATGTTGCGGATTTGTCGCAATAAGGCATCCAAATGCTGCAAAATCAAAGTGCATAATTTTGACCAAGGAATATTGGACAGACACACGCTACCGACAGCAAAATTCTCAAATACTGGTTCTCTAGAGCCAGTTCCAATGTACAAGAGAATGAGGCTTCCTCACAGTTGTTCTGTTTGAACACACTGTTGCAGCAGACTTATTCAAGCCATCTCCTCCCCTGCCGCTTTACCAAGTGAACTGGGAATGATCCTTCCTGATAGCATGACCAAAGGATAAGGGATGACATTTTCCCCATTTTCGCTTCCTAGGAGCATTCTGGCTAAAATTCTTCCATGACAGACTGTTGATTCTTCTACCAGTACACAGCATGTTTAATATTCTTTGCCAACATAATTCAAAAGCATCAATCTTTCCCTGGTCTTATTTTCCAGCAACCACACGCAAGGCCTGAGGTCCTCAAAATTACACTGTTCAGTTTTGACATTTTCGCAGCACACTGATATAGTGCAACCTGCCCCAAGTGATGTGGACATGGGCCCAAGTAACATTAAATCTCTGACAATTTCAATATTTTCTCTTTTTATCATGTTATTGTTAGTTTAGGTGTCTAGGACACTTTTGTTCATAGGGTTGCTATGAATCTCACCAGCACTTAACAACAACACTGCTAATTTAGACGAGTTCAGTTCTGCTGGGTTTTTTCTCTTTTTAAAAAAAAATTTATTATTATTTTGTGTGTGTGTGTGTGTGTGTGTGTGTGTGTACTGTCAAATCAGATCTGACTGGTACAGGAGGAGACTGCTCCTCCTTCTCCAGCAGAGATTCTGGTGGATTTTTTTTTTTTACATCTGGTGGATTTGAACTGTGTACCTTTGGGATTGCAGTGCAGCTTCTTGCCACTAGGCCACCAGAGCTCCCTTGGTTTTTTTTTATGATAAGATAAAATCCACATCAGACTTTTCTTTGATCTTCATCAGTAAGTACTTTAAGTTCTCTCACATTAAGCAAGCAAGCAGTGTCATTTACACGGCCCTCCAACCCTGATGCTGTGTTCTTCTTGGGAGTATTTCTCAGCTCAAAGAATAACAAAAAGGATATAAAAGCTGAATAAAGATCTTCCCTGATTTTAAAGCAAAAAGTTTAAAAGTTGTTTGGACCCAACAACTGTCTATTGGTCTATTTGCTCTCATACACTGTTTGACAATTGCTATTCTTTGAAAGGTTTGCCACAATTACTTATAATCCACACAAATACCTTTTTATAACGAATAAAAAACAAGTAAACATCTCTTGGTTTTCTGTGCTTTCAGCCAATACACACATCGGACACTAGCAAGAATATTAATCCCTTCATGTTCTCTTCTTAATTTACTTTCCATTTCTGATAGCTCCTTGTTGATCCACCACTGCAACAGTTTTTTCAACTATCTTCAGTATAATTTTATGTAAACGTGACACTGACAATGCTGTTTAATCCTTTACACTTTCTTTCTTTCAAATGGGTACAAAATATGGATCTTTTCATTATCAATGCATTTTGACTGCATATTCAATGACTTTCAGACTGAAATGATTTATGAGACTGCCCATCTTTCTCCTGGAGAGCATCTGGTGAATTCAAACCGAGTTCCTTTGGGTTGGTAGTACAACTTTCTTACCATTAAGCTACCAGAGCTTCCTGCAATTACTTCAGTTTTGGAATTAAGTGTTGGTATGTAAAATTTGAATATAGTTGTATAAACTAGCCTTCCTAACAGTCAAATGGTTATAATCTCATTGAGGAATTTGTTGTATTTCAGGGTGAAATCTGAAATGTACTTTTTATTAATTGTTGTAACACTGTCCCTCTTTAATTTGTTATTCCCAATATAGCAAGATCTAAAGATTTTTCCAAGCGAAAACAGCCTGTTCAAGTATAGAGCCTAGAATTCAATTTTATTTCTGATGGTTTCCAATTTTCCTAGTTCATATTTCATACATTCCACGTTCTAATTATTAAGGATCTTTCCAGTCACTTCTCATTTTCAGCTGTGCCACTCCAGTAAATGCTCCACTACATTCTCATCACTGACAATGATTCCACTTAGTCAAACTTTCATCAAAATTAATAAAAAAATAATTCCACTTAAAGGAGGTAGATACTTTGAGTGTTTTCTAATCTGATGGGTTCATCTGCCAATGCTGTATCAGACAATGTTCCATTACTATCTATTAGCTTTTCACTGACTAATTTTTTCAGAAGGAGATTGCCAGGTCCTTCTTCCTAGTGTGTTTTAGTTTAGAAGCTCTACTGAAACTTTTCCACATGGAAGACCCTATTGGCATTTGAGATACACGTTGGTATAGCTTCTAAGATAAAAGCAGCATGTAAGCTACCGAAGCATAAAAAAAATGAAAAGAAGAATGGTGGCTAAAACTAGTTAAGTACTTTTGGGTCAGAATGGACGCACAGCTGACATTCCAGCAGCTTTTCAAGGCAGTAAATCTTTATAGGAGGAGTTTGCCCCTCTTTCTTCCATGGAAAAACAGGTGTACTGAAACTGTCCATTGGGTTGGCAGTTCAACTTCTTATCCACCAGGACACTAGAGCTCCATTTTTACAACAAACAAGATAGATATACATTTGTGAAGTGTTCTCCTAGTTTCAGTAAGTAAATACACTGGTTCTCCAATACTTCTGGCATCAACTTTAGCATGAGTACTATTACCCAATTTTCATGGCTATGATGAAAATGTAATATTTATATTTAAAGAACTCGAATCAGTTTCTAGAATACAGAGTTGCTTATGGCTAGCTAGCAAGCAACTTATGACTGTGGTTATGCAGCAACGGGGAAAAGGCATCATAAATCTAATTCATTCAAAATATAGAAGACTTCCTTGAGTAATGCTCTTCCAAATTTCTTAATACATAAAAATGTCTTACCTTTTCTAATCGTCCAGTGGTATATATTTCCAAATCAAAGTATTGAGGCAACTGTAATAAGTTAGTCACCTTTTCTGCATCTACAGAGTACTTTGAAATAAATAGAAAATGTAAAAAACATTAGTGATGGTGCATAAACATTATAAAATTCTGTGTGGAATTCCAAACAAAATCAGAAAATTTTTAACAGCAATATGGTAATGAAACAAGCTTACTTTTGCTAATAACTGAGGAAGGGCCACAGCAAAAAGTTCAGTAATTTTTGTCCTGTCATCTAGCTGGGTCTTCTTCTCCTTAGCTGTCAGCACCTAAAATAAAAATATTTATAAATGTTTTAAGCTCATTATTACCCTAAGTTTTATTTAAAGCATATGAAATAACAAATACTTCAAATTATAAAGCCCAAAACAAGCAACAATAACTTGTACATTGTTAAAATACTATCTACCCCAAAAAGAAAATAAAAAACTCCTCTAACATTAGGCACAAATAATCCAAATTAGATGAATCAACTCTAGTTTTAGCTCTGGATGGAAGGAGCAGCAGAGGAATAGGAGGAAATAACTTGAAATAGCTTGAATAACTAAAATTCAGCAGTATTCCATTGTGTGAATGTACAAAATTTCTCAAACCATTCATTTGTTGACAGGCATTTGGTTGCTTTCAGTCTCCTATTGCAAATAATACTGCTATGGCCATAGGTGTACAGATATTTCTACTCGAGTCTCAATTCTGATTCCTTGGGATATATTCCTAGCAGTGGAATAGCTAGGTCAAATGGGATTTTTATGTTCAGTTTTATTGAGGAAATGCCAAAGACAAATATTGCATAAGGCTACCAATGTGCAAATAGGAAGATAACTGATTAAGATAAAGGAAAAGGAAAGGAAAGAATGGGAAGGGGGTAAAAAGAATACTATAATAGGTTAGTGGGTGGAACTGGGTGAAGTAATGAGAAAGGTTTAATAGGTTCTTGAAAAAATGGTGTCATAACAGACAGAGCAGTGGTAAATAATTAGATAAAATATCATCAATAATTGCATAAAACAAAAAGTACATGCACTTAACATGGTATGTACGAACAATTATATGCAAACCAATATTATTTTTTTAAAGAAAATGCAGTATTTCTTCAGCCTTTTATATGTGGTAGGTGATGACTCATGGGCTATTAAGTTACTATTAGCATTCACACGCTAAATTTCAGTATTATTTGACAAAATTTTTATTTGTTGTAAACACAAGTATAGGTTTGTGTTAAGCTACTGTAAAAATGTGCACATTATGTCACAGGAAAAAATTATAAATTTTTTAAAATTACTGATGTAAAATTAGATATATGTACATATTACCTTTGGAGTAATAAAAAATATTTGATCTAAGAATTTCTCCATTTTAATGAATAATTATTTTATCTTTTCAATTTATACAAGAAAGGCAATTCTAGAAATGAAAACATGCAAGTTAACCTTCTCAAAAACCAAACTGCCAAAGTAAACTTAACAAATCCTCAATTTCCCAAAGTGAGCAGATTAAAAATTTAATGCTTTAAAATTTTGTTAAAATATATACTTATAACCAAAGTCCTTAGAAAAATGAAATGTATTTTTCCCTAGGAATCAAAATTACAAAAGTTTTTTTTTTAATGTTGGAAAAGGAAAAATACAAT
Source organism: Elephantulus edwardii (assembly GCF_000299155.1). Taxonomy (NCBI): domain Eukaryota; kingdom Metazoa; phylum Chordata; class Mammalia; order Macroscelidea; family Macroscelididae; genus Elephantulus; species Elephantulus edwardii. Next base: position 16,181,892 of record NW_006399790.1, read on the forward strand.
GTTGAATGCTGAAATGAATTAGCATACCCTTTTTCCTGTCCCTCTTCCAACAGGAGGATGACATTCAGCTGCTTGTCTAATGGTACAAAGCATTATTTCAATGAGAGCACTCTCTTGTCGATCTGTTAATGCTGGGAGTGGAGAAAACAATAGGAAGTATTAACCTATTTCTTCTTACTCTTAGCAACTTCTAATTATAAAATACTTTTTCCTGGTTGAACAAAAAAAATCTAATGTAGTAAAAGCAATCACAGAAATAATCAGAACAAGTTAAATCTTCTGAAACCCTTCAATATTTCAAATCTCTAAATGTTAAATCAAATAAAACATTCAAAACCAAAGAGATAAAAAACTGAAGACAATTACAGCTCCTTTATATAAATGTTAAAGTATAATTATATGTAAACAATGATTTTCAGATCCGTTTTTAAATTAAAAAGAATAAACAAATGAAACAAGTAAAGTCTATATTAAAATCTGTCTAGTCAATATGAACACCTTAATTAAATGTCGTTACCTTCCTCTCCACTAAGTGGCTCCTCCAGCAGCAAGCTATTCATACATTCCCAGTCTTTCAGCAGTTCTGTAGCACAATCCCACATACTATCCACAAGGTATGCTGCATGTTCGTGTAACTAAAATTCAAAAAGAGCAATGTGCTCTTAGACAAAAAGCATACTAACCTTAACACAAAATAGAAGCTTTGGAGATACCATGCACAAACTATGAAGCAGAAGGAAGGACTAGTACAGAAATAAAGAAACTGCCTTAGCTTGATCTTTATGTACCTCTTAGGTGATATTAAAAATATGAACGTCAAAATGCTTGTTTCACTAAATACATTATTTTCTATGCAACTGTATGTATGTTAACTACTAAATTCTAAAACATACTATAAATTTATTGTTACAGATGAAAATGACAATGATTACAATAAAAAGTGTTATGTTTACATCTCAGTTCAACGTAAAGCAAATAATCTCTATTCTTCCTGAGAATATTCAAGCTGAGACCAATTTAACTGCCAGCGAACTGATGCTAATTCAAAGCAACCTTCCCATCAGTTTACAAAATGGTCAGTCTATGAGGCTGTCCCCCCACAGAGTAGCCAATAAGTGCAAATCACTGACCCTTTAATTAGTAGTGCAACACACAAGGAACTATGTCACTGGAACTCTTTATAATAGGGAACTAATATAACCATAATGAGATCTGAAGGTTTAGAAGGTAAAGAGCAATGCTGCCAATCCAAGGACAGTGGTTCGAATCCACCAGTATCTCTGTGGGAGAAAAACAGGCAATCTCTTGTGTCATTTACAGCCTATGAAAACTTGTTAGAGGGTCAATTATAAGTCAAATTCTCAGTGACATTGACTTTCTCTTATAACTATAGTTTCAAAGTTAATCAAAGATACTATAAACAACTGAAGGAAATTTTAAAACATGGCAGAAACAGTATCTCAAATACAGAAAACTGGTTGCTGTCAAGACAGAATCAACTCATAGCTGACCCTCCAACACATTTTCACCACCTACAAATCACACAAGAGGAGTCTGCTCATCTTCCTCCCTGGGAGTGGCTGCTGAATTCAAACCAGAGGTAACACCAGTGGGTGAGCAGCACAATTCCCTATAGTCGATGGAACTATAGCTTCCAAACTGAATCTGCAATATATAAAGGGATAGTTCATAACCAATTATATTCTAAAGGGATGGCTCAAATTTTTTCATTAAAAAAAGCATTGGACATAATTGCCACATAAGTACAATAAAAATAGAATAAAAGAGAGTAAAACAAAGATCAAGCCACCAAATAAGGATATGGAGGAAAAAGAATTTAACAAATTAAACATCTATTAAGCAAAAGTAATCTGGTAGTCATCTAAAACAATGCAATGTGCAACATCTACATCTAAAAGCACACTTAACATGAAAATATCAATTAATATCCCTTAATATCTAGTAAACATTTCCAGTTCAATAAGGCAACAACAACAAAAAAAATCAGAAATGACATAGAGGTTGGAAAGCAAAAAACCAAGATTATCATTAGAAAAATTTATGAAATCTTTTACAAATTATAAAAATTGTTTTATTAACAAAGGTATAAGTTAAAAGGTCAATACAGTAAACAGTGGGATTTTTATGCTATAGCGCTGAATGTTTTTTTGTAACATATACTATCAACAATTAGAACATTTACTCAGAAGGCTCTGATACTGATCAAATACATATGGTACAAACACCAATGTAGATTTTCAACTTGAGGAATATGTAAAAGAATCATTGATTAATCAAAAGCTACTATCTAAAAAAATAGTAAGAAAACAGTAACAGTACCAATTAATGAGATCCCACAATATATAATTTTAAAATCTTATTAGTAGTAGGGGAGCTCTGGTGGCCTAGTGGCAAGAAGCTGCACTGCAATCCCAGAGGCAGACGGTTCGAATCCACCAGATGCTCTGCCGGGGAAGGAGGGACAGTCTCCTCCTGTACCAGTCAGATCTGATTTGACGGTACACTCACACAAAAATAATACATTTAAAAAAAAAATCTTATTAGTAGAAAGTACTTTGAGGAGGGAAAGGGGAATGTATAGTTTTCCATGCTAGTCAATATTTACTGTATCATAACTTAATATGTAAATTATTCTAACACTTTTGGAATTTTTCAAGCATAAGTATACCATAAATATTTAACCTACCTCACTTTCAAGAAAGAAAAAAACCAATGTTTTGACAAGGTTGGCATTTGGGCCTTGTCTTCCTCTTCTTTTCATCACTCCATCGTCTTCTGGATCTCTACGGCTAAAAAGCCTATGAGGAAAAGAAAAACATTTACTTTTTAAAAAAATACAAACTTATTTTGAAATTTTTAAAAAAACCACCTAACTGTCTGAATTACCTATTTGGTTATCTGATAAAGGAGTAAGGAGAAGTTGCAAAGACACTTTAGTATGATACTATTATATCAAAGCATAAAATTGTGAAACATCATTTCATACTTCTCAATCCCTATAACGCAATTCAAATTAATTGTACTGAGTTGTAACTCTATTTAAGAAACATTATTATACCTTTTTTGGTATCATTTCCTTCTCAAATGTGACTAACATATTTCTTATGTACAGATATCAATGACACGTTAGTGAGCTCTGGTGGCTCAGTAATAAGGAGAGTTGCAGTGTCAACTCAAAGGCACACAGTTCAAATTCACCAAATGCTTCCCTGCAGAAAGATGGGCAACTTCTTTCTGTGTAATGTATTGCCTCAGAAAACCAGCTGGATGGTCAGCTATGATTTGATTCCCACTAAACAACACATAACAACATAATATAAAGGTGAACGCATTTTTTCCTTCTTATATAATTATCCTTATTTCTGAAATTCTTAAACAGTTATTGCTTAGCCTCTAGACTGACATTATTGCACCGCAGCACTCAGGAGAAGTCCCTAACAGGAGACTTCCCAAATGTAATTCATCTTTTGCCAAATGAAAAAAAAAATCACTTCTGTCGAGATCAATCCCCTCCACAGACAAATATTCCAACAGTTTACTGTACAACAGTATACTTTAGAAAAGGAATTAACAGAAATACAGGCTTACTTTTTGTAGAGAAATTCCCCAGCTGCTACTGCTACTGGCCGGTGAGCTGAATAAACCAGGTGATAGACATTTTCACAATCTTCAGCGGTAAGAACTTCTTCACTACTCCTATGGGGGAGGGGGGGAAACCACAATATTTGTTTTGAAACAATGTCATAATATTCAGTATAATAACAAGGCAAGTGTCCATTCTCATACTTGTCTAACATATTCAGCAAAAAATATTTCTTAGATAATCTGCACATGAAAGTTTACCAACAACAGAACTGAGAATTGTGAGGTTCAAGATAAATTGGAGAAAAAAATAAAATACTGAATATAAATGAATGTGAAGATGGTAAGTAATAGCATGTGGATGGAAAATGTACATAATACAAAGGCAGCTAACAACAGAAAGTGAAGAGACAATGTAAAGCGCTAAGAAATCAGAGAACACATTACACATCTCATAGTAATATTAAGCAGAGACAATATCATGGCTTTACAAGAAATTCTCACAGCAATCGATCTAGTCAGTTTCAACTCAAATCTGGCCCTCCATTAGATTTCTGAGGTTGTAAATAGTAACAGGAGGAGACTGCCTATGCTTTCCTCTTGAACTGATGAGAAGTGCTTCATATGTCGTTTATGGAATACTGTAAAGGCAATGTAAGTAGCTTTTCCAAATAATTTAGATTTAAGTTACAAAAGAACTTTACTTGTCACCTGTCAGTAAGCATAGTATTAATTTTTCTACTTTTCAAAGAATAGAAGAAAAACTTTCCTGAGGATTGCAGTAATTAGTAGGCTAATCAATGAGACAATCCTAGGGCAAATTTTTAGAGTTCTTCCCTTTTTGGTTACATCTACAGTCCTGGCCTATGATAATTCTTCTCTCCTAAAATAGGCTTTTAATATACCATGAGCTAAACAATTTAGCATTTTAGTATTTTATATATTAACAGGACTACTCTCAGAGAAAAAAAACCATTAAGACGATTAAACGGTTAGTTATACAGCTTAGACCCCTGTAGTTTCGGGTTTCTGTTCTGCTCAAGGCTTCTGAAACTGATCTACAAAGAAACAGAACAATTTTTTGGTTGGTTTTATTAAGTAAGAAACTAAAACATGATTATAATTCATGTTTTAAAAACATTTAAATTATTCTAAACATCTTACTGGTGGTGTAAGATAGAGCAAGGTTCAATTACTGATTACTGTTAATATTGAAGTCCATCTCAGGATTGCAATATTAGTACTATTTACTTAATCCAAATAGGAAGTTCTGGTGACTCAGTGGTAAGGAGTTGTGCTGCCAACTCAAAGCCACAGGTTCAAATCCACCAGCTGTTCCACAATCAATCTCCACCTGTGCAATTTTCTGTCTCTGAAAACCTACTGGAAAAACAAGTATGAGTTGTTCTGACCCAAGGGTACACAACAAGAAAACCATAAAAATGACTTTCTATTATATTCCATAAAAATAAGAGATGCAATGAAAGAAGCCCACATTTTTGTTATGGAGGAAGGTGTTAAAAAATGTTGTAAGCATACTTTTTTTAAGGAGCGCTGGTGGCATAGTCATGCTGTTAAAGAAAGGCTGAGTGACTCTGAAGGTCTGAATACACCAGCTGCTCCCCACGGCTCACATTATGTCTCCCCTTAAGATTTGCAGCCTCAGAAAATCAAGGTCGCTTGAGTCACAATGAATAGATGTCACTGAGATTTACATGACTTTCTTATTTCATTATTTCTACATATGTGCAAATAATTAAAAGGGTGGTAACAGTGCAGTGGTGACATATTGGCCTGCCAAAGGAAAGACGGGCTATTGGAATCTACCAGCTGCTAGTATTAGTCTTGTTTGGGGTTTTGGGGTTTGGGATTTTATACTTTTTCTTTAGGGTGTTATGTGTACAATTATTTGTAACTCCTCTAACTAAAAATTCAAGAGAAAATACAGAAACTGGTAAAAGTTACAAATGATCTCATGCCCTCATAAACAATGTCTATTATCAGTTTGACTACAGCTAAGACTACAGTGTTTCAAGGCATGACCTTTACTACCATCACATAGTGTTATTTTACTAAATAATAAATACATGGGGCTATTACAGAATAACTTCATTCTTCCTCTAATGATAGCACTCATTTTAATATACAAGGGTATCAAGCAGTTTTCAAACCACAGACCTTCCCTTAGTGTTCCAAGATTAGAAATCTTTACAGAAGATTGGTTATCTTTCTCCTACAGAGCAGCTGATGTATTTGAAGGAGTGACGCTTCTGTTAGTAACCCAACATATTACACCCTGGCCGCACAAGACATAATGGCAATCAATCAATCAATCAATAAATATGTCAAGGGTTCAAATCTCTGAAAAGTTCTTCAGCAAAGAAGATGGGGAAATCACCTTCTAAAAAGAATTACAACCCTGGAGGACATTATGCTGAATGAAATATCTCAGTCACAAAAGGACAAATACTGCATGGTGCCACTGCTGTAGAATGGGACTGACATCAGGGTTGGGGTAAGACAGAAAAAAACTGGATATATTATGTATTGTATACTGCATTGAAACAGATGAGGGAGAGAACAATTTAAAAGCGATATATGATAGGGTATCATAAGAGTCCAGAATGAAGGTTGCATAGTGGAGTGTACGTGAGGCAATGGTGGGGGGTGAGGGTGGGGGTGCAAGGGGACAGCATACCAATAAAAGAATTTTTCTTTTACTTTTCAAAGAGAGGAGTGAATGGGGGGGCTAGGCAGGGAGAAAAGTGCAACAATGAATGAATAGAAATCCAAAATCTCTGTAAATGTTAATTAAAATTAATTAAAAAAATAAAAAGAATTACAGTCTTGAAAAGTTGGGGGGGGACATGTAGGTATAAGTTGTGGTGTTATACTTGTTGGTTAATATAAATGTGGTTGACTGCATTTTTGCTTCAATTTCTGTGTATTATCTGGTTTAAACGTTCTGTAGATAATCTGGTTTTCCTCTTTGACGATTTTTCTACTGGGTTTCCAGTGTTTTATGTGATTTGAGAAATTAAACTCTTTTGTACAAGTATTTTAGCCATTTTTTCTATAATTTTGTAGTTTATTTATGAAATTTCATTCTATATTTTTACAAAGTACACCTCAAATACATTGCCTCCAAATCAGAATCAACTTATAGCAGATATTCCAAGCAGATTTTCAGAGGCTATAAACCATACATATTGTCCAACTTTCTCCTGTGAAGCTGCTGGTGGATTTGAACAATCTGACTCTGGGTAGGCAGTGCAACTCTTTAACGATTAGGCTATCAAAGCTTCCTTTATGCCACAGACATTTTAAATTTTCTTATATAATTCATTGATCTTTTCTAGGTTTTACATAATGCTTTATACAGTATTTTGACAATTTCATATTTTACATTTAAAATTTTCCTCTAGCTGAAATCAGAGTGTTTTGGTGGCACACTCCATAAACAACTGTACAGCTATCCCAAAGGTATTATCTCTCTTCTAATCCATGAGCTGCTCTGAGGAAGAAAGATGAGTCATCTTCTCTCATGTGATTCATAGAAAACTCACTTGATGGAGAGCTATGAGTTCATTCTGACTCAAGAGCAGTGAGTTTGAGCTAGAAATTATTAAATTGTAAAATGATTGTATTTAGCCAAGAAATGTCACTCTCATTCTATATTAGATTCTTCTATGCTTTAATTTATTCTTTATTTTGTTCTGCAGAACTGTCTAAATTTCAAAATTGCTATGGATGTATATTAAGATTTAAAGTAATATACGGCTAGTTCTCACGTGTTTCTTTTAATCAGCACTGTGTTAGCTTATCTCTTAACACAATGACTTTTCCACCTGAACAATAATAGCATCCTTTATAAAAGATGCTTTTGGTATTAATGCCTAGCTTATGTTACATGTACAGTTTTTGTCTTTAAATAATGAATTTTCCTATGTAAACTTTTCCAAAGTAAAAAGTTCATCTATTCATTAATTCAGGTCTTCTTTTGTGCTATGCTTTACTAAACTTGATTTTTAAAAAGTGACAGGTAGATTTCTTGTTGTTTATATTATTTTGAAAGAAGACTGCGATACTAAGAATCTCAACATACTATTACCAGGGCTTGGTACAGAGAAAGTGTCAGATATATGCTTGCTGAATAAAAGAATCAATAGCATTACTATTAACACAGTCATACATATTTTAAATTCATATTCTAGATGTTTTATGGGAAGCATGCTCTGGTGTTATAGGCCACAAAGTTTCATTGTTGATCTAAAGGTAACACCTCCCTGTTAGATAGAATTCACCCACTGGTGAATGCCCTGCAGAAGGATGAGCCATCTTCTCCAGTGTAGTTTACATCCTTTAAAACCCACTGGAGGGTCAGCTATGAGTTTATTCTGACCAGTTGGAAGTGACTTTGAATTTTTTGGGGGAGGGAGAAAGGGAAGATGACAGGCATGATAATTTCAGCAAATATATACTATGTTAAATGTGACAAAATGTAATAAGCAGACTAATTCATATACTGAAGTGTTTAATTACATTTCAAAAGTATCTAAAAGACAGTAAAAATAAAAGGTAGTAAAAAGGAAATTAAACAAGAGAATGGAAATATATCAATTTCTAGCCAACCTAAAATTTAACTAAATGGTTTGCTTTTCATGTGCTTTTAAAACTTCACAAGAAATTAAACTTCTGACTACATATATTCCCTAATTTAAGCTATTAAAATTTATATCTTTAAATAACTTTCTACCTAAGTCATTTAGATGTCTACGTATTAGTGATATGTAACAAATACATACTTACTGTAAAACAAGAGTAAGTAATTTTATTGCTTGTACTGCAACATCATATTCTTTGTCAAGAGTCATAGACACAATTCTATCCTAAGGGGGGGAAAAAAAACCAAGCTGTTTTTAAAGGGAAAGCAACACAGAAAAATATTTCACTATTTTCAAATAATTAAGACTAACCTTAAAGCGACTGGTAAAAAGCTCCAGTTTAGAATTAAGTTCTTTGTTATAATAAAGCCCTTGGAGAGCAGTAAGACATTTGAGTCTAACTTCACCTTGCTAAAAAAAGAAAAGAAAAGAAAAAGTTAAATGTATTATATGTATATTTTCAACTTGAGTATTTAAGAGGTATAAATTGTAATAGAATCTCTTGGAAAACCATCACCTTTATGCAAGGAGATACATGCATATGCTTACAAATAAATAACTGTGAAGTTATTTTCTACAGGTAAAATGGTTCATTTTTTTTTTAAATTGTTCAGAGTGCTGTGAAAGTATCCTTTATAGTAAGTTTTTCTATACAAAAAGTAATTATCTGACAAGAATATGAACAAAAAATATTAAGGTTAAAGAAGAGACTAAGAGGAAAGTAGTTAGAAAGGAAACAAGGTGACGGACAAATTAGAATTTGTAACCTGGTTAAGGTAATAGATCTATCAAAATTGAGGAAATGTTCTTAATACTTTTGATAAATAAATGTTTCAACACCACGTAAATGACTGTTAGGATCAGTAGCCTGAAGTTAAAACATCGGAAGATACAGTGACTGACTATAAACCAAGTTTCTGCAGAATACTTGGAAGAGAATAAAGGACAGAGACTTACAGCTGTGTGCAGTTAGTTTATTATGAAGAAAAGCTGAGTATGTGCCTATGTGAAGACAAAGTACATGTAGTTTGCAAAGCCCATCTTACCTTATCATGCATAGTCCAACCAACATATTTTAAATAACTGTCATTAAGAAAGGCATCACTATACATTTTCATCCAAATACCAATCTCTTCAATGCAAATAGCTCGGATTTCTGCTATTGCATCACTTAAGGGAAAAAAGAAAAAATTAGAACACAGATTAGTTTTTACTATACCAAAAACTTAAAATTTATACAACAGTTATTAAATATTTCATACCTATCAGGATACAACTACCTTAAGAATTACTGGGGATTAAAAATTAGAACTGAAGCATCGCCCCTGAGCTCCAAAGATATTACAATCTAAGTTCATGAGGCATAATTATCACTATATATTTAAAATTAAATAAAACTACAAACAAACCACCAACACCACCTTTTTAAAACATGGCATATTTGAGCCTTTGCTCACACCTGTGAAACAAGGTATGTTCTAAAGACAGCAGTCACACTATTCTAACAAAAACATAATTTTCAAGACAAGCTCTGGTTACACATAACATTGAGGCCAAGCTCAATGCTTGGAGAGATTTCAATGCCAGATGGAATGATTTTATCATCATGTAGGTACTTTTGAGTCACTGAAGGTTTTTGAGCAGAGGAATTAATCTCATCTAGGGTCTTCTGGAGTGTCCCTCTACCCTTCCAAGCATGATGTCCTTCTCCTAGGGACTGGTCCCTCCTAGCTAATCAGTAGAAGAAATTAAGTTTCAACACAAATTTAGCTCTAAAACTCTTTCCAATAATTCGTCTTGCCTAAACAATTAAATAGGGAGTTCTGGTGACACGGTCCATCAGGAGCAGTGCTAACTAACTAACCTACCCCCTCTGACTGTTCCTCTCTGGTGCTTTGAATCCACCAGTAGCTTTATGGAGAAAAGATGGGCAATATCCTCTCATTCACTGCACAGGTGAGGAAACCCAGAGGAGGTTCTAAGCAGAGAGCAATGTATTTAGTTGAGCTGAAACAATATCAAACTTTAAACAGAACAAATATTACACAGTGCTACTTCTTGTAGGGGGAAGAGATGACTTACCGATATCTATGTACAAAAACTCCTTTAAATATTGCATTCATCATATTTTCTATTTCATCTTGATTTTCCTGAAGCTGAAAAGAATAACGCACCGTTTCTTTTCATTTCAATTACACAGGAAGATAAGCAAAATATACAAAAGCAAATGTGGTTTATCTAGTCTTTTTAGTAATATCTCATTTTTATTATTCTAGACAATGGTAACCACATGGAAACAATTAACAGCTGTTGACTATCAGGTAGCTGAAGTCCCTTGTGTGGCTAGTACATTAGTTTTCCTTTACGAACACAGATTTACATTTTATAAATAATGACTCCAAAACATAAAGATCCTATTATTCTATGCATATAATCTGTTATACACAATCTGTGTTTTCCTTTTAAAAATATTAAACAATGTCTGATTACACAGATCTCCACACTTCAAGAAAAAAACAGTTATGTTAACTAGTGTCTATTGAAACACACAAGAAGAACCTTTTAGGAGTAAAATAACTAGGTAAGAAATTTAATGACCCTTTAAAATTGTTATGAAGCATGACCTAAAATAATCAAATAAACATTATCAAATCTTGACTGACCTAACTATTCACATTATTTTCAATTAAAAATTCAGACGTTTATAATCTAAAAACAAAAAAGCTTTCAGACTATGTTTGGTGCTTCTGTATAATGTATGTTTTCTATAAATAAAACCTAGCATTTCCAAATACTACTAACAAGGCCATACACTTTTGTATTAGCACAGATAAATTAACCAAAGGTATAGATTGTTTTTAATGTTTTTTACAAAGGAACTGTAGACATATAAATATATTATTTGTATGCAAATTTTAATGTCAAAACGCTTTTTGCCTGTATCAGTCATTCCATGTTCATTATCTAACATTCTGTCCAAGAAGTAAACCATAATTTCATGAAGAATGGCTGCTTTACATTCACTTAATATATCATGTAGTGGTATTTATTAAGTATTAAATAAAAGTATGCAATCCTTCATTTCAAAGTATATGAAAATTAGATATGGGGGAAATAGTGTTTTCCTGGCTTTTCTTGAGGCAGAACGTTTTTTAAATTTATTCATTATTTCAGATGTATTTAATTTAAAATTAGAGTTTGCATCTCATAAAAACATTAGATCAAGTAAGCAGCTTACAGATCATCATACAAATCTCTGGTGGCCTAACTGTGCCAAATCCTCATGGTTTGAATCCACCACCTGCTCCTCAGGAGGACAGGCATTATCCTCCATTGCAATTTACTGCCTCTGAAAACCTGCTGGAGGGTCAGCTGTGGGTTCATTACAACTGAATAGCACATATTAACAACAACAATAAATGCCTAACAAATTTTCTGAAACGTTTTTGCTGTTGATTGCCTTCGAGTCGAGCGTAACTCATATCGACCCTGTGAACCAAAGGCCTGAAGCCTCTCTATAATTATCGACATTTATCAAGGTTCATAGTTTCCAGAGGCATGTTGTTTAGGAAGTGGATGCCATTCCTGCTTCCTTCTGAAACATGAGACCTTGACTATTAGAAATTAAAACTCGGCAAGAAGCTGCACTGCAATCCCAGAGGTACATTGTTCAAATCCACCAGATGATCTACTGGAGAAGGAGGGGCAAATCCCCTCCTGTACCAGTCAGATTCTATTTGACGGTACGTACGTGTACGTACACACACACACACACACACACTCTCTCTCTCTAAAGAAATTTAAAAAAACAAAGAAATTAAACTCAACATCTCAATTATAAGATTGCAAAGTATGTTAATACCAGTGAAGGAAGAATTTAAATTACAAATAAAGCATCAGGAGCATTTCATTACTATCATTTAGCACAATTTTAAAAAATATTGTCCTTCAATTCTAACTTAGTAGGGAGCTCTGGTGGCCTACTGCCAAGAAGCTACACTGCAGTCCCAAAGACACATGGTTCGACACCACCAGACGCTCTGCAGGAGAAGGATGGTCAATCTCTTCCCATGCGATTAACTGCCTCTGCAAGCTCGCCAGAGGGGCTCAGCTATGGATCAGTTCCGACTCAATGGTACACAACAAAACAGCAAACAAGTTAATGTTAATCACGTATTTCCCAATGTATTAAAAAGACAAGGGAAAGGAAAGGGAGAAATCAACCAGATACAGAAGCTATTAATAGCTTATACTGTATTTTTCAAAATAATTTCACCTAGATAAACTTTTTTTTTTATGACAACAAGCTGACTGAAGTAGCTGGAAGAGATTTTCACAGTTGAGATAAACAAAACTAAGACTTAGAGAATTTAACTGACTCAGAGGTAGACAGCTCACGTACATCCCAGACTTCCTCAAGTCCAATATTATTTTCTACTCATCCGCATAGATAGGGAAATAAAGTATTACTGTCCTGCATTTTTATTTTAAAACTTCTAAGTTCAACACATAAATAACTCAAATTATTAATGTTTTAAAATTTTTAACTGATACTGTAATTAGTCGTTATAAGTTTGTAACAAAAATGGTTACCATCGAAGTTTACCTCTTTCCGCTTTTGTAGCAGGAGTTCTAGCCTCTCATTGGCTCGTTTTCCAATCATTTTATTCCGTTCTGCTTCATACTGTCTTTGTGTATTATCCATGTTTATGCTAAGATTTAGTGCCACATTCACCAAAGCTGTCATCAACTTCATAGCTATTTTCAAAAGAGTAAAATTTTGAATAAATGAGACTAACATGCAAAATTTTACTATTTAATATCACATTGTAAGATCAACAACATCAAGATGGGTTGCTCTGCTTGTAATAGAAACATAAAATACAGCTGCTACAAATGACAGCAATAAAAATAAAACAACTCATGTGTGTTAGATACTTACCATATGTTAGTTACCTACCTTAGTATTTTTCTCTTAATCCTTACAACAACCCTCAAAAGTATTATCCCCATATCATTCATGAGGAAACTGAAGGTCAGGAAGATTATGAAACTTGTCTCAGATTACAGCTATAGTTAAACTAGGATAACAAACTGGGTAATCTGACTCCCAGACTTCATGCTCAAATCGCACCATGCTATATAATATACCCCCTACCATGTTTTTCAAAGTCTAAGATCACCTTCTGAGTAAAACAGTTAACACAGCAGTCATCTAACTGTTTTTGTCATCAAAAGCCACTTGACTGCTTTATATTATTCTATGTAAAAATGTAGGCATTTTCTCAATATTTGCTTTTTAAAAAATTTTCAGTCTCTAGTTGATGCAAATGGTTATATGTTCCACTACTAGCAGAAAAGGTTTCTGGTTCAAATGCACCTTGGAAAACAGAACTGGCTATCAGCTTCCGAAAGGTCACTACTGCAACCAATAATCATTAGAAAGACAATGATGAAATAGACATAGATGAAAAGGCAAACATGGAACTTTAAAATGCCACTTAATAAAATGCTTTCTAAGATCTCCTTCTGTTACTGAATTCTCATTCCAGAGAAAAAGACTGGTTGTCTACAAAGTATCAGTTGAAAGATTTGACCTTCCTTGAACTCCACACCATTTCTCAGACTTGAGGCATTCCACTACACAGCACAATGAAACTGTATCTCTCAAGTCTCAATTTGTTACTACTAGTTCTGACAAAACAGAATTTCCCAACTTTCTACTACTAACTCTCATAAAGCACTATTTCCCAATTTTCTGCTACTAGCTGTGTCACAGCCTCAGCAAATCTGTCATTCTGATTTCAAATCATTCTCATTAACTACATACTTCAATTTACTCTAGCCATAAACTTCTAGATATTGAATACTATCTTACATAAAACAATACATTTGCATTTTGTAATGTCAAAATTAAGACCTATAAGAATATCGCCTGCATTTTAATTTCTAAGTTGGAGGATTTAACAGACTCCTTAATAAAAGCTTTACTTCTGTGGGAAAATACACTTTAAAAAATACCCCCACAGACAACAGAAAAACTCCATCATTAAAGTTTACATTAGTATAAATAGCGTTTAGCTGCTTTATTCTAAACTCAAAAACTTACATGTTCTCTAATAGTGTCAGCACATTCACCTTACCAGAAAGAAAAATCAAGATTTCATAAATACCACCAAAAACAACTCCCCCAAAATTAATGTGAGGCTAAAAAATGTGGCTCATTTCACTTGAAAATTTGAAGATGAAAAAACTAACTTGAAGTTATCCAGAAACATTAACAAGAAAGCTTGCTTTATTTCGGGTAGCAGGGCTGTCATACAAGAGACAAAACAATGCCACCGTTTGTCATAGGGGCTAGGGGGAACCTAAGAAAAGAGAAGATAAACGATGAGCACTGCATTGAAGCAGATGAGGGAAAGAACTGTTTAAAAGGGATATATGATTAGGCATTTTCTGGACAACAACAGTTCAGAATACAAGGCACACAACTGAGGGGTGAGAGGGAGGAAACTGCAACAATGAAAAAAATTTTTTAAAGAGAAAGTGTCAATCCGCCTATTTCCCCTTGCTGACTTAGTAATCAAGTAGTTTTTCCAAATAAAAGTATCATATATTAGCTCTAACATACCTTCCTACTCTCCAAACTGAAACCCATTCAAAATATTTCAGAAAGAAAAGCAGCGAAGGGGCTGTTTTAGTAGTTATCTTTTATAGAAAATTTAGTCTTTTTTTTCTTTTGCTTTTTAGAGCATATTTTTTCATCTTTAATCTAAGCAATATACAGCAAACAGTTATAAATACTGACCTGCCAGAGTGCTTGTATGCCGAAATGCTCTGACTTGCGAGTCAGACAATCCAGTAAGAAGTGAAATTACTGTATCCATCATGTATTCATCATATATGATACTATATTGACACTGCCGTACTAATACACCAATAAATTCACAAAAACTGGATTTGAACTTCTTCCACTGAGGACCAGCCATGGTAAGTGGATAATCTCCACTGTCCTAAAACAAAAATTAGAAATATTAATTTCATTTCAAGTAGAATATTGGACAAAATTTTCCTTTTTTTTTTTAAATTCCTTATAGTAAAGGCACTGAAAGAATCCTTTATCTCACCTTTCTTATCTAATAAATCCTCAAATAATAAATAAGCAATGGTAGAGGTACCTTGGAATACCTGGGATCTTTTATTAGGACCAAAATAGACATTCTGGCTTCACTTTAGCCAAAGTAAGTGTCTATCTATAACTCAAGGGTTAAAAATAAAATACTTGCTCACGAATGCTAAACACTATCCTTACAAGTACAGGATATACCTCTAAAATGCCTCCAAAGTAAAAGCAAACCTAGCCAAATTAAACACATATTGTTCATGGATTCAAATGAAGAAATCTTGCTCACTCAAAATCGAATATAATGATGCATAACTTATAAATCAACAAAAGATTATAATGCATATTTATAGAACTTTCATGAAAACAGTCAAACTTCTAAAAAAATAATGAAAAAAAGAAATTGAAATGTAGGTAGTATAGCTTTGAAAGACTGGTAGCTCAGGTATCCTCCAAATTAAATTCCCTTTCATGATATTCTCAAATCTTACGTTAAGGTCTATCTTTTTAAAAAAGAAAGAAGGGTCTGGTGGGGTAGGAGCTGCACTGCTAAGCCAAAGTTCATACCTCTCTGGCAGTTCAAATCCATTAGATTTGAAAACCCAATGGAGGGTCAGATATGAGTCAGTTTAAATTGGACAACAATGACCAAGTTTGGGTTTTTTAAATTTTTTTCTACCCTTCCCCCCACTACTTAGGTTTTTAAAATTTTTAAATCAAGCCATGATCCAAACAAATGTATGCATACTCATGCTTGCTGTAGCATTATTCATAGTAGTAAAGGGACTGAAGCAGCTTAACTGCCCCTCACCACAGGAATGGGTAGAAAAACTGTTGTACATTCTTATACAGCACTGATAAACAATGAACCTAATTCTAAAACACTACGTAACATGAGTGAGTCTGGAAGATGATATGTTGAGTGAAATATCTCAGTCACAAAAGGATAAATATTGCATAAGACAACTATAAAATAGGACTGATATGGTAGATGCAGGGGTAGGGAGAAGAAAACAAATAGTGCACAAATAATTAACTATGTACTGGAACAGGTGGAGGAAAGAATTCAAAGGATGTAAAATCAGGCATTATATGTATGACAACATTCTGGAATAAGATGCATTACAAAGGAAGGAGAAGAGAGGATAATATGCATCAATGAAAACCCAACCTTTTGTAAACTTTCACTAAAATCCTAATAAGAAAATTTTTAAACAATTTTTTAAATCATCAATAAAAAGAGCCCAGGTCAAAAAGTGGGTTAAATGGTGAAGCTACTAAGCAAAAGGTCAGTGATTTGAAACCTTGTGAGACAGATGGGGAAATCTGCTCTTGTTAAGCCTCTAAACCCAACAGAGTAGGTTTACACAGTCCTATGGGTTCACTCTTGAGTCGGAAGTGACTTAAACAGTGGATAGTGGTGATCGTAAGTAATTGTCTCCTTTTAATAAGAACATTTAAACTAAAATATTAGCTAAGAGACATCAAGGGGGGGGGCCCAACCACTATTCATAATTCTCAGATATTTAAGGACTGATTACAAATAAAATTCAAAACACAGACGTTTTCTACTTAAATATTCTTGAGTAAGTTATGGGTGAATAAAATCCTGTTAATGAAATACAGCTAGGGGATATCTCTAATATGCTTATTATTACTGTTGTTGTGTGCACTTTGAGTCGGAACTCATAGCTGGGTTTTCAGAGACAGTTAATTGCACAGCAGGAGCTTACCCATCCTTCTCCCAAGGAGCTGCTGGTGGATTCAAATTGCATGCTTATGGGATTGCAACACAGCTCTTACAAAAACATACAGGATTTTAAAGCAAAAGTTCATATTCTCATTCCTGACCTCCAGCAGTTTTTGAGACAGTAAATCACAGGGGAGGACTGTCTATCTTTGAGTTAACAGTGCAACTCCTGACCCACTAAACCACCAGAGTTCATTATGCTCCCTGGTTAACCAAATTTAACCAAGTATTTCTGTTACAACACTGTGACATATGTTTATATGTCCTAATGATCTAAATTTCATGCCTGCTTAAAATTTTTTTATGATGATAATAATAGCCATTTATCAAGTGTCAGGGACTGTAAATAGCAAAAATTCTGAAGCATCACTTAATTCACTCTGTATTATAATTTCAAGAAGTATCACCATCTTCAATTTACAAATAATGAAACATGCCAAGACAGTAACATACCCAAGATCATGCAGCCATCACTTAACAATCACAATTAAATCTGATACCAAAGTTTTTGACCATGTAACACCAATACTCAAAATTTAACAAATTTAACAAAGAGTAAATCAAGATCAATACGCACAAAACTATAAAAACATTTAAGATAATAATTTACCTCATCAAATTCTTCAGTCATTTTTCGAATTATTTCAGAGTTCTGCATATGTCTAAACATTTCTGCTGTAACAACCCCTGAAATTTTGAAGTCAGAAGTTAATACATGGTTTAATGTCTAAACTCACCTAATAAAGACTTACTTCTTCAACATATGAATTTTATTATACTTGCAAATAAGTCACAAATACTATTCTCAGTGTGCATAAGAACAATGTCCCAGCAGCTGAGATTATCTTTCTTCCTAACTTTACTCATGTCTATAATATCTTACAGCTTTCTAATTGCCTTAATAGTCAGAAAAGACTCATTGCTGACTGTCCAGCAGGTTACTGGAGGCTGTAAATAGCATGGGGAGAGAATGATCACTTTTCTCCCTCAGAGACACTGGTGGATTGGCTCCACCAGACAGGTGCGGCCTTCGAGGAGCTCATTTACAGCTTTAGTCCCTTTAGTATGAACCACATGTCATTAAGGACGAGACAGGATTTAAAGTAACATTTAAAATCTTGAAGATACACATAAAAATGACAGGACACAAGACTAACAAACAGGTAGAATTCACATAAGCAAGACCGCTAAAATCTATAATGATGAAAGAAATAATTATTCAGTCAAAATCAATCTGAAAGCAATTACCTTTGCTTTTAAAGAATATAAGGATTTTGAGAATCCTTACATTCCCTAAAACTACCAAGACATTTTAACTTCCCAGTTCTCGAGTTGTTATTAAAAGCAACTGAGTCAACTATGACTCATAATAACTATGAACAATGTATCTGAACTTTATTAAACTGTAACGTAGCTGGAAATTAGTGTTTTTAAAAAAGGGAAGAAAACGGTATTAAAAGTAGTACATAATGAACATACTAAAATGCGTGGTAATGCCAAGAAATATTATAACTTAAAGGGGGAGAAATCATCATCATAATATAAGAAGTTTAAGAGTGGTTTCATAAAGAAGGAACCTAATATAAGACCATCTTGAATTTTAAAGAAGACTGGAAAGGGAAGGAGGACAGCTCTAAGTGACAAGATGTAAAGAAAAATTATCCAGAAAGAAATTAAACCTCAGAAAAGGGAATTCTATGGGGAAAGTACAAATAGGAGAAAATGCAGGGGGGAAAGTGCATAAAAGTCTACAGATGAAGCACTAGACATATTTTTAAAAAATATATATACATACATATATACTATATACATGTGCTAGGTTTCTCAAATTCACAACTTCTCTTTCTGGACTATTTACTTGCTTATCAGTCCTATTACTACAAATTAAAAGAATATCTAGATATAAACAAAACATCTAAGAGTATCTTAGTACAGATAGATTAGATATATTAAAAATTATTTAAAACTAATTGAACAGTTTTACATTACACGTGCATATATTAAGCAAATATGTATAAAATATAGAAATTATAAAAAAGTCATACTCCTGTTCTTATTCTAAACTACTGATATTTTAGCTACTAGATACTCTAATAACCTAATAAAGCGTAAAGGATTAAACAGTAACTAATATTCACCATGTTCTATGCACTTCATACATTTAGGGTTGTTCACAATAGCATGAAGAAAGTACTATGATCCCTGTTTTACAAATGAAGTACCTAAAATTAAAAGAAGTTATCCAATTTATGCATCCACACCATGCTGCTTATCCTAGGGAATACTAATTTTTAGTGATACCTTTAAAGATTCCTTATGCCAACTTTAAAAAGAACCATGTGACTATTTGGGAAACAAAATGCCAAATTTGGAAGAAAGTACCAATTCCCTAGCAGGAAAGAAAAAAATACATTCAAAAGCCTTAAGAGTTTTGGTTTTTAATCTAGTCATGAACTTCTCTTCCAAACTTCTCCAGTTCTTTTACCCTTGGGAAGCAAGAGAATGACACTTAACGCCATGTCTAAAACACTTTCTATGAAATAAATATTCATGCGTAAGTATCAAAACAAACCTGTGCATAAATTTTTACAAGCACCCAATCTCTAAAGCCTTCCTCTAGCCCTCAGCCCCTCACACGCGACAGAAAAATCAGGAATTCAAGTAAAAATGTTCACTGTATAGAAATGAGTCATTCTTATTTTGTGCCTTAAAAAGGGATTCTCTTAGCAACCTGACATAACAGACTCAAACTTCCCCATAAGGTTTCTCAAAAGTCAGAATTTGTCTGGAAGTCACAAACTTGCAAATATTAACAGGAGCAAATGGCCAGGTATTTTGTCCCATAGAGTGCTGGTGAATTCAAACCAAAACCTTTCAGTTAGTAGTGAAATGATTAATGATTGCACTACCGGGGCACTTGAAAGTAGTCACTGGATTCCTGCTTTTTTACTCCTGGTGCCTGAGTCAACCACCTTGTATATGTGGGAGAAGAAATGAAGTGAAACTGTTAGAAAGTGATTAATGAAAAGAAGGCCACTGATGAGGAAGGAAAGAAGAAAACAACACTATTAGGAGAATTTCCAACAGAACAGTTTGAGGCGTTCAGAGGAGGGCTGAACAGCTGCAAGAAACATCAGGGTATTATTAAAAAAAAATTCCTTATAATGATGGTTGTCAATGAAAATAAAATGGCTAAGTGCATTACAAAGGTTAAGCAGTTAAGTGTATTCATAATATAGTCTAACAAATTTATAAAAGAATTCTATAAAACTTTTTGGAGCATTCTGAAAATGTGTAATGATCTAAACTTTGAATATTAACTCCAAAATAAATGACAATGCTAAAATATAGAGAAATCATTTACGTTTTCAGGATCTTCAATACTTAACAATGTTGTTTGGGACTATACCAACGTTACATAAGCCCCTGATTTTAAAGACATTAATGCCAGAAAAAAAGAATGAATCTGATAAAGCAAAATTGTTTTGATTATGGCCTTGTTTTAAAACTACAATTCAGGTGCCTAATGAAGAAATTAAAGCTGACTAAATCATACTCTGTAATGCGCTCTTGTGTCAGGAAGTGTGAGGATGATACAGGATAGAAGAGAGTTCAGATCTTTTGCTCATGGGTTTGCTATGAGTCATACTATGAGTTCAACGGCACCTAACAACAACAGTAACAACAATCATATCCTCTAACAGGGAAGACAGTAAAATTAGTAAAAATGTGAATTTCAACTCATATAATTAGTTTCTCTCAAAACCTTTGATTTTCAAAGAATCTAAAATGAAAGAATATGCTTTGGTTAATTAACACACTGGATGGGCACTTGTATCCATTCTACTTCAGAAAGATGGTCATTGGGATAAATAATTTAAATGCATCTCTCTGAGAGATAACACAGTTCAGAGAAAACACACACACACACACACACACAGACACACACATAAAATCATTACTGTATTTAATGAGGTCAAGAAGTGCTATATTTCAGCCATGCTTGCATGATTCTATTCAATCATCCATCACCAACTATAATAGAGAGATTAGAATAGAACTATTAGCTTTTTCTTATGTTCTAAAAATCAACTAAATTTTATCAAAGTCATAAAATTCAGCATTAAGTAGTAGTATGTTAAAAGAAGTACATATAGAACTAAAGAAAGAGAACGGACAATTTTACCCCATTGAGGGGTCATCTATGAGTTGGTTCGAGAAAGACAGAAAAACAATTTAATTAGTATCTTACTTATAATCCCCTGCTATTTGACCTTGGATATCTTGATTATTCTTGTCTCCCTTTCTAAGTCATTCATTTCTAAGTCAAAAGGTAGCTACTGAAAGTGGAATTATAAATACCCACATTTTTAACCTACGAATGCAACGGTATAAAAGACTTGTGTCTTATTTTGTTCTTAGCTTTTCTCTCCAGTACCTTTTCATTATTTTCCATGTAATATACTAACATCTCTTTAAGTTAAAAAAAAGAGACTACATGAGGGTATTCTCCTTCAAAAAGAAATGTATCTTACCTTTACAGCCTGAACACTGAATAAAAAAGTTGATGAGGTCAAGAAGTGCTATATCTCGGTCATGCTTGTATGATTCTATCCAATCATCTACCACCGACTACAAAAGAGAGCCAGAAAAAAACTATTAGCTTTTTGTCATATTCTAAAAATAAACTAAATTTTATGAAAGTCATGAAATTCTGCATTAAATGGTAAGTTAACTCAAATGAATATATACTGAAATTTAAAATTCACATTTTAAGAATGAATATAATCATACTGAGTAAGAGAATCACTTGACATCCAAAACTGATGACAATTCATGTTTCTATTTATTTATTATAACAGGAAAGCTGAAATTCAACTATGAGGACACAATGCAATTACCTATGCAATGTACTTACTTATTATTTGCTAATGACATTAAATATATCCTAGAAATTATTAAAAGTTACATCCATATTCTTTTTTGCTTAGTGTGGAAATATGTGAAATATATATATATATATATATATATATATATATATATAGAGAGAGAGAGAGAGAGAGAGAGAGAGAGAGAGAGATAGAGATAAAAGCATTACATGGAATAAAGTATATAAAAAGCCAGTAAGAAAATAGGGGAAAACCTTTTTCTCAACCTGAACATTAACAGATCCATGTTAATAAAAAGTCAGTTAATAGAAAGTCAAATTAAAGACTAAATAATGGTTTAAAAAAAGGTAGTCTAGTTCCTATCTATGAAGACTTAACTGATCTACAGACTCAATGTAAGCCTACCAAAATCCCAGTTGGTTTCTTTGCAGATACAGAAAAACTGATCATAAAAGTTTTTATAGTAATATAAGGACCTCAGAGTAGCCAAAAAAACCTTTAAAAAGTAAAACAAATGTGCAGGACTCACAAGATTTGAACTCTTCCTATAATGCTGCAGTAATCAAGATAGTGTGGTACTGGCATGAAGATAGCTATATTTTTTGCTAATTGATTTTCAACAAGAATGCCAAGGCAATCCAATGGGGGAAAGAACACTCTATGCAACAAACAACTGGTTCTGTTAACAACTACATATTCTCATGAAAAACAATTAATTTAGACCTTACCTCACAGCTATATAAAAAAATTTATTCAAAATAAATCAGAGGCAAAATGAAGAGCAAAAGTAACCAAAAAAACTCTTAGAAAAAACATAAAAGGAAGTCTCCATTAAATTGAAGTACTACACAATCATAAGAATAGCTAGACTGAGCCCTATCAAAATTTAAAACAAAAAATAATTAAAAACCGTGCTTCCAAGGACACATCAAAAAAGTGAAAAAGTAAACCTAAAAAGTATACATCATATCTCTAATAAAATACATATATACAGAATACAGAAAGAGGTCCATAATAAAAAAGTAGTCCAATTAAAATTACTAAAAGATCAACTACACACCCAATAGCATAGTGAGATTTTTTTTTAAAAAAAAAGTTCCAAAGAATACTTATAAAAGCATTATTCAGCCAAAAAGTGAAAATAATCACAAATATCCATTAACAAAAAAAAAAGTATAATTATAATGTGGTTAAATACAGTAGAATAATCTTTGGCAATAAAGTGGAATAAAATATCAACACATTAATATGGAGGACAAAGGATTATTAATACTTTTGAGTTGTGATGTTGGAGAATACTCCTAAATATCCCGTGAACTGTCAAAAAAACAAACAGATATGACTTGGAGAAAGTAAAGTTAGAGTGCTGGAGGCAAGAATGGTGACTCTTTGTCTCCCATACTTTGGTCATGTTTTTAGGAGGAGCCAGACTTTAGAAAAATACATCACCCTAGGAAAGGCAGAGGGTCAGTGAAAGCAAGGAAGATAATCCATCAAGATGAACTAAATACCCCCAAGAAGATGGATTGAAGCTCCTCAACAAGATGGATTAGCAGAGTGACTATAACAATGGGCTTGTGCGTATCAGAGATCTTGAGGATGGTGGCAGGCTAGAAAAAGGTTCAGATCTTTTGTTCATAAGATCACTGTAAGTAGAAGTCAGCTCTGGCACCTAACAATCAAGATCCTGTATTAGAGGATTCTATTTTTATAAGATGTCCAACTTAAACGGACAAATTCAAGAGAAGAAATGTATATTAATGCCAGTTACCACTGCTGACCATTCTAAAAGGAATCAGAGTAGAAAACTGGGCATAAAGTGGAAAAAGATATGGGGGGGGGAAATAAAAAAGATCAAAATGGCCAGGCTTATTAGTCTGATAAAGATTATTGGTACTCCCAGGACAATGACTCTTAGTCACTCTTTGAATCTAAAACAAAACTCTATCCTGGATCAACTTTGAGTCAAACAATAGGCCAAGAAGAGGAACAATTAATGAAAGGGAGGAACTCATGCTTTAGAATAACTTTGTCCAAGGTTAAATCCCACTGATTATCACATGGACTACCAAAAGAACAAATAAATCTCTTTTGAAGAAAGTGTAATCAGGATCTCCTTGGAGGTAAAGAGGGTAAAACTTCCCCCTCACATACTTCATGTCAATAGGAACCTGTCCTTAGAAAAGGACATCAAACTAGGAAAGGTGGACAAGATGGATATAGACAGGATGACTGAAACAATAGGCTTAAACATGGTGGAAACTTTGAGAATGGCAGATTAGGCCAAGGTTTAAATCTGTTGTTCACAGAGTTTAGTCAGTTTAAAGGCACCAAACAACAACAATCGGAAGGCAGGAAGGATTAGGATAGAAAGCTTAATAAAAAAGAGAATCACACAAAGAAGTGGAAAACGTGATTTCATTGTGGGTATTGCAATAATGTTATAAAACAATCTGTATGAGTTGACAAATCTAACACCAATTTGCTTTGTAAACATAAATCACAACAAAAAAAAATAAAATTAGTATACATCTGTCTCCCACCTCTACAAGACAGTGCCGAGGAAATGATGGCATGTAGCTTATAAAATTAAATCATAAAAGATCATGGAACTTCTAAACTAGTCTCTTAGAGCACTAGCAAACCTGGCTATGTCTTTCTGGAAATCTCTCTCCAAACTTGGCTGCCATACTAGAAGAAGTCCAAGTCACAGGGAAAGACGATATATAAGTGCATCAGTCACCAATTCCAGCTGAGTTCAGTCTACAATCCTCTCTAGACTGGGCATCAAATATTATACTTTGGTTTTATAATATGCTATGGAGTTCAGATGCCATAGCCTGCAGGCAGCTGCACTGCTAACCAAAGACTGTATCTCTTTGATGAATAAATCCACCAACATCTCTTTAGGAGAAAAATGGGTAATATCCTCTTGTGTAATTTACAGCCTCAGAAACCCACGGATGCACACCCATGTTTATTACTGTGTTGTTCACAACAGCAAAGAGATGGAGCAATTCAAGTGCCCATCAACAATTGAATGGATAGCGAAGCTATGGTATATTCATACAATGGAATACTACACAGCACTGAAAAACAAGGAACTCATAAAATGTTATACAAAATGGGTGACCCTGGGGGATAACATGCTGAGTGAAATATCTCAGTCACAGAAGGATAAATACTGCATAATGCCACTTTTATAAAACAGGACTGACATGGAGGTTGGGGTGAAACTAAGAAAAGAGGGGATAAAAAATTAACACTCCATTTAAAAAGATGAGGGAAAGAAGGGTCTCAAAGAGGTATTTCCATGACAACAGTCCAGAATAAGAGGTGCATAGCAAAGTGGTAGGGGTGAGGGAGAAAACTGTCCAACAATGAAATAATCTTTTAAAAGAGAAAAGTGGGTGACTTCCCATTCTGCATCTCCAGGATGAGGAACTCACATGGGAACTCCCCTATCCCCGCTTGAATAAAGCTGCATTAAGATTTTAAAAAAAAAAAAGAGAAAAGTGAACTGGGGGATAAGGGAGGAATATGTGCAACAATTAATGAATGGAAATCCAACTTTTCTATAGACTTTAGTTAAAATACCAACATTAAAAAAAAAATTTTTTTAAAAAAAGCAACCTAGTGGAGCCTCAGTCAGCTATGAGCAGGTTCCAAGTTGATGGCAATGACGGGTTTTTAAAAACCATATTCTCAGAATTTCATAAAATTTAACATCTATTGTCTAGTAAAACTAGGGAATGCATTTCATGGTCTCTCCTTTAATGTCAAAACTAATTTTAAGTCCAACAAGTCAGTATCATTATACGATTCTCTCTTCTAACCAAGGGATAAAAAAATGTTAGCAAAACATATACAAGTCTATATAGCAGTATTCTAAATGCTATGATGAAAAGATAAAGTAATTTGAAAAAAGGAGAATAACCAGCTCAAAATGCTTCCGAGAAGAGGAACAAGTCCTACCTGAAGAAAAGACTATTCCAGCCAAAGAGATAAACAAGAAAAACAAATCTGGAACAGAATGGATATTGTGGTAGGACAATAGGAAGAATATCTTAAGGAAATGTGATTGGGAATTTTTCTTTATGAAGGATCCTTGGAAGTTTATAAGCCAAGTTTCTTAACTAATTTCAGATTTGAAAAGACACAGAAGTGAAAATAACCACAATAAAATGAAGGTGGATAAAATAATCTAGAAGATCAATGGAAACATACTACAGGTTATTTTAAGAAAGAAAAATACTTAGAAAAAAGGAATGACAGAGACATATACCAATCTTTGGCAAACCAGAAACAACACAAAATAAGAGAAAGGTTTATTCTTAAAACAATCACATACCATTAACAGAATTGAATATAAAACTAACTTCAACATATTCAAGTAATCTAAAAGTTACACTAACACAAAAAATGTAGTTGTTACTGGCCATCAAGTAAGAATCAAATTATAGCAGACCCTTTATTGAGTTTTCAAAGGCAATAAATTACACAGGAGAATGACCATCTTTCTCCTTCAGAGAAGTTGGTGGATTAAAAACCATGTGCTTTTGGGGCTGGCAAGGCAATTACTTGCCAGAAAGGCCAACAGAGGTTTTAAGGATGGTGTGTCACTATGATTCTTAGTTAACATAATGGCAACTATCAATAATATGCCAAGATTTCAGACGTTAACAAAAATAAAAGATAGAGAAAATTTTTTTAAAAAGTAAAGACTAAGACATTTAAATACATAAAATACTATAGATGGAAAACTATTATTAATAATAATAATAATAATAATAATAATGAAAAGTAATGAAATCATACAAAAGTGACATAATTTTCCTCTTCAGAAAATTTGATCATAAAGGAGAACTGGAGAGAAGTTAATTTTTTTTCCAGTTAGTTTCTCTCATTTCTATCTAGTCAGAACCACTGACTCCCAGGTGACCCTCTACTGGGTTCTCAGAAGCTATAATCACACCAGAGAGCTGGACAATGACTAGGGATGATAGAAGGAAAGATAATTGATGTCTTTGAGCTGTGGTGCTGGAGAAGAGTACGGAATATACCATGGACTGCTAAGAAAACAAACAGGTTCGTCCCAGAGAGGGTTAAACCAGGCTGCTCCTTGGAGGCAAGGATTTTGAAGCTTCATCTGACATACTTTGGACATGTTGTAAGGAGGGACCAGTCCTTGGAGAAGGTAGTCATACTTGGATCACCGGCGAGGAAGACCCTCTATGAGGTGGATTGATTCAGTGACTGGGGTAATGGAAGACAGTGTGTCAGAGACAGTGAGATTGGCACAGAATAGAGCAGGATTTAGGGCTGTTGTAGATCACTATGAGTAGCAGGCTACTTGACAGCACATAACAACAAACAACAATATAATCACCCAGGAGGAGACTGCTTATAAAGAATGGCTAAATAAACCACAGCAAAGTAATATTATAAAACATTTTATATACAAAATCTCAAATGTGAATATAAAATAATCATTTGAAACATTAAGAATTCCCTTCCTAATTACAACTATCTAAAACTGCACGTTCCTATATGAACACATGAAGTAGAATTAGGATATGAATAAATTTGTCTATTTATCAACTTCTTTGCTCTCTGAAAATTGTTGAACACTCAGCTAATAATTATTCTTCCATTTTACATGTAAAACTATTAGTCAAAATTTTATTTTTAGTTTATTTTCAAAACCACATACATTTAGATAACCATGTTTATAAATAAGAGTTTTAATCTCTTATTAATGTTGTTATTATATACTGCTGAGTTAAAATCAACTCATAGCTGATCCTCTAGTGGGTTTGAAGAGGTAATAAACTGCAGAGGAGGAGACCACCAAGAAGTGGCTGGTATATTCAAACTGCATGTCTCTGGATTAGCAGCACAATTCCTTACCACTAGTCCACCCGAGCAACCATTTTTATTAATAGAAAGCAGAAATGGCTAATGGCTAATAAACCATGTGCACCTTTTAAAATAAATTCAATCAAGAAAAACAAAACTATTCCCTACAGGTATATAAATTAAATAAAAATTTAAGTATGCATATTTAGTGTTTATTCAATTTGTTTCCTGTGGACTTATTTTCATTTTCTCCAGACTTAATTGGAACTTGCATATAAATAATTGATGATCTGACCTCCATCTGCCCCTGGCCTAGTTTTGACTGCTGATATTGAGCTTCTCCAACAATTTCTTCACCAAACGTAGTCAAACTGATTCCTATGCAGCTGATCAGGTGAGATCCATGTGTAAAGTCATCTTCTGTGTCTTTTAGAAAGAGTATTTGCAATGAAGAAATCATTGTAAATACAAAATTTAATCATCCTATTTCGAGCTTCATTTCTATCACCAAAGGCATATTTTCCAACTACTATTCTTTAGTCACTGTTTCCTACTTTTGACTTCGAGTCACCAATTATCATTAGCACATCTCAGTTGCATGTTTGGTCAATTTCGGACTGCAATATTTAGTAAAAAAAAAAAAATCTCAAATTTTTTTCCTCTTTGGCCTTACATGTAGAAGAATATATTTGAGTAATAGTCATGTTAACAGGTCTTCCCTATAAGCATGTGGATATTATCCTTACAACATTGTATTTATTTCAGGATAAAACACCAACCATCTTCTGTTTTTCAATCTCTCACTGTCCACGTGCCCAAAGTATGTGAAATGAAACGTTAAAATCCTAGGCTACAAGGAGAAACTTGGTTTCACCCTCTCCAAGACAGACCTATTTGTTTTCTTGATGGTCAATGGTATGTTCAAGACTTTCTCCAATACCACAACTTAAAGGGATCGATTCTTCTTTTGTCATCCTTAGTTTTTGTCCAGCTCTCTGATGCATAACAAGTAATTTTTAAGACTATTTCCTGGATTACGTGTACCTTAGTTTCTACACTGACATTGTTGCTTTACAGCACTTTGGAGAGAGTGCTGACAGCAGATTTTCTCCTCAAAAATTTGGAGAGGTCATTTCCTGAACTTTTCCAGTGCAATATATCTCCTAACTGCTGGTACAAAGAGTGGTCAACATTCCGGAGCCAAGTAAAATGAAGTTGTTAACAGTTTCAATCTTTTCTCCAGCTATCATGATGTTGCCTATCTATCAGTCCAGTGCTAAGAATTTTTTCTTAAAAAAAAAAAAGAATTTTTCTTGATGTTGAAATTCATGTTGAAAGCTGTTTCTTTGATCTTCTGCAACAAGTGCATCAAGTCCTGACTTTCAGCAAGCAAGTTAGTATCATCTGTATAATGCAGATTAGTGGTAAGTCTTCCTCCAATCTTGATGCCACATTCTTCTCGAATAATTTGCTCACCATACAGATAAAATAGGTATGGATAAATATAACCCTGACCCACTCCATTCTTAAGTTATGGCTAACGTTGAGAAGAATGGGAATCCCAGAGCACGTAATTGTGCTAATGCAAAACACATACACAGACAAAGAGGCTGTTGTGAAAATAGAGCCAGGGAACACTATAAATTGATAGGAGTTAACAAAAACTTACAACATCATAAGAAATGGAAATCTCTGAACTAGATTTTCTATATACATAATTTTAACAATAACTCAAGATATAGGTTTTTAATGTCATATTTTTGAATAGTCTGAAGATTTGTTTTCTGGCTACTTTGCTGCATTTATTTTTCTAATAAATACAATTAAAATTTTAAAGATAGAGAAATCAGGGATATTTTCTCACTTAAAATAAACAAAAAAATTGAGAAAGGCACTATATGTATTACCTGCATAGCACTCTTGCCCATTTTAACAACTTCAAATAACATCATGTTTTCCACTCCATTCTGTTGGTGATGACCATTCATTCGGTTTGGACCAGAAGGAGGTTTTGCTCCTCCATTTCCACTTTTGCCCTTATCTCCGGGGCCCTTTTTGCCTTTTTTACAAGTCTGGGGAAAAAAATTTAAGTATACCATTATCAATACCTACAGCAGAAAAGGTTGATACAGTATATTGCTATAATATGCTTATGTTATATGTTTAAATTTAGCCTAAAGAGTGTCAGCTCAGATGTTATAACACAATGACAGTTGTGACACTTAACATTTTTATGGTGCTAATTTATTTTTAATTTATATTACCATGTACCTCATACACGACATCATGCTCAGTCCCTGAAGTTAACAATCTCCAGGTACAAATTTCTCATCCTCTTATTAGCTTACTGATCTTTGAAAGTTACTTATAAATTGTGCTTTAGACAGATTTTCTATTTTGTAAACTTGGGGAAAGAACTATGCTAATTTTATAGGGTTGCTGGGGCAATGAAAATACAAATATTTAGCAATCTACCTTCTACATAATAAAACAAAAAAGTGCTATTATTAGCACTATGAAATCAGAAAAATACATTAAAAAAGATTATCAATGTTGCCAGAGTCTAAATTAATAGAAGAATTAGAACAATTATTTAAGTAAAACAGTTCAAGCCTGAATCAAATTTGAAGTGTGCAGTCAAACAATAAAACCCAGTTAATAGCCACAAAACTTGAAAATATCCCAGAATTCCCTGTGGCATTACAAATCAGCATGGCTATCTCCAAGCATCCACTATGCTACTTTAAAAGTATAGATTTGATCTACAATCAGGTGAAGATAAAATAGATGAATGGGACCTTCTAAGAATCACATCCCTATGCACATCCAAAAACTTCTCCAACGGGTAAAAAGGGAAGTCACAGACTGGGAAAAAGTACTTGGTAATGAAATGACATGTCAGATAAGGGACTTATATCTAGAATATATAAAATACTTGAACACCACAATAAGATAAAGGTAAATGATCCAATTGAAAAATGGGCACAGGATATGAACAGACACTTCATCAAAGAAGACATTCAGATGGCAACAAGCACATGAAGAAATGTTCAAAATCCCTCGCTCTAAGAGAGATGCAAATCAAAACAACTATGAGATATCTCACCCCAGTCAGAATAGCAAAATTTAATAGAACAGCAAGCAACAAATGCTGGCGAGGTTGTGGAGAAACTGGAACCCTTATTCACTGTTGGTGAGAGTATAAAATGGTGCAACGACTGTGGAAGGCGGTATGACGCTTTCTCAAAAAGTTGCAAATAGAGATACCATTCGACCCAACAATTCCACTACTGGGAATATATCCCAAAGAGACCATAACTGACATCCAAGCAGATATATGCACACCCATGTTTACTGCGGCTTTGTTCACAATAGCAAAGAGCTGGAAACAA
>NW_006399790.1:16213675-16229329 GCF_000299155.1 Elephantulus edwardii
AATAAAAAAAGAAAAAAGTACAGATTTGAGTAGACAGTAAGAAAAACAAAATTCTTCTCAAATAAATAAATAAATTTATAATTTGTTCAACACTTTAACTTGATTTTTGTTACTGCTAAATTAAATCTTATTTTTGTTGTGGTCTGACCCCTGCCTCCAACACTCTTTATTATGAAAACGCAATAAATGAGTACTATGGAAACGAAACCCTTTTGTAAGGAAACTAACAATGCTGAAAAAGAGGACCCATAACTCAGTGAAAATGTTACCTACATGTCTTGGTTATGAAATACACCCCACAGCACTTGTACTTTGTTAATAAAAAAAGGAAATCAGTTCCTAATCCAAGCTCCTCATTTTTCTAAAACATAATTATTGTTGTTGTTAGGTGCCGTTGAGTTGTAGACAACTCATAGTGACCCTATGAATGAAAGGCCTGAGCACTGCTCGTACATAGAGTTTAGGGAGGCAAGCCATTTCGGAAGTGGATGCCACTCCTGCTTCCAGGCTAAAACGTAATTAGAGAAATTAAAATTTTTACATGACAAATATGCTGTCTCCAAGATCAGACAACTTCTAAGCCTCATTTTAGAGTCAAACCTCTCTATGATATATAGCAGGGTTGGCAAATTTCCTGTAAAGGGACAGTTAATAAATATTTTGAATCTATGAGGTCACATAATCTTTGTCATACTTTCTATTTTAAAATATTAAAACATATACACATACAATCCAGCCTGTAAGTTTTTAGCTATATAGACATGTCTGTAAATTTCTTTTTAATGAATTTGAGCCTTTATGGTTTTGTACTCTATTACATAGGTCCTTCATCCTACTTTGAAAGTTCAAAATCAGCCTGCTCTAACAACTATTTCCCAATAATTGAAAAATGACTTGTTAATTTATATTCTTTTGTAAATAATATTTATTCAATCTTTGTGAATCTAAATCCTAATTCCTAATTGTAACTTCAAAATATTTGTTAATGGTAGAAATGTTTCGGAGATAAAAATAAAGATCTTCCAGAACTACAACACAAAGCTATATATTTGCAATTTAACATATGCTTTGGTATTCCTTGTCAGTATTAAAAAATACAATTAAAATTTCAATAAATATGCTATATGGTAGAGAAAACCACATACAAAGAGCGAGAATATAAGGGGAAATACAAGATGCAAATATGCAACCCTCGGTACTGTCCTGTAAAAAGGAAGAGTCTAAAAGCAATAGTGTAGGAAGCTCATTAGAGTCTTAAAGATTAACATATTTAAGACAAATCTGGGTTCAAATCCTTTAATAAATGAATTTCTCTAGATCTATAAAGTACAGAAAACATATATGTTTACTTACTATTAAACTAGATAACATAGAAAAGTACTAACCTGCTGCACAGACTATACATAGCATATTATCAAAAAGCTGTTGCTCTTATTACAATCAATGCTTCCTTAATCTAATCCCTAATACCACAATAGCAGTAGCTACATAAGGTATCAAACTGTGGCGAGTCATTAACTCGCAATTATTAGTCCCTCCCTGTGTATGGACAGAAGGGGGGGGGGAATCAAAGACCAATAGTTCAAAGGACTGACTTACTACATGAATATCAGTCTCCAGGGCCGACATCAGAACTATATGGTGTCCAACTATCACTGCCTACCTGTCTGAAAGGGGACCACAATAAAATGTCCCTGACAGAGTGAGAGAAAAATGAGGAACCAAACTCAAAACCATAAGGAAGACCAGACTGACTGGTATGACAGAAAATGGTGAGACCACTTAGTCATTCCTCAAACTTGGAACTGAAATGACTCCAGTGGTCCAACTTTCAGTCTAACAGGCCTATAAAAATGAGTTAACACCAGGGAGGAATACATTCTAGAATAGCCAAACCACAGAAGATCAAAAGGACAACATTCGCCCAGAGATAAAGCTTGGAGGGCAGGAAGGACAGATAAAAGGTTTAATGCAATGGGAACCACAGGGAGGAAATGGGGAGAACGTTATCATAGTGTAGTTATTTTAATCAATGTGAAAAAAAAGTCTACAAACTATTAAATGGCAAACCTAGATTTTCACTCAAATCACACAAAAAAATCTAGTTCCAATTTACAAATTAAATCAAAACAATTTAAAAATTTACTTTCTAATAACCTGATATAAAATCAAAGTTTCTAACTCATTGCTATCGGTACATTATTGACCCTCAAGTTGGTTTTGGAGAGGCTGTACATATCTATCACATGCGAAGAGACTGTCCATCTTTCACCAGGAGGTTTTGGAGAGGCTTATAGTAGCACAACGCCCAACTTTCTCCATTGGAGCCACTAATGGATTTGAATTGAATTCAAATTAGAGAGTGGATTCAAACTACCACAGAGTTAACCTTTGGGTTAGCAGTGTAACTTCTATGTACTAAGCCACCAGAGCTCCCTATAGCCTTACATGTGTGTTGTGTTTTGAGCCATCAAGTTGGAATCTGCTCAGTAACAGTAAATCCCACAGGAGGAGATACAATTGTGCATCTTTCTCCCATGGAGCAGCTGGTGGATTCAAACACCATGCCTTCAGTTTGGCAGCACAACTCCTTACCACTACTAAGCCACCAGAGCTCACTTTCAAAATCATAGCTATCTTTAAATATTTTTACTCCCTCTCCTTCATTTCCTTTAATAACACTACGTCATTTATACTTTAGTTTTTTTAAATTTCTGTTTTTTAAGGGACTAAGAAAACATAAAAAATTATAAATTCTGTCACACAAGTTAAATCAGGTTCTATAAAATGCACTGCTATGTCACCATTAAAAATCAAGAGAGCCATATCAACTTACAGAAAAACTGTTAACAGTATATCATAAATTTTACAATAATATTAAAAATCTGTATAGTATGGCTCTATTGAAGCAAAACTACTGTTTGTTTGTTTTTTTTAATAAAAGCAAATTTGTATTATATACTGGTTTACTTACAAAGTTCATATACAATGTTTTTCACACTGGAGCTTTCTCAAAACTATTGTTTTATGAATAAAAATAACTAGGTTCATTTTGGAGGGGAAAAAGCTAAACAATAAAAACAAATCATCATTTGCACAATGTCTTTAAATACACTCTGACACACAGAACCAATTATTTAAATATAATACGCAAACTCTAAACATGTAATATATGGACTCAGAACTCAACTTTCTCTTCGTTTCGTTTTTATCTTTGACATCACCTGGAAGTATAAGAAATTGTCAACTTTAATCCATCAGATTAAACAGGTCATATTTTATGTTCTTTATTTATCACTTTATGTTTGACTGTTCATAGAAGAATTAAAATGAAGCCAAAAGAATGACAGAGATACACACACGCACACACTTTACAAAAGCAACTAGATTAAAAGATAGAAATTGTTGTAACATAGACTGACCCTAAAACAAATATGTCCATGATTCAGTGACTGGGGTAATAGGGGTAGGTGTGTCAGAGACAATGAGATTGGCACAGGATACAGCAGGGTTTATGGTTGTTGTACATAGTGTCATTATGACTTGCAGGCGACTCGACAGCAACTAACAACAGCATGATCTTGCAAACTAAAATGCATTAATATATATGGTACATACTTTTCCTTTGCCTTGCTTTTGGTTTTTTCCTTCAATATCTTCAAAATCTGTGTCAGAAGAAAAATGTGTCTCTGACTCTCTGTGAAAGAAAAATAGTTATTTAAAATCTTCCATAGACATAGAGATAGAATTCCCCATTTTCATGAAATTAAGAAAGGCTTGGTTAGCTCACTGCAATAATCCCCATTAACATTAAAAGTCATTAAGATGCTTTCTAAAAACATCATATAAATGCACATTACCAAACATCTAAGATTATATAATCAACTATAAAACCAGTACTTCTAAAGCACAGGTATCTAAACATTTTACACCACAGTAACCCCAAGGTGTCCTGTTACAATGCCTTCTTTTCTAGTTTAAAGACCATGACGATCAAGGAAAACTGTATTTTAACACGCAGTATTGACTGAATTGGGACATTTAGCAATGTTTAAGATCCTCTAACTGACTCCTGAATACCTCTCAAGGCCTTAATCTCCTCATCTATAAACAGTATGTGCTCAGTAAAGAATGAAATCTCTGAAATGTCTTCAATCTCTAAAATACAAACCTACAATTAAAACAAATTCTTCCTTATTTGATATGAGAAATACTCCGTATGATATAGATTTTTCTCTTGCACCTAAGAAAGCAGAAAGACTTAATATGCTTGTGTGATATATGCTGCATGTGTAACACAAGAGTCTAGATATTTACATAGTTAACACTGTTGTTATTGCCTTCAAGCCAATTCTGACTCATAGTAACTCAAGAGAGCAGACTGTCCCAAAGGTTTCCTTGGCTGTATGACAGCAGATTATAAAGTCTTTCTCTGACAGAGCTGGTGGGTTAGAACCAGAAACCGTCTTCAGTTACCAGCTAAATGCTTAACTACTGCATCACCAGACCACCTTAAATAATAATATACCCTCCTTTAAATTCTTAAGGAAAAACACATTTATCTTGGCATTTGGGTTATACTGGAGTTTAGAAGTGAGTTATATATACACCAAACAAAGGTTTTATCATCGTAACCGTGTGTTATCAAAGTAAAAGTAAACTATATCGTTCTACATAGTCTTCTCTAAGTGAAATTCTTCAATTTCCATTCTTATTGCCAGAAGAACCATTTGTCCAGAAGCTATGAGGTATATAGTAAATAAAAGCTAATGAAAAACCAATATACTTTGAAAATTTTACTCACATCACAATAGAAAAAAGGTTTTAAAATTTTAAAAAGGTAATGTACTGTGCTGCAATCCCAAAGGTGCACAGTTCAAATCCATCAGATGTGCCACTGGAGAAGGAGGGGCAGCCTCCTCCTGTGCCAGTCGGATCTGATTCGATGGCACACAACGTGAAAGAAAGAAAAAGCTGGGGAAATTATTATTTATAGCTTTTAGATAATGAGAATGCACTATCTATAATCTCCTGTTATGCTGAGAGGTAAATAACTGTTAATAAATTCTGTTTCCCAGAATTAACGCCCCCAAAACTGAATGACCACTATAATGTGACATCTGAAGAAGATTGTTATCATCAATATTCTTTTCGCATACATAAAGGGCCTTGCAAAAAACCCCTGGAAAA
The DNA here is from genome assembly GCF_000299155.1 of Elephantulus edwardii. NCBI lineage: Eukaryota > Metazoa > Chordata > Mammalia > Macroscelidea > Macroscelididae > Elephantulus > Elephantulus edwardii. The sequence continues at coordinate 16,218,866 of NW_006399790.1, forward strand.
TGTTCATAAATATCTCAGTGTATAAATAATACTTCTTCCTCCTCAAAAGGATATCAGCTCTCTAGAAAGTTCAGGAATTGCTTTAAGTCTATAATCACTAGTCTTCCCAATATTCCAGTGGTCACAGAGTAAATCACAGGCTCAATTACACTCTTAATCCTCATCTCCAGGCTATCAATCCTCAAGTGAAAGAATAAACCACCAGATGTCTGATTGCTAACCAAAAAGGCTTCTTAAGAAAGCTGACAGAATCAAGAGGAGAGTTTATAATATGTGCAATTAGATATGAAATACTCCCCAAGGTCTGTTGTTCTTTCATGTTTCCAATGTTCTTAAGCTCAGAAGAACCAAAAACTCATCTACCCTAAGTGACATAATATATTTATGGAGTATACAGAGTTAATGATTTAGTGGTTTAAAATTTGATGAGTTTTATTATAAGACTAAATCTTCCAGTCTCTTTATCATTCTTACACATACCCAAATGCTCCCCACACTTAAAATTCTCTTATGTTATCTTGTTTAATGTTCTAATTAATCAAGTTATACTAATAGTATAGTCTATAATATTTTCTGTAGCATATTATCAAGGGATTTTGCATGTCTATATTTTTAAAGTATGACCACATAAAATGCTCTGATTTAGAACCTGACAGTATCTAATATAACATCCCATATACAGCAGGCATTTAATACTTTTAACAATTAACTTTTATAGAAAAATTTAAAATTTAGACTAATGGCAGAATGACAAGAACTCTGCCTTAAGTCAGTTCTAATGTCAATCAAATACCTTAATTTTAACTATTATTGACTTTTATTATTACTGTATTTATAAATCTGATCTGTATTTGTTTTTTAAGATTGAAAACATTACATATAAATTCATAGTTAATACAGATAAAAATGAAGGAATCATTTTTTAGGAATCATTTTTTTAAATATTGTGAATATACAGAAGTGGAAAACTACTTACAAAATTATTTAGATACTAATTTTAGGAAACTAAGTAAAAGTGATTTACTGCCAATTTGATGCTAGTTAAATAAAAAGTTTGCTTTTTGTTTTCTTAACCTATTATATAGCCTGCTCTAAATAAATTTTGTTTTCAAGAATCTGGAAAGTAAATATATACTGAAATGAAAATTACATTAAAATCCATACTTCTAAATACTGGCAACATGCTAATAGAGCTGTAATTTTTATTCTAAAGAAAGCAATATTATGAAAAGCAAATATATCATTAAAAGCAGACACTGGCTAGCACTCTGTACAACTGTACCAATTAGTTGCTTGCAAAATTTTCAATAATCAGATTCTTTCTAAATTAAATCTGAAGTATATTCCAGACTCTAATTTTATATATAGATATAGATATAGATATAGATATAGATATAGATATAGATACAGATAGATAGTCATAAAATAAAATTTGTAAGTTCCACAAATACTTTAACTGAAGTATCTTATTAAACTGAAACTTAGTGTGACAACCTGTTATATTTAATTCCACTGTCATCAGATCAATTTGTACTAATGGAAACCTCTATTGGGTTTCTGAGGCTATACATATTTAGAGGAGAATACCCATCTTTCTCCTGCAGCACAGCTGGTGGGCTCAAACTCAGACCTCTGGGTTAGTAATGCTATCAAGGCTCCTTCTATTATATAAAATACCTCAAATTTAACCAAGGAGTAATTAAAATAAAAAGCTTTTCCATAGGAGAAAAATGAGCCACCCCCTCTCATTTTATTGCTTCTGAAAACCTGCTGAGCGTCAGCTGTGAATTAGTTTGAATTTGATGACACATAATAGCAATGAGGACATTTTAAGAATTTTATGTAGATCCTACCAAAAAAAAGTGAATTAACAAAAAACCCAGAATTGAATAGTAGAAATATAAGTTTTATAGTCTGCAAATGATTAAATAAACGCAGACCCCAAATATGTTCGGAATAAGTATTTACAAGAGCCCAGTCTGTGTCAGTATAAGTTACTTCAAAACTTATATATTCTCTTATAGCCTCACAAGCAGAAATAACTTCCCGTGTTTCTGGGGAAAAAAGGATTTACTAGTTCCCTGCCATTGAATTAGAACCAACTGGTCCTCCAATGGGTTTCTGAGGCTGTAAACCTCCTTGCTCATTTTCCTCCCAAGGAGCTACTATTGGATTAGAATTGCTTTTAGTTTAGTAACATAGCTCCCAACAGACCACAACATCAGAGCTCCCATTTAAGAATTTAAGAATATCATTTACTTACTGAAGTAGATTAAAATCAGTTGGTATTTCTGGAGCTGCTATCATTTCTTTATCATCTTCTGGAACGCTCCAATGTCAGAAATATATTCATATATTTACGTGGATAAAATGATGTTTTCCTCCTTTCTTCTATAACAGACAACTCCTTAAAAGTGGAGGGAAAATTATAAATTTATTATAAATGCACCAAAAATATTGAGAGCAAATACTTATTCTCAAAAGCTAAATTCCCACCCCCACAGCTTCCTGATTGGAGAAGGTAGGCTGGTGAATGAAGGCTGGGGCTGGAAAATTAAGGGTGACCACACAGGACACATCTGGAACCCATTACCATTGGGATTACATTCATGGGCAATTACATGGAGAGAGTGCCTTGGGCCCGGGCCCTCTTCGCAGCTCAGAATCTGATGGCCCAAGATGTGACTTAGGGTGCCCTGTTTCCACAATACGAGGTCAAAGGCACTAGGATGTGCAATATACACTATCCCCAGGTGACTGGCTCTACTCCATCGTCCAGAATGGGCCACACTATCGAGATTGAGGCCGTCAGCCAGCCAAACCCCCCCCCACTGCCTCCTCCACCAATAAAGGTGCAGCTTGAAAACAAAAAAGCCACAACAAAACTAAATTCCCCAAGTGCATCCTGATGCTTTAATCAATAGGGATTTATATTTTTTGTATCTGCTAGATAAATTTGTTGCAACTATTCTAGTTCACAAAGTTGAAGCAAAGATAAAGACGTTTGTATCACATTCAATTATTTGTTAAGATTCTCTAGCTAATTTTTAAAAAGAACTGGACTTGTTATCCCTGTGACACGTTTAAACAGTAATAGGAAATGTTTTAAAAAACCCAAGACTAAAGGGGAAAGGGGGAAAAACATTAAAAAGCAGCTGTTTCTTTCAAAGGGCTTGATTATCAAAAGTAAGAGACAATATGCAAGCTAAGAGTGAGAAAATTTGTGGGAACTCTATCTAATAAGGGTTTAGTATACAGATATAACGTAAACAACTTGAAACAACAGGAGAAAACCCCCAACAAGTTCAATTTTTAAAAACAAGCAAAGGACCTGAAAAGACAGTCTCTCAAAGGGGATGTTCAAATGGCCAACACACATATTAAAAGATACCCAGTATTACTAGCTAGTAAACAAAAAAAAAAACAAAGACACGCCTGTTGAGTTAATTCTAACTTGTAACTCAGAGCATCCCAGGCTATAAATCTTTACAGGAACAGAATACTGAGGAGCAGCTGGTAGATACAAACTGCCTACCCCTCAATTAATGGGTCATAGGTAATTCAATAGCACCTAACAACAAACAGCAACATAGTGCGTACAATGTTGGGTTACTAACTAAAAGGCCCATGTGGATATACCTGTCATTCCACAGAGGAAAGATGGTCAGTCTCCTCCAGTAAAGATTACACAGCCTTGGAAACCCCACGGAAGTGGGCGATTTTTTAAAAAAGATTCAATTACCAGCCCAATATATAAACCACTGAACCACTAGGGCTCCTTATTATTTATTAAAAAAAGAAAAACCAAACACTAACTCATTGCCATCAAGTATAAACTAACTCATAGCTGACACTCCAGTGAGTTTTCAGACTTGTAGATTTCCAATCTTTTCCCATGTACTACTAGCTGGTGGGTTTGAACCATCTACTTTTGTAGGTACTGGAACTTCCTCTCTGCTAGGTCACTAGAGCTCCTTTATTAACTATTAGAAAGATGCAAATAAAAACCATGTTAAGATACACACCCTTAGAATGGCAACACTCCAAAGAGTAAGGTGATCGAGACACCTGGGATTCTTACCCATCATTCTTGAAAATAAAGAGCAGAATTATAGTGGGGAAAGTTTGACAGACCCTCAAAAAGATGAACAAATAACTATCATATGACCTAGCAATCTCTTTTCTCAGTGCATCTAGAAGTGTAAACAAGAACACACAGAAACCTCAACACAAATATTCACAACCTCACTTTTAATTAGTCAAAAAGGTAAAACTCAAATGTCCATCAACAGATGAACACATATGCAAACGTGGTGTATGCACACAATGGAATATAACATAGCCAAAAAGAGAAATGATGTCCCAAAGTGTGCTACAATACAAATAATCCTAGAAGGTACCATACTAAGTGAAATAAATCAGTTGCAAGAGAACAAACACTTTCAAGGGCATTGATTATGGATCCAAGTAAAACGATATCTTGGAAATAAGTATTTTCTCCATTTCTCATGAGGTTCCTGAATAGCAACAAACACTCAGTGATAATAAAACCATGAAATGTGCAATGCGTGAATCTAGGATGATTGGAAGTTGTTAAAAATGAAATGGAAAAAATAAAAATTGACATGTTAGCCATTAACTACTATTATCAGCTACTGCTGCTCCCATTCATAGCAAGCATCTATCAGGTTTCCAAGGATGTAAAAAATAAACCTTTCCTAAAAGAAATTGCTCACCTTTCTCCCTAGGAGTGGCTAGTGGATTAAAATCTTCCAGTTAGCAACCCAAATGTTACTCATTCCACCATGGTTCCTAATCCTTGAGACATTGGTGAGCTAAAGTGGACTGATACTGAACATTTTGGATGTATATGGTTTCCTGTGTTGTTAATGACAAATTTATGAAAACTGGCATTCAAATGTAAAACAACACAACATTTTAAGATCTATTCTGAAATAGAAAGCTGTCAATGATAGTATAATAGCCATTGCCACTGAGTCAGAATCTCCTCGAGTGTGTGTCCAAGGCTGTAAATAGAACAGAGGAAGACTGCACCCATCTCTTCTCTCTTGGAGCCACTAGTGGATTAAAATCACCAGACAGATGCCACCTTTGGGTTAGCAATGCAACTCCCTAGGTACAAGGTCAGCAAAGCTCCCCATAAGTATATTCCTTCCCGTTGCCCTCAAAGCTGAGCCAAACACTGGGCTGGCAATGCAACTCCCTAGGTACTAGGTCACCAAAGCTCCCCCATATGTACCCTCCCTCTTACTGCCCTCAAGGCTAATCTAATTCACCTGTGATCGTGATCGGCCAGTGGGTTTTCAGAGCCTGAAAACTGCATAGGTAAGACTACTCATCTTTCTCCTGGGGAACTGCTGGTGGGTTTACCTTCAGGTTACCAGACAAACTTCCTTCAACTACCGGGCTCTCTTTACATATACTAAGAAAACTCAATTAACATGACTATTCCTAAAATCTATGTACCAAACACTAATGCCAAAGATGAAGAAAATGAAGATTTTTGCCAAATTTTGCAGTTTAAAATTGATTGCAATCCGGTACAAACATGCAATGATTATTACTGGTAATGGGAATTAAAAAGTTAGAGACAAGGAACACTCAGAGCCGGAAAAATAGGTAGAAATAATGTCAAAGATGGATCACATGGTAGAATTCGGCCCCAAGACCAACAACCTATTTATTGGATATATTTTTCTTCAACAATATCAACAGTAACTATTCATGTGGACCGTACTAAATGGGAAGCACAGGAATTAAATACATTCTGTCTGTGATGATGAATGTCATCAGTTAACACAAGACCGGGGACTGACCATCAAGCACACAAAGTTAAAGCTGAAGAAAATTAAAACACATCTAACAGAACAAAAGTGCAACCTTGAGTATGTTGTTGTTGCTGCTATATGCTGTCAAGTCACCTCGCCTGCAACTCATAGCGACCCTATGTACAACATCTCTGAACCCTGCTCTGCCCTGAGCTAACCTACTGTCTAGCACACCTATCCTCAATACTCCAGTCACTGAGTCAATCCATCTCATCAACGGTCTTCCTTTCTTGTACTGTCCCTCCACCCTCCCAAGCATAATGTCCCTCTCTAAGGACTGGTCCCTTCAGGCCACATGCTCAAAGTATGTCAGATGGAGCTTTATGAGCCACCTGAATTTACAGAGCCGCTCATGAAGACTTGACAAGTAGTATTTATTTCCCTAAATAGGACAAAATTAATTTCTAGTATAAAAGCTAGAAGTCTTGTGAGGTAATAATCTTAAAAATACAATTGGTAATTGGAAACTAAAGCAAAACAAATTTTATGAAGACATAATTCTCTCACTCAGTTAAGGGATCTAACTTAAAGGTAGTCTCCTAATAAGTGAGATGCAGCCCGGTTTTAAGAAATTTTCAGATCATTTAGAATAGGTTCATAAAGTTCTTATTTAGCTTTACTCTAGCGCAAGAGGGAAGTCCTGGTGGCATAGATATTAATGGGCAAGGCTGTTAACCAAAAGGCTGGCAGTTTAAACTTGATAGCAACTTCATGGGAGGAGGAGGAACAGGTCTGCTTCCATCAAGGTTTAAGCCTCTGAAACATTTCTAGGCTGTCCTCCTGTAAGGTCATCAGAAGTTGGAATTGCTAAATGTGAGTAGATATTAGTACTCCATTACTGGATGGCAACAGCCGTGGTTAGGACTGGGCGGGGGGTAGGGGGGGATAGCTTGAAACCTTTTCAATTATATAAAATTTTTTTTTTCACACAGAAGTCAAACAGATTCAAGGTTCTAAGAGCAAGGGCAAGGAAGAGTTCACAGTAACTCAGAAATTAACTGCATCAGGATCTCAAGACAAGTCAAATTCCTGTCCCAGTGAAATGCTTGTTTCAAAGTTTCTGAATACTAAAATTTCACCCAACCAATTAAAAGGATCCAGTTAACAGAACAGCAATGGCCTGCCTTTGCCTTTATAGAACGACTAGTACAAGAAATGTAAAAACTTATTTTTACTAGAAAGTACTTGCTTCTATTGCCTATTGTTAAACAAAATCCTAAATTCAATATACCCTTGTTAGAACTTTAATCATTCTTTAAATATCCAATTTGCCACTGAAACAGTTCATCAAAGTTAAGTTTACCAAAAGAACTTAAAAATTTCAAAAGGGAGAAAAATGGAACAGGTGAGTTGGTGTTGGTATTTAGGGACTTGTTTTAACTATCAATTTTAACCTGCAGATGAAGAATTGAACATTTTCCCGTTTTTCTTTTCAATGTCTTCAACTGTATAAAAACACAATTTGCTCCTCCCCAAGACTAAGGATGAAAAACTTCATGAAAAAGATCTTTAAACATACTTAATACCACCTTATGTCTATGAATACATAATAGTCAAATCAAGTAAAAGTTTAATAATCAACTCACATTTTAATTTTTTTAAAAAAATATGCTTCTAGATCACAAGGTGGAGCTCTCTCACCTAGTGTCAAGGAAAATTTTTAAAATAGAGGTTTTTAAGGCTACTGTATTTTTTCATATTGAAATTCTATGTTACAACTTTTTGAGGACTAAACAACGAAAACTCTGGAGGATAAAGCATAGGAATAAAATTTATGTTAAGTCTCAATACTTTTCTTTTGGGGGAAAATATCCCCCACAACCAACTTGTTTCTTCTTATTGAAATCTAAATGACCGTATTTGTACATAAATTGTGTAAACCACTTCTTTAGCTTCAAGCTAATAGTATGCTCCTAAAAATTGGTAAATATATCTACAAATAATTATTTAAAAATAAATAATTGATTGTATATATTTGTTATATGCCATCAAGTTGTCTGCGACTCAAAGCAACCCTATGTACAACAAACAGCTCTGAAGCCTGCCCTGTCCCGAGCCAGTCTCAATGACTCCAACACACCTACCCCCAATGCCCCAGTTACTCTATCAATCCATCTCATCTGGAGTCTTCCCCTCCTGTGCAGTCCCTCTACCATTCCAAGCATGATGTCCTTCTCCAAGGACTACTCCCCTCCTGGCCACGTGAAACTGAGCTTCAAAATCCTTGCCTCCAAGACCTCCAAGAATAAATTTGGTTTCGCCCTCTCCAAAACAGATCTATTTTTCTCCTGGCAGTCCTTAGAATGTTCAAAGACTCTTCTCCAGCACCACAGCTCAATGGCATCAATTCTTCTGTCCTTAGTCACTGTCCAACTGAAGACCATGGACTGGATCAGGTGCACCTTTGTCTCTAGACTGACATCACTGTTCCTCAGTGCTCTGGAGATGTCCCAGACAGTAGATTTTCCCAATGTAATTTGTCTTTTGATTTTCTGGCTGCTGGTACCAAGTGTTTGATTGTGGAGCCAAGCAAGCTGAAGCTGTTAACAACCTCAATCTTTTCTCCATCTATTACAGTGCTGCTAAGTAGTACATATTTTTACATAAACAAATATATAAAAGCACAAATTTGTTTAGCCTAACTTTTCAAGTTATCTGTAATTAATATTTTTATGACATGTCACTTGACGTTTAGATTCTGTATTGAGTTCAGTAATAAAAAAAACCTGCCTGCTAATGATAAACTCAGACACTTACACATACTAACATATACACACACCCCATCCATTGATATGATGCCTTAGTACACAAGTCACTTCTGTGAGGTCTTGCGCCTCAAACTGATCTGGTCACTCACGCTGATGTCTTTTTCACGTTTAGGAAGATATAAGCCCAAAACCCTTGTACCAGCTTCAGTGAAAGATTTTTGCCTGATGCAGTACTGGGGATCTTGCCCTGAGCTTCTGCTCCTAAACTGTCATTTTGTTACTCAGTGTCTCTGCTCTTCCTTTTGAGTTGTGATGCCAGACAACCATCTTGAACATGCCATGGACTGCCAAGAAAATAGGTCTGTCTTAGAGAGTGTGAAACCAAGTTTCTCCTTGGAGGCTAGGATTTTGACGCTCTGTCTCACATACTTTGGGTTTGTGGCCAGCAAGGATCAGTCCTTGGAAAAGAACATCAATCTTGGAAAGGTGGAGTGGTAACACAAGAAAGGAAGACCCCAGAGGAGATGGACTGATACAGTAACTGGGGCAATGGGAGTAGATGTGTTGGAGTCATTGAGATTGGCTCAGGACAAGTCAGGCAGGCTTCAGAGCTGTTGTACATAGGGTCACTATGAGTCAGAGGTGACTAGACAGCACCTAACAACAAAAATGATAAACAGTTCCACTTGGATCTTCAACTCTAAACAAGAAACATTTGCAAATTCATTAAAATTACCTCCCACAAAGTAAAAGAAAATAAATTTTATTTTTAAATCACTTTAAATTTTTGAGGCACTTTTTCCCTCTCAAATGATGACTGTTTTATGTTTTCTTAATACATTTCCAAGTAATCTGAAGACAGACATTAGAAAGCTATGGAAAGAGCCATCACAAACAAGCTTCTTCAGAATCCATATTTAATTGGAGAAGGAAGGAGATCTTAAAAGTAGATTGGTGTGTTAATTCTCTAAAAATATTTAACTGCTAAAAGCTGGCAAACTCAGTATATACACAGCACATGCCACCCTTTATCTTAACACCCCTCCCAGAAAAAGGTCTCATTCCTCTATCTATTAAGAATCAAATTAGGAAATTAATATACATCTTTCTGAAATGCTACCATCATTATAGTACCTAAAGATAGGAACTACTTAAATGTATAACCATGGAGTGAATACATTAATGTAATTAATGTAATATTCATACATTATAATTATGGTGAGTGTATAACAACACAGGTAAAGTTTGCTACATAAAAAAAGCCTATAGGATACAAGACTAACCAAATAAGCAAAGAAAACAGTTAATATGTATATACTGTTGTTCTGTGCTGTTCAATTGGAACCACTCATAACTGAACCTCCAGCAGGTTTTCAGAAGCAGTAAATCACATGGGAAGAGACTGTCTATCCTTGCTGTCAGATTTAAATGGCATTGTGTGTCTTTGGAACTGAGGTGCAGTTTCTTACCACTAGGCCACCAGAGCTCCTGGGTGGTGGGCTCACAGTTATTTTAAATTAGTACTTTATTGTAATAGTTTAAAAAAAATAAATTATGAGAAGTTTAATCACAGGCTACATAAAGAATTATGAAACCACCTAAGTTCCTAAAATCTAACTTATTCATACTTCAAGTCCATAACCTCATAGAGTAAAATATTTACAAAAACTCTTGGGAAGCTCTATTATAAAACTGTATTTATTGTATTCACCTACACAAGTTTAAAAACCCTAATTACGCTTTTTCCCTCCTTTTCGAGCGGATAGGGCTCCTGCAAACATGGTCAACGTTCCCAAAACTCGCCGGACTTTTTGCAAAAAGTGTGGCAAGCACCAGCCCCACAAAGTGACACAGTACAAGAAGGGCAAAGACTCTCTGTATGCCCAGGGAAAGCGGCGTTATGACAG
>NW_006399790.1:16229493-16261215 GCF_000299155.1 Elephantulus edwardii
AGGGTCAAGTGATCCAGTTCTAAGCTTCATCTTACTTTATCCAGACACAATAAACTGAGATTTTCCTGTTTACTTCATTTGGGAGGGAAATAAAATGTCCCTTTTAATCATTAAAAAAAAAAACCCTAATTAATGCCCTAGAGTAAACTCTAACTCAGAGAGCTGTTCCATCAGGTTTCCAAGGAGATTGCTCCTCTTCCTCAAGCAGAACAGCTGGGGGATCCAGTGTGCTGACCTCTGGATTAGCAGCCCAATACATTATGCACTACTTCACAAGGGACTCTTACACAAGATGAGCAGGGAATATTTTCTTACAATCTCTTGACAAGACTCAAGAGGTATTTTCATTTTATTAGCCTATCTAATTTACTTAAGGGACAACAGAAAGAAACCTGTCATTTAATTTCAAATTATGGCTAGTTCCTGCAACAGAACATTTCCTCAAAAAGAGAACAAAGTTACGAACATTTATGTCAAATGATACAAGACATACAATTGGGGGGGGGGGAGACAAGTTGAACAAAAAAAAAATTTAATCATATACCTACCTTCAAAAAAAGGAAAATGTATACCTCTCTAATTATTTTTTACCTCTTTAATTATTAATAACCTTTTAAGAAATTCTCTTGTCCCAAAGATATTTCTTCTGTTTCTCTCTCTAGTTTTTGTTTCTGGATAAATGACAGCATGAAAGAATGATAAACAAGGAATGGTCATGTACACTCAAGTCTGCAGTAATACCACTTGCCAATACATTTTCTTTTCCACAAAGGTAAATGAGACTCCAAAGAATTCCTAATGGACACCTCATATTTCTACTTAAAAACAAACTCAAATGCACTGCAAAGGAATCAGAACCTACTCACAGAAAAACCACCTCTGGTGGGTTTTCAAAGGTTGTAAATCACACAGGAGCAGACTGCTCATCTTTATCCCTCAGAGATACTTGTGGATTTGAACCTCCAGAGAGCTTTTCCCTTTGGGTTAGCAATGTTACCTTCAGGCTACTCCACCCAAGCTCTTGTACTAGTACAGAAGTAGGTAATCAGATAAATGTGTGCTTGCAAGAAACCTGCATATATAAGAAAATTAATGACCCTGTTACATTTGAAAAGTCCAGGACCTGATCACACAAACTTCAAAACTAATATAAGGGGTGAGTGGGCAGAAAGTCTTTTTAAATGAACTAAAAATGACCAATTAACAATGCCTGAAACCATAGCACATCAAGCTTTTACTTTCCAGAAGATAACAAGTAATATACTAAGGCATCACTTACACAGATCAGCTCTGCCTGAAACTAAAGACAGACAGAACTGGAAACATCCACCTGTTACCCTCCTATTTTGAGTATATGACTTTAGGTACTCAGCAATCTTGCTCCTTTCCCAGTCTTCCCACATTCCTGAATACTCTGAAAATGCGACTCAAGTCCTTCTCACAACTGATACCATCTGACTCAAACTGCACACTCAATCATGCCCCATTTTTCAACAATTAGTTCTAATTTCTGTAGAAAATCTAGCATTCCTCTCTTGCAGTTGGGAAAAAATGGGTACTCACTAGTTTTTTTGCTGAGGAGGGAGACTACAAGTAAAAACTCTGCTTAATCCTGTAAACCTAGCATGTACCACATTATACTTAAATTTAGCTTATGTCTGAGGTACCCAAGGATCAATACTTTGCTTTGATCATATCCTGTTACACCTGTTGTTAGCTGCCATCAAGTTGAGTACAGCTCATAGTGAACAGATCTAAACCCTGTCCAATTCTGTGCTATCCTCATCATCTTAGACATACTTGAACAACATTCATTGTTGTAGTCACCGTGTCAATTAATCTTGTGGTTCTTCCTTTTGCTGATCCTCTTCCTTTCCTTAGCATCATGTCCCTCTCCAAGGAACAGCTTCTCCTAGTAGCATGGCCAAGTATGTGGGACAAAGCCTCACCATCCTTGCCTCCAAAGAGCACTTTGGTTTTTTACCTCCTCCATGACCTATCTGTTTGTTCTTTTGGTAATCCATAGGTATTCTATACTCTTCTCCAACGACTCATCCTAAGCTCTGGAATTTGGCCCCCTAAGTTCACCATAATAATAAATTCTCTGTATCATTCATGTTGCCCTAATCTAAATTCTACAATATCACCGCCTTCCATCTGTCTGGCCACTTGCTGCTGCTAGACATTGGGTATCATGCCTTAATCTGGTATACTGGATATTTATCTGCAATTGACTGAACTGGTTCTATCCTAATATAAATATCCAACACAAAAAATATTTGTTTTATCACATGCTATCATAATCTGTGGTGAAACAGTCAGTCCATAGTAAATTGAACTGCTAACACAAAGGCTGCACATCTTCAGCTATTCAAATACTCCACTGGTTTCATGAAAAAAAAGATTGGCAGTCTGCTCTTGTTATAATTTACAGCCTTAGGAACCTGATGATACAGGTGCTTTAAGTCTGAAACCAACTTGATCATATGCTATTATACCTACAACCCATCCTATTGTTAGCCTCTTTAAGAAACTGTAGTGTATGAAGAACATTACATCAAGATTAGAAGGCGGCTCATTAACAACTCTGTGTTATGTCGATGACAGAATCTTATTTTGAGAAAAAAAAAAAAAAGACTGGAAGCACTTACTAATGAACACCAAACACCCTGCAGGGGAACTCTGGTGGAGGAGTTTTGGTTTTGGGGTGGTTTTTTTAATTGATTTTTTGTTTTGGGGGTTTTTGTTTGTTTCTTTGGGGTGTTTTGGGGGTTTTTGTTGGTTGTTTTTGGTTATTTTTTTCCCCAATGGCAAACTGTGCCAACCTAAAGACTAGAGCTTTCAGTATGGACTATATTTAACAGAAAGAGGGGGAAATCCTCACAACCGGATAAACAAACAACATCTTGATAAACAGAAAAGTTCAAGTTTGTCAAGGATTTACCACAATCAACATCCATGGAAAGAGCAATAAAGAAATCAATTTCTTTCACCAGACAAATCTGCTACATAAGATGGGGGAAACCATTTGCTTTGTAAACTTTAACTCAAATCAGAATTTAAAAAAAAAATAGATAAATACAATAAAGCATTTGGTGAAGATGTCACTTGAAGGGCTATGGCATGCTTGGCTGACACCACGGTATTTTCAATCTGAACAATGAATAAAGAGAAACAATGTTGGGGGAAGAATATTAAATATATCATAGATTTCCAAAAGAACAAACAAATTTGTTTTTGAAGAAGTACACCTATTTAGAGGCTAGTATGGTGAAATTTCATCTCCTATACTTTGCAGATGTTATCAGGAGAGTACATTCCCTAGAGGGAAAACTATCATGCTTGGAAAAGTGGAGAGTCAGTGGATAAAAGGATACTCTTAAAGAGATGTACGAACAGAATGGCTGTATTAATGGGCTCATAGTAAAAACTGTGAAAATTGCACATACGCAAGATAGATATGATGGGAACTGCATGAAACCTAACAACTATATCACCTAAAGATCGTTTGTTCATTTTGCCAAGTTCAATAGTTAATCGATTTTTTTCTTTTTGTGTGTGTCCCATCAAATTGGATCTGACTGGTACAGGAAGAGATTGCCCCTCCTTCTCCACCAAAGCATCTGGTGGATTGGGAACTGCATACCCCTGGGACTACAGTACAGCTTCTTGCCACTAGGCCACCAGAGCTCCCTGTTAATATTTTTAAAGTGCTGTTATCCATCACTTCATCACACATACTAATTTATTTGTCTTAGTCCTAAATGTGACCCTATCATTTAGGTTTTTGCACAAAATTTATGTTTTAAAAACCGTACATACAGTACCATGACTTTCTGTATATTGAGGCATCACAAATAAAAAGGGTTAATTTCAACAGGGCAAACTAGTACTCAAATATTACAAAAGTAAAACCCAATTAACAGATAGCAAATACCTAAATCTGAAAAGTGCTAAATTTCTATAAAGACATAAAAGGCAATTTTACACCTAAACCTCACCTTATCTGACTGACTTCATCTGTGGAAAGAATATTTGGAAAGGCTCAACAGTAGTGGTTAAAACCAGACCAGGTGCTCATATTCAAGTTCAAACTGAAGATGAAGAAAATCAAAATAGGCCCACAAGAATCAAAGTATGACCTTGAGTCTATCCCATCAGAATTGAAAAATCATCTTAAGAACAGATGTGAGGCACCGAACACTAATGGCTGAGTCAGGAGTTGTGGGATGGTATCCATGAAGAGAGCAAAAGGTGGGGAGACCAAAGACAGTGGGGGGGGGGGAAACGATCAAAAGAGAAGTTAGAAGAGACTCTGAAAATTGCACTAGAGCTCCAAAATATCAAAACAAAGAGAAGAGCTGAAGAGAAGATTTCAAAGGGGAACCCCAGAAGACAAAGCAAAGTCTATAACAGAATGTGCAAAGAGCTGGAGTTGGGGAATAAAAAAAAAAGGAAGAAACTGCTTGGCACTTTTCCAGCTGAAAGAACTGAAAAACAAATTTAAGACTGAGATGCAATATTGAGAGATGCCATGGACAAGACTTTAGATGATCCAGGAAGCATCAAAACAAGATGGAAGGAATACACAGAATCACTGTACCAAAAAGAATTGGTTGTCACTGAAAAATTTCAGGAACTATCATATAAACAAAAGTCAATGGTAATAAAGGGAACATTTCAAGCTGCATAGAAGGTTTTAACATTTTAAAAAGCCCCTGTAATCAAAAGAGTACCAAATGACATGTTTCAACTAGTAGACACAGCCTTGGACGTCCTAACCAGTTTATGCCAAGAAATATGGAATACAGCTAGCTTCGCCAACAGACTGAAATATATTGCATTTGTTCCCACTACCAAAAAAGGTGATTCAAGAGAATATAGAAATTAACAAACAATACCAATAGCAGATGTAAACAAAATAATGCTGAAAATCATCTAAAAACTGCTAAAAAGGCCCACTGACAAAAGTTCAAGCTGGGTTTTGAAAATACAAGAGTCTGTGGCATCAGGGATATTATTGTTGATGTCAGATAAATCTTGGTTAAAGTAGAGAATACCAGAAGAATGTCTATTTGTTCTAGTCACCAAATGAAAGACCTGCAAAATATATAAACCAAACATTAACAAAACTGAAAAAGGAAATAGACAACACTACTATAGTACTTGGAGATTCAATACAACACTTTGAAGAAAAGCTAGAACTACCAGAAAGAAACTCAACAAAGATACTGAAGAATTAAACCACACAATAAACCAACTCGATCTCATAGACATTTATACGCTAATGTACCCCCAAAAAAGCACAGTATACCTTCTCCAATGTGCATGGAACATTCTCCAGAATACATCACATTTTAAGTCACAAGGCAAGCATCAATTAATTAAACATAGACATAATACAAAGCATTTTCTCAGACCACAATGCTACAATAACAATAGGATAAAGGGGGAAACCATACATTTGGAAGCTGCAGAACACCTTGCTTGAACATGAATGGGAACTAGAAAAAATAAAAAAAATGAAATTAAAAAGTTTCTTGAAACAAATAACAATGAAAACACCACTTATCAAAACCTCTGGGAAACAGCCAAAGCAGTTATCAGAGGTCAATTTATAGCAATAAGCAAACATCATAAGGCAGGGAAAAAAGACCAATGATTCTAACCCAACATCTCCAAAAACTGAAAAAGAACAGTAAGAAAACCCAACACCCTCTAAAAAAAACCCCTGAAATTTAAAAAATTAGAGCAGAAATAAATGCAATAGAAAACAAAAAAAAAAAAACAATTGAAATCATAAACAAAACTAAGAGTTGCTTCTTTGAAAAGGTCAATAAAATCAACAAACCACTAGCAAAACTAACAAAAGAAAAGAAGGAAAAGACACAAATCATTTGAACAAGAGATGAAACGGGCAACATCACCACAGAACCAACTAAAATAAAAAAGGCTAACGATAGAATTGTATGGAAAACTATAATTAAACAAATATGAAAACCTAGAGGAAATACTTTAAAAATGCACAACCTACCTAAACTGAGACAAAGAAAAATTGAACACCTGAACAGACCCATTACAAAAGAAGATAGCAAAAATAAAACAACTTCCAGCCAAAATTAGCCCTGTATCTGATGGTTTTACAAGTGAATTTTATCAAACATTCAGAGAAGAATTAACACCAATTCTACATAAACTTTTTAAGAAAATAGAAAAAGATGGAATTCACCCAGGCAAACATATCTTTGATACCAAAGCCAGGAAAAGAACACCACCAAAATAGAAAACTATAGGCCAATATCTCTCATGAACATAGATGCAAAAATCCTGAATAAAATCCTGGCCAATAGAATCCAACGATACATGAAGGAAAAAAAAAGAAAGAAAAAAAAAAACACAACAACTCTTATTCTGGACTCTTGTTAAGAGTCCAGAATAAGAGATGCATAGTAAAGTGGACTGAGGGCAGGATTGTACAACAATGAAAGAATTTTTTTTCTTTTCGAAGAGAAAAGCAAACTGTGGGGGAGGGGTGGGCAAGGAGAAAAATGTGCAACAATGAATGACTGGAAATCCAACTTCTCTATAATCTTTCATTAAAATCTCAATAATAAAAAGAAACAAACAAAAAAAAAACAAACCCCAAAACAACCCTCACCATGACCAAGTAGGATTCATAATAACTATTCAAGAATGGTTCAACATGAGATAAAACAAAGAACAAGAGCCACAAAATCCTATCAATTGACACAGAAAAGGCCTTTGACAAAATCCAACACCCCTTTCCTGATTAAAACACTCAACAAAATAGGATTAGGGAGGAATTTCTTCAACATAATAAAAGGTACACACGCAAACCCCAGAGCCAACATTGTTCTCAATGGAGAGAGACTAAAGGCATTCCTTTTAAGAACAAGAACTAGGCAAGGATGCCCATAATCACTTCTCTTATTCAATATTTTATTGGAAGTCTTAGCAATAGCAGGAAGACAAGAGAAGGAAGTAAGAAATATCCAAACTGGCAAAGAGGAGGTAAAATTATCTCTATATGCAGATGCTATAATACTCTATCCTCAAGACTCAGCAAGAAAACTACTGGATATAGTTGGCCAATTCAGCAAAGTGGCAAGATACAAATCAACATACAAAAATTAGTTGGATTTCTCTACAGTGACAGAGAGAATACAGAACTCGAGCTAAGAAAAACAATACCTATCACAATAGCTAATCACAAGATTAAATACTTGAGAGTAAATCTAACCAGAAACACAAAGGATCTATTCAAAGAAAATTACAAAACATTACTACAAGAAACAAAGAGAGACCTGGAGAAATGGAACAATATTGCTTGCTCATGGATAGGAAGACTCAATATTGTGAAAATGACAATACTACCTAAGGCAATTTACACATTCAATGCAACCCAATACAAATACCAATTCCATTCTTCAACGAGATGGAAAAGGCAATCCCAGTTTCATTTGGAATGGCAGGAAGCCCCGAATAAGCAAGGCACTCCTTAAAAAGAGAAACAAGTTAAAAGTAATATATTTTAGGACATTATGATTATCATAAGAGTTTGGAATGAGGGTTGCAGAGTGGAGTATACTCGGGGTGAGGGTGGGAGGATGTGGGGGGGATTGTATACCAATGAAGGAGTTTTTCTTTTGCTTTTAAAGAAGGGGGGGAGAAAGTGCAACAATGAATGAATGGAAATCAACAATCTCTGTAAATGTTCATTGAGATTAATTATTATTATTATTATTATTATTATTATTACTTTAAAAGAGAAACAAGATAGAAGGCATCTCACTCCCTGATTTCAAATTCTACTACACTGCCATGGTGGTCAAGACGGCATGAAACTGGTACAATGAGACATATAGCTCAAAGGAATAGAATTGAGAATCCAGAAATCAACCCATCTACCTATGGTCAACTGATTTTTTACAAGGAGATAAAATCAGTTAAGCTTTTTTAACAAATGGTGCTGGCAAAATTGGAAAACTATCTGCAGAAAACTCAAGCAAGATCCACACTTCATACACAAAAACCTACTCAAGGTAGATCATGGACCTAGACTAAAACCAAGGACTATAAAACTTCATTAAAGAAAAGCTTGGAAGAACGCTAGAAGTCCTACTCCACAACATAAAGTCTTCCAAGCATCCTGAAAAGTCTACAAGCAGGAGAGGATAAAATAGATGAATGGGATCTTCTAAGAATAAAATCCCTATACACATCCAAAATCTTCTCCAGGGTAAAAAGGGAAGCCACAGACGGGGGAGGGGGGGGAATATTTGGTAACAACATGTCAGATAAGGCACTTATATCTAGAATTTATATAATACTCACACACCACAACAAGATAAATAATCCAATTGAAAAATGGGCACAGGATATAAGCAGACATTTCACCAAAGACAACACATGAAGAAATGTTCAAAATTCCTAACTCTAAACGAGATGCAAAACAAAACAACTATGAGATATCATCTCACCCCAGTACGAATAGCAAAATTTAACAGAACAGCAAGCAACAAATGCTGACGAGGCTGTGGACAAACTGGAACCCTTATTCATTGTTGGTGGGAGTGTTAAATGGTGCAACCACTATGGAAAAGAGTATGGCACTTTCTCAAAAAGTTGTGAATAGAAATACCATTTGACCCAGCAATTCCACTACTGGGAATATACCCTAAAAAGACCATAACCGACATCCAAGCAGATATATGCACACCCATGTTTATCGTGGCTTTGTTCACAATGACTAAGAGCTGGAAACAACCCAAGTACCCATCAATAAATGAATGGATAGAGAAGGTGTGGTATACTCGCACAATGGAATACTATGATGCACTGAAAAACAAGGAACACATGCAGTATTATTCAAAATGGGTGATCCTGGAGGACATTACGCTGAGTGAAATATCTCAGTCACAAAAGGACAAATACTGCATAGTGCCAATGTTGTAAAATGAGACTGACATCGGGGTTGGCGGGTGACTGAGAAAGATGGGATAAATTATACATACTGCCTTGAAACAGATATATGAATGGGCATTGTCATTACAGATGTCCAAAGTGAAGGCTGCATAGTGGAATGAACTTGGGGGGAGGGACTGCATAACAATGAAAGAGTTTTTCTTTTTCTTTTCAAGGAGAAGAGTGAATTGGGGGGACGGGGTGGGCAGGGAGAAAAGTGCAACAATGAATGACTGGAAACCCTAAGTCTCATAAACGGTCATTAAAATTAATAAAGAAAATAAAAATGAACAGGTAAGTCTTGACAAAGTGCAGCCAGAGTGTTCCTTATAGGCAAGGATGGCAAAGCTTTGTTTTACATACGTTAGTCATGTTATTAGAAGAAACTATTCATTGGAGAGATACGTCATGCTTGGAAAGGTGGAGAGTTGGCAAAAGGGAGGAAACCCCTAATGAGATGGATGGACACACTGACTTCAGCAATGGGCTCAAGTGTGGTTTTTGCATAGCACACAACACACAGCCAGCTTTCTCTTCACTTCAAATTAGCTAATATCGTATTTAAATTTCTAGCATTAGCAGTCACTTGCTATATCCCCTAGCAAACACAGTAAAAAATTTACAGACTTGAATAATATTAATTTCCAAGTTCTGAAATAAAAAATACTTTTGCTGTTCAACTAATGAGCACAGAATAGCACTCTAATTTTTTTTTTTTTAAATTTCATAGGTAAGAGGTTGGTTCTTCATTTGGTAGTTCTTCATAACTGCAATACCAAGAGCATTCATTACATATATATTGTAAAATAAAATTGTTTTTCTCTTCAATTAAGCTATCCTAGGCAAAGAAATGTAATCATTTTTTAAAAGTCAATCCATTAAGAAAGCTCTCTTGTATCATATACACTCCAACCCTTTACCTAAATCAGTCAACATTTTTCTGCTGAACAAGCATATTATATCAGAACTGTTCACATCTTTTTACTTGTACTTTTATAAATTAACACTATGCTCAAAATACCTTATTTTGACAAATGTGTCTCCTATTTGAGGTAAAAATGAACTAAATCTTATCTAATTTTCCAGTAAGGAAAAAAATCCAAAGAAAAGCCTAACGTTGCTAAAACCATGGGAACTCTTGACTAAAACATGTGATCAAGTCTCAACTATTTTTAAACCTAGTCATCAAATATGAAAACTATCACTGAAAACCATCTCCCAAATATTCAACATTTCTTTCCCTCTTCTGCTTAGAGAGTAATCTGCCGGGCTACTAACCAAAGTCATTGGTTCAAAGCCACTAGTCACTTCACAAGAGAAAGTGGGACAGTCCCTTCCCAAAACTGTTTACAGCCTCAGAAACCTGAGGGAGGGCTGCTCTAAGTCAGAAGCAACTTGATGGCAGTGGGTTTGAGTTTGTTGTGTTCTTTAAGGGGGTATAATGGGGGTGGAGAGATACAGTGGTTCAGTGCTCAGCTGATAACCCAGTCAGTGAACGGAACCTACCAGCTGCTCCATAGGAGAAAGATATTGATAGTCTATTCTAAAAAAGATTTACCACTTAAAAGCTCTAAGAGCAATTCTACTCAGTCCTCCAGGGTCATTATGAGTCACAGCCACTTCAATGGCAGTGGGTCTTAATGTGTTTATAGCCAATTCAACTTTGCTTTTATGACATAGTTTTGTTGTACCTATGATTTATCTGCTGCTCAGTCATTTACGAAAGAAACCTCTCAATTTAGGAAATTCCTTCTGCAGAAAAACATGCATTGTAATGATCCACTTCACTGAAAGGTTTCTCTGCCAAATGTAGCAGAAGAAAGAACAACCTGTATGAAGAGTCTCTTCATATGCAAGCATCTCCCATCTTAGGCTATGATTATTACTTTAGTAAAAGTACTCCAAAATGCTCTTTTCATCTTTAAGAGAGAAGGAAAAAGGGGGGGAACCCCACCCCTTACTATCATCAGTGACTGTACTCAGCTCTCCTGATTATTAGATGCAAAACGAGAAAGGGAAAAAGCTGTTCTACTCTAACTGCTCTCAGGTAAATTATTCTGATGATGTTTGCCAAATACTCCACTCCTATGTCATTTTATTTTGAAACTTTGGTTCATTAATCCCAACACAGGTTAGTCCTCTGTCACTTGTCCTGGCTACCCACAATAAATTACTTCATCTATACCTTTACCTGTTAGAAGTTTCTGTGTTTCCTATTAGTGAAGTGACAATATAATTGCCATGCTTGCTGGTGAACCCACCTCACTATTTCATATACATCATTTCCTGCAGACCATGAAATGATCCAGAAATCATTGTAGCAGATGCTGTTTCAATCACACCATGATAAACATCCATCAACACCACTCTAAAGATCAACACAATGTTACATAAATCAGATCTAACAGAAGATCTTAATGATCTAACAGAAGATGTTAAACTTGAAGTTGAGAGAAAATTACGTTAAAACCACAACCACAGTGAGATATCACAATACTCAATCGTGGTGGTCAAAATAATTTTTTTTAAAAAACCAAAAAACAGTTGACACCACCATATGCTGGCATGAATGCAAAGAAAATGAATCATAGTGCATTGGTGGTAGAATGGTGAAATGTTAGGCACATTCCAGAAAACACAGTGAGACCTGGCGGCTTAGCGGTAAAGCAATGCACTGCCAATCCAAAGGCATTAGGTCCGAATCCATCACCCGCTCTGTGGGAGAAAGATGGGCAATCTCCTCTACTGTGATTTACTGCCTCTGAAAACCAGCCAGAGGTTTTCAGCTAAGGATCAGTTCTGACTCATAGGTACTTAACAACTGTAGAAAACAATTTAGTGGTTTCTTCCTTTTTTTTTAGAGAGAAAAAAAAAAGAAACCTGACCATGCATGCATGCACTTACCATTTTAACCATTTTATCATTTACCATTTTACGACTTACCATTTTACCATTTTATGTTGTTTTAAAACAGCATAAATGAATTGAATGGTTAAATGGTGATAAATCCATATGGTGGAATGATTCAGCAATAAAAAGAAAGTGCTGATACACACAACTATGATGGATCTCAAGAGAATGCTAGTGTGAAAAGGCAACTTAAAATGTTATATACTGAATGGTTACATTTACATAATTTTCTCAAAATGACAAAAATTAGACCAGATTAGCTGTTGTCATGAGTTAGGAACTGAAAAAAGGGAAGAAGAGGGACAAGCCTAATTGAAAGTGAGATCTTTGTGAGGATGTAATAAATAGTTCTAGATCTTGACTGTGTTAATGATTACATACATCATCTACACATGTGACAAAGTTTCATAGAATATGTAACTGGTAAAATCTAGATAAATTCTGTGTTCATTTCCTGCACTGGATAATGAACTACCGTTAGAAAAGATGTTATTAGTGATGGAAACTAAGCAAAATGTACACACGACAGCTGAACTATTTTTGCAACTTCCAATGAATCTATTATTATATCACAATTTAAAAGTTAGGGAACTCCAAAAAATAAGAGGGCCAACCAAAGAGAGGAAGACCCTTAACAAGATGGATTGACACAGTAACTGCAGCCATGAACTCAAGTTGTGTCAGAGATCATGAGGATGGCACAGGAGAGGCCAGGGTTCAGGTGTGTTGATAGCGCCTAACAACAACCTATACAAAGATCCTAAACACCATAACTGCAATTTCTAAAGCCCTTTATCCTGAATAGGAATCCTCAGATGATTCAAAAGAAGATTAAATCTATGTATTTGGATACTGACAGATTGGTGGTTCAAATCCACCTAGAAGCACCATGGAAGAAAGGTCTGGCAATTGTGAAAAATCAGCCACTGAAAATCTATGGAGTAGAGTCCTGCTTCTGACACACAGGAGGCTGTCAGAAGTTGAGATTTAATGGATCAGCTGGTTACTGCGTATAAAGCCATTTCATCACACTATGTCACAATCAAAGCTACCATTCTTGTTTGGTATGTGCCAGTTTGTAATAAAAATTAATCCACAGACTAAAAAAAAATAGTTAGGGAACTTCTAATATCAATATAAATCCTTTAAATCTGTCCAAAAAGATGGCACAGAAGAAAATACTGCCCCAGTATCTATAAACCCTGTAACATCCAAATTTCGGTTGACTGTCACTCCTCAACTAAAAGAAAGGGGGGTTCTGTTGAAAACTGATTAAATCCAGAGCTGAAATATCATATATATATGGCAGGCCTGAAATATTTTGTGTCAGAAAGAACATTTTTTCCCAAATTAAAAGCTGTTGTGTATTGTTAAATACGACCGAGTCAAATGCAAACTCATAGCAACCCTGTGAGAAGATTGCAACTTTGCTCCACAGTGCACCATCCTCATAATCACTACTACGCTCAAGTAAGGGTCAACTTAAATGGGAACCTACTGGTCAAATACTTGACAATTTCAGCATTAAAATAAGTCATTTTACTATCATTAAAATGTGCTGTTTTGCTAAAAATTTTTAATGAGGTTCAAAGACAAAGTCAGAAAAGAGTTGCATATAATTATAGGTTGTGTTGTTGTTAAGTGAACAACTTACTTCAAAAATTGTTAACTAATGGAGAAAAAAAAATACGCTTTTCCTGCCTTTCGATCAAGATTTCCATTTCATGGTACCTATCAATCACAGCTGGTAAAGGAAAGCTCTACTTTAAAGAAGTTGCCAGCTAACATAAATGGATGAAAGAAATTAGAAATTTATAGCATAATCTCTAGTGAAATTAC
This sequence comes from Elephantulus edwardii, assembly GCF_000299155.1. Classification (NCBI taxonomy): domain Eukaryota; kingdom Metazoa; phylum Chordata; class Mammalia; order Macroscelidea; family Macroscelididae; genus Elephantulus; species Elephantulus edwardii. The sequence goes on from NW_006399790.1 coordinate 16,243,228, forward strand.
TTCAAGAAAAAATTATCAACTACTGTTAAAAAGTATTAAATATGTGAAAAAAGTATTAAAAATGTGGTTGATGTATAAATTGCCACCTTTTCATTCTCAAATAACATCACACATAAATTTAAAAAAAAAACAAACAGTGAAATGAAAGGATGAGATTATCATCACACTAATCCTAGGATTAATTTTCAAATCAATCACTAGGGGAGCTTTGGTGGCCTAGTGGCAAGGAGCTGCAACTACAATCCCAGAGGCGAACAGTTCGAATCCACCAGATGCTCTGCCGGGTAAGGAGGGACAATCTCCTCCTGTACCAGTTAGATCTGATTTGACGGTACACGTACACAAAAATAATAATAAAAAAATAAAATAAATTTAAAAAAAGACAGACATTTAAAAAAAAATTTTAACATCACTAATGTGTCCCCTAATGACAGACAATATCAAATAGGCAAAATCATCTACTAATACTCAAATCAAAATTCTTCTAATTTATTGGAGCTTTAAATAGATCTTCTAATACAGAAACTAGGGAACTCTGGTGGACTAGTGGTAAGAAACTGCAATGAAATTCAAATCCACTAACTGCTCTAGAGGACGGACAACCTCCTCCCATGTGATTTACTGTCTCTGAAAACCTGCTGGGTTAGCTATGGGTGGGTTCCGACTTGATGGTACACAACAGCAACAGCAACAGCAGCAGCAGCACAGGAAATACAAAGGACAACTGAACAAGTTTAAATGGCATTTAGAAACAGAATCTCCTCAAAAAAGTTCAGAAATCTAATCAACACAAATGTTGTCATTAAAAAAAAAGGTAAGTAGGGAGACTTTGATTGGCTCTCCACAAGTTGAGTGAAAGTCACAAATCCTAAGAGTACTTATAGTATCATCTCATTTCTAGAAAATGTTAAAAAACATAATTACAGTACCAGAAAGCGTATCTGGTCTATGACTAGAGGTAGAAGGAAGTGGGAAGAAATTTTTGGCGGTGATGGAAATGTTTTACACTTTAATCATGATGTTAATTACACAAAAGCAACTTCTTAGAAATTATGGTACATTCACACAATGGAATACTACACAGCACGCAGGAGCAAGGATTCTGTAAATCACTACCAAACTTGGAAGGGACTGGAGAGCATTATGCTGAGTAAACTTACTCAGTCCCATAAGGACATATACTGTATAAAACCATTATTGTAGAACGTGTATGAAGATCCAAGGGGAAGAGTGGGAGCAGAGTGGTGAGGATGGGGGGGCTAATCATAGTGTCGCACAATTTGATGAGTGGAGGGAGAAGTGAATAAAGGAAATGGGAAAGATCCAGTGTGAAAAACAATGTATTTGAACTTTGTCAGTAAACCAGTATAAAAAAGAATTTATTTACATTTCAACAACTTCTTAAGAGTAATCAAGCCTACAAGAACAAACGCACAGCACTAGCCCAAAGACAAAGATCAGAAAGCAGAAGGGAATAGCAGAGAAGGACAAAATGTAACTAGTAAACACAGAAAGTAGAAAAAGGTTGTATAATGGAGATTGTAATCAAACATAAAACAGAATGTATATGAATTACTGAATGAAAAACCACTTTGTTCAATATCTTTCACTCAAATCACAATGATGTTGTTGTTGTTGCTGTTGTTATGAGTCAGAATCTACCCAAAATTGACCCTCTAGTGGTTTTTCAGAGGCAGTTAATTGAACAGGAGATTAATCTTCTCCCATAGAGCAGCTGGTGGATTTGAACCATAAATCTTTGGGATTACAACACAGCTTCTTACCACTGGGCCAATTTTTAAAAACTGGTATATGTATGTTTGCTGTTGTGTCCAGTCGAGTCAGTACCAACCCACAGCTGATCCTCCAGCTGGTATGCAGAGGCAGTTGTCCCACAGAGCAGCTGGTGGATTCTAATCCAGCAGATGACTTTGGGATTGTAGCACAGCTTCTTGCCACCAGAGTTCCCTGACGTGTGTGTGTGTGTGTGTACCAAAAAAAAAATCTAAAAGGTAGAAATAAGGTGTTTTTGTCTTATTTTTATTTGCCTGTATTTTCTTATGTTTCATAACATACCCAACACAAAATTTTTTAACGGCTGTTGTTGTTTCTGTTAGCTGTGCTGAGTTGGTGATGCATGGAGAGCCCAGATACAACAGAATCAAACACTGACTGTCTCATTCTTGTCTACAACCGGTTCCAATGGTTATAATATGGACCACTGTGAACAATGGGGCTTTCACTGACTTGATTTTTCAGAAACAGATTGTCAGGCCTTTCTTCCTAGTCTTTGAGTCTAGAAGAGCCTCTGAAACAGCAGGCAGTGACAATGTTTTATAGCTAGGAAGTAAACCCACGGTTCACACCTAAAAGGTAAAAATCCTACCATCAAACCACCTCATTTTGTAAAAATAAGAATATTTCATTAAAAAGTACATTGAAGATATCTGTCAATCAAAATCCTGGCAGAATTATTTTTTTAAAACAACAACAAAGCTGGAGGGCTCAGTCCTTTATTATAAGACATAAAGATCCAGTAATGAAACAGAGCCATCAGGGTGAAAAGCAGACAAACATAGATTAAGGGAGTTAAGAGTTCCTAAGCAGACTCATATCTATAACTTCGTGGTGTGTTTTTTTTTTAATTTTATTTTATTTTATTATTTTTGTGTGTGTACCATCAAATAGGATCTGACAGGTACAGGAGGAGATTGCCCCTCCTTCTCCAGCAGAGCATCTGGTGGATTTGAACCACATACCTCTGAGATTGCAGTGCAGCTTCTTGCTACTAGGCCACCAGAGCTCCCTTTATAACTTCGTTTTTGACAAAGATTTTAAGGTAATTAAATTGCAAAAACATATTTTTTCAAAATGCCTCTTATCCGTATTATGCACCATGTCTTAAAAATAAATAAATAAATAAATAAATAAAGACGCTAGATCCAAACAAGGGATCACTGGTGGGTTTGGTGCTAAGGAGCTGTCTTTGCAATCCCAGAGACACATAGATCAAACCCACCAGCACCTGCAGAAGAAAGGATGGGCAATCTTCTCCCATGTGATTTACTGCCTCTGAAAACCCACTGGAAGGTCAATTATGGGTTAGGTCCAAGTAGCTGACAATATAGAACAATAAATCTTTACAGTGGCAGATTTCCTCATCTTTCAGAGGAATGCCTTTCATATTTGAACTGTTATCCTTTCAGTTAGCAGTCCAATACTTAAACTATCAGGGCTTTTAATAAGGAAAAAAAGATATTTCGCATACACCTAACAGTGAGACTGACACATATCTCAAATGCATTACAGACTAAACAGGCTACTCATTGTATGAATATACTTATTTAACATTCTTATAAAACAGATCAGTGGTTGTCAGAGTCTTGGGTTGGGGAGAAAGACTCACTATGAAGAAGAATGGGGGATTTCTTTTCTTGGAAGGAGAGTACTTTTCTATATCATAATTGTGGTGATGATTACATAACAGCATTCATTTGTCAAAACTCATAGAACTTAACTAACAAAGCTAACCAAGGGGGAACTGAGCTTTATGTAAATAATATTTTTAATTTTGAAAATTTTTAACGTACTCATCAATGCTGTCCTCTCATTAACAAATGCTTTCTTGTGCTTTATTTCATCAGTATCAATATGGAATCTTCTGTTTCAACTACCTGAACAAAATGTTTAATGTAGCTGTCTTATTTTTAAATTTCTTTTACCATATTTAAGAGCCATTTGTGCTATCTTTCTTAAACTATGTTCATGTCTTTCTTAAAGGCTGGTGATCTTTCTAAATTCTAAGAGTACATTCATTATTCTGTATGATGGTTTTTCATACTTCCAGAAACAGACCACTTTCTACTAAAATGGCTTCTTGCATTGTATACTTAGGAAATTCTGGTAATCCACAGAAGCTATGGACTGTATTGCTAACCAAATGACCAATCTACTACTCTAGCAGTTCGAATTCACCAGCAGCTATAATGGAAGGGTGAAAGGCAATCTCCTCCTGTGCAATTTACAGCCTAGAAACTCAACTTGTGGGGCAGTTATTAGTTCTAACTCAAAGGCAATGCATTTGAGTGTATTTTCTCCATTTACCTCACTAAACCAAGTCACACTGAAAAATACCAAACCCTTTGCTGCCAAGTCCCTCCACACGGTTTCCAAGGAACTGCTGGTGAATTTCAACAGCCAGCTTTTTGTTTAACAGTCTAGCACATAATATAAGCAAGCCACTATGCCATCAAGGTTCCTAAACCAGGTGGTAAAAACTTTATCTTTCAGATGGCTCACACTTTTACCTCCACTCATTGTCCCACACAGTTTTCTGAGATCAGTATCAGCAGGCTAATTCACCATTCTCAGGTTTGTTTGATGTGCTCACTACCTGTCCCCTACTTTCTACATGTGTTCTTTCTCCAAGATTGCAAAAATAACCAAGAGTTTCCAGAGACCCTCTCCCTCCTCTGTTTATGTAGTGCACCTGAGAAGAAAAACACCCTCACAAGAGCTTGGTCTTATCTTATTAGCATAAAATGGTTACCATAACATTATCATCTATTTTCCTAAACAATTATCAACAGTTTTTTAAAGTTCAAGGTCACAAACAGCTAAGAAATAAAAATCTTGAAATCTGGTTCCAATCCACCAGATGTTCCCCTAAAGGAGGGGCAATCTCCTCCTGTGCCAGTAGGATCAGATTCGACAACATGCAACAAATAAAAATTTAAAAAAATCTTGACACCGTCTTATATATGCTCACAAATACATGCTTGGATTATTAATCTCCCTTTCTTACTGCCATCCAGTCTTGACTACTCCATTGCTGACCCTCTGTTCTATTCTGAGGCTATAAATCTCAGAGGAAACTGCCCACAAATACCAGCTCTTCAGAAAATAATTTTTGTTAATTTCCTCTTTAATAATTTCTATTCTGTTCTAAAGAATTATTATTTGTGGGCAATCCCCTGCCATGCATGTTCTGAATCAGACAAAATTCCAAATGTGTAAATGTATGTCTAAAACTATCACAGAAAATCCTGAAATCTTGTATCTTGTTCAATATATGCAATAAAACAGTAGTTTCCTTACAATTGTGTACACAAAATTATTTCTAGCAAAACTTTGAGCAACAGAAAATCTTTATAACAGCTGCACTTTACAACCTATCTAATAAAGCAAATGGGCATTTGTTACCTATAACTGTTACTTCCCCAAAGGGAGCAGTTATTGGGTGATGTCGATTTGTGGTTACCCTATATACAACAGAACCAGACCCTGCAGAAGTCCCACCCTAATCATGCCAGGTGATCACCTAATAAAGGAAAATTCCATCTATTAAGAGAATGGTTTTCCTAAATTCCAGTAAGCCTAGAACTACATAAAATGCTTAAAATGCAAGGTAAGGTCATAGGCTCCACCCCGGGATCCAAATTCAGTTGATTTGTGTACATGTCTCAGGCACCTATATTATTCATGATCAGCAATCTTGGAGGTATAGAATGACCCAGTTATAGGCACACAGAGTAGCGAAGGGAGAGAGTCAAACATATTTTCCCTTTTCTGCCTTGAGCCACTTAATCATCTGAACCTTATTCACTCAAACGCCAGGAACCCACAGCTCAATGATGCATTTCCCCAGAATGTCCTTAAGAAGCTTCTCAGAGACTAAGCCACCTCATTGTTCTTGTTTCCAAAAGAAAGAAATGTGCCTCTCCAAAAAGGTATTGCACAAATTTAAGCAAATGAAGTTTGAAAAATCTCCAGAAAGCTCATTGCATACAGATGTGAACTTGCTACAACAACCTTACTCTTTCCATTTTGTATCTTCTATATAAATACTAGGTCATCAGTTTCAAGTTTGAATATTATTCCACGTCAAAATTTTACTCAATTGAAAAACAATACATACAGTAAATAAACAACTTAAACTCTGCACTTGATAAAAATACAACAAAACCTTTTAAACTACTTAAATAATATGTATTTTTAAAAACCCAAAATCAAACAAATCTAGTGCAACTGAGTAGACCTCAGGAGCTGTGGTGGCCAGTGCATAGGAATTTGAGCTACTAATCCAAAGATGGCACCTCTCTGGCAGTTCAAATCCACCAGTGGCTACAACAAGCTTTTGATTATCTGTTGAAATACTATAATCAATGTACCTACCAAGCTTCCTAAAACTCAACTCATTAACTTTAGTCAGAATCTACTTTTATGTGATCGTCCAGAAGGTTTTCAAAGGTGGAAAATAGTGCGGGAGGAAACTGCCCATCTTTTTCCCCTTGGTGCAACTGGTAGATTTGAACCCCTTGCCTTTGGGTTGGCATAATTTTCAAAATCACCTCTTTATCCACTAGGCCACCAGAGCGCCCTAAATATCATCAAGCCTATCCTGATGTCAACAAAATCCTTCACAGATCAAGTGCTTTCATGAAATTTCACCTACAATTCCAATTACTAAACTTCAATCTCAAAGTTCTATTAAAAGAGCTAATTTTCACCTCTGCTTCTCTTTCTACTCAATCTAGAATCATTCCTTAAGAACCAGTTAAAACTCAAGGTGCTAGTTAGCATCAGCTTCTGGTCTCCTCTCAATGCTATCTCCACAATCCTGACATCGACTGCCGTTTCCTTCTTTACTCCTAACGAGGCATTACCTCAATCTTATAAATAATTAAGTCATCCAATACTCATAAATATCTGTTCCATGAAAAGCCCTTTACTCTAGCCTCAATGAACTGCTCCTTTAAAGTATAATACACTTATAGTCAAAATAAAGATTAAGCTCTTGTGATTAAGCACTGTGATAAACCTGATAATGAAAACATACACAATTTTCAAAATGTCAAAGGAATAAAACAAACTCTAGTTAATAACCTACATGTGGCAGTCCAATGTATTAATATCTGCAACTTAATTTTAAATGTATTTTGTTAAATGTGGATAGTTGGTGAAGAGAGGGACAATTACCTAAACATAAACTAGCAAGGATTTAAGTAATGGATATAAATCACCACTTAATTTTTCTGTATGTTTCATAATTTTCAAAATCAACTATAAGAGGAAAAAAATGAACCATGACCCCCCCCAAACAACCTTAAGAGTGCAGTGAAGGTGGAATCACAAGAGCAAGATAAATATATTAGCATAAAAATACATAGAAGCTCCAGGACAGAGAGATATGACACTTAACTGAGAAAGGGGAGTTCAGGTATGGTCTCAAGGTAACCCCAATCTAAATCTGGAAGGACATGTTACCAAGTGGATGCGGATTCCAGGTATTAAAATCATTTATTAACAAAGCTCTAAGCATACAGTCTAATGGGTTCTAAGAGAATGTCGGAAGAAAGGAGAACAAGAGAATAGCTTGGAATATCCTAACTTCCACTGAACTGCTCAATCACAACTTTCTCTACAAGGCTCCTCTGAAACCTCCTGCATTATCACTATCTCTTTCTCGTCCTATACTTTGTTCAGGCTTGCATAATTACAAGCAAACAAACAAAACCCCTTATACTTCTTTTTGTTTCCTTCAGCAATCTTCTGATTTAAGACTCTGGATTCACTGAGGACAAACATGGCTGCTGCTGCTGCTGCTGCTGCTGCTGCTGCTGCTGCTTCTACACAAGATACCATCAGAATAAATACATAGTAAATCCCTTTCTTGCAAAGTAAAATATACCCTATATAACAACCTCATGAACTTCTCACAAAAATGCCTAGACTAACTTAAGAGAAAAACAATCACAAGACACCATTTATTTATACTACCAGATTATATGTATGTTGCAGCCCAAACCTCTGCCCTATCCTGTGCCAATCTCATTGTCCCTGACACACCTACCCCATTACCCCAGTCACTGAATCAATCCATCTCATTGAAGGTCTTCCTCTCTTGCACTGACCTTCCAAACTCCCAAGCATGACATCCCTCTCCAAGGACTGGCCCTCCTTGCAACATGTCCAGCAACATGTCCAAAGTATGTCAGATAAAGCTTCAGAATCCTTGCCTCTAAGGAGCAGCCTGGTCTCACCCTCTCTAGAACGAAGCTATTTGTTCTAGCAGTTCATGGTATATTCAATACTCTTCTCTAGCATCACAGCTCAAAGGCATCAATATTATACCTATCCTCACAAAAAAAAGTCTTTTTAAGAGCCATGGACATTATTAAGTCCATAAATACGAAGTAGACACTGCTGACAGTGTAAAGTGTTAAGACAGTATCATTAAATGAGGAAAAGTTACAGAGCAATACATATAACTATGCTTTGTTTTCTAGAAGACTACAAAAAACCCATTAGTAATGGATACCTATGAAAATAAGAAATGGACTGTATATTTCCACTTTTGTATCTATCTGAATTTTTACCATAAACAGGAATCATTCTTTCCATACATGTAACAATAAAGTTCATCCTTCAAGTAGCATGTTCTTCACAATTAAAACCCCTTTAAAAGTACAAGGAACATGCTACATACAGAACGGCTATATCTTTTGTAAAAAATAAAACTTAAGAAATTAGTCAAATATTCCAAAGAATTGCAGTACAAGCAACTTCCAAAAGTTTTACCTGTTTGTATAAATCTTTGCAAATCAGTTTTAAACAAACGAGACATATACACACACAGACATACACACAGAGTGCCTCAGAAACTCTAAAAGTGAGAGAATATGATCAATTCAACAAAACTTTTAAAAGCAGTGGCTTCATCATCAGAATTGGAGTTAACCAGTGTGGTAACTCAAGATGTCACTCCCCCCTCAAAAGATGGCCTCTTCTACCAGACCATTGTTATTGCTGTTATATGTGTATTTTCACACGTTACAATAAATTTCTTCCTTCATGTTGTTATTGTTGTTGTTGTTGTTAGGTAGAATACAACTCAAAGAGACCCTATGAACAACAGATCTCTCACATCCTCACCATCCCCTATACACTTGAACCACTGCTGTAGTCACTGTTATCAATCCATATCATTGAAGTTCTTCCTCTCTTTCCAAACATGAAATCTCTTTCCAAGGAAGAGCCTCTCCTAGAAAGCAACATGCCCAAAATAGGAGAGATGAAGCTTCATTATCTTTGCCTCCAAGAAGCACTCTTGCACTTTCTCCAAGACATATCTGTTTTTGATTTGGTACTCCATGGTACCACAATTCAAAGTTACCATTTATTCTTCTGTCATCCTTATTCACTGTCCAGCTAACAACTACATAGCAGGTGAATGGGAAGGCCATGGCTTGAATCAGGCACATCTTAGTCTTTAAACGTGCATCACTGCTCTTCAGGACGTTAGAGAGCATGCTTTGAACATTTTTTTTAACTTTAATTATTATTTTTTTATATGTGTACCGTCAAATCGGATCTGACTGGTACAGGAGGAGATGGCCCCTCCTTCTTCAGCAGAGCATATGGTGGATTTGAACCATGCACCTCTGGGATTGCAGTGCAGCTTCTTGCCACTAGGGAACATATAAAAAAACTCTTTGGGGGGAACCCTTTGAAGATATAAGCTGGCTCTTCAGAGGAGAAAGAATGTCCATCTTTTGACTTTGGGTTGGTAATATAACTCCTTAGCACGAGAGCCATCAAAGAGCTCTCTTACCAGACCATATAGAATCTTTAGTAATGTTTATTATCAATTTTAATAACACGGTAACAAATAGAGCTGTTAATTGCTTCAATGTAATGTAAGAACTAATACTGAAGATTAATAATATCATGACAGAAGAATTGATGCCTTTGAGTTGTGGTACTGGAAAAAAGTATTAAACATACCATGGACTACCAGGAGAACAAACAAGTCTGTCCTAGAGAAGGTGAAATCAAGCTGTTCCTTGGAGGCAGGACTTTTGAAGCTCCATTTCTCATACTTTTGGAAGGACATCACGGTTGGAAAGTGGGAGGGAAGGAGAGGAGGACCCCATATGAGATGGCTTGACATAGTAAGTGGGGTAAGAGGAGTACGTATGCTGCAGGCAGTGAGATTGGCTCAGGATAGGAGGGGCTTCAGAACTATTGTGCATAGGGGCCCTGCATCATTGACAACTTGCTGACATATAACAACAACAAGAAGAAATAATACATGAATGGAAAAGAAGAAGAAATCAAGCTAGCACCTCAACAAGACTTTTTTTATGAAGGCAATGAAACAGAAAAGAACACACATACCATAAAGTGTATTAGCCATAAAATATATGAAGTAATTCGAAAGACAGGGAGCAGTAAAGTATTTGCTTTGCTGATTGACAAGCTACACAAAAAGCAATAAGCATAAAATATTATAATAGCTAATATCCCTCATAATACTAAAATGAAACATTTATTTGGGGCTTATAACATCTTTTTAATATCACCGAGAAGTTGAAAATTTTCAAAACTGATTGTTGTTGTTGATTGTTGTTATGTGCCTGTAAAACTGAGCTGTATTATATGTTCACCTTTTTACTGTGGCTAAAAGAAAATGACACTAAAATTCCATGGCAATATGTAAAGGGTTAAACAATAATGGGTCCTGAAGGTTTACTAATAATAAAACACCTATAGTTGAGATATTAAACTTCATTCAAAGCATAAGAAACAATATGTTAGACCATGCCATATAGGCTGCACCTCCCCTAAAGATTTTAATGACAATTTCATTTAGTACAATCTACATTTTGAGCCACAGCTTGATTTCCCATTACACAAAATTCTTTCTAAAAAATTAAGAATATCACATAGGCTTCTCTAATGCCCTAAAAAAATCACCTATTTTCATATTCTCTTCTGGGTTTATTCCATATGTACATCTATGTATGCCTCTATGTAGAATTTTCAAAACAACAGGTAATATAACTGTGTGTAGTATTTTTCTTTTATATGCATTTCTACTAATTCTGTAATAAAATTAATAACCTCTAATGGCTGTGCAGGGAGCTCTGGTGGCCGACCTAGTGGCAAGTAGCTGCACTGCAATACCAAAGGCATACAGTTCAAGGCCACCAGCTCCTGCCTCTGACGGAGAGAATAATTTAAAAGCGAGATATGATTAGGGTATTATGGTTATCACAAGAGTCCACAATTAAGGTTGCATAGTGGAATGTACTTGGGGCGGTGGGAGGGGTGCGGGGGGATTGTATACCAAAGAAGGAATTTTTCTTTTGTTTTTCGAAGAGAAGAGAGAACTGGGGAAGGGGGGGGCTGGGTGGGCAGGGAGAAAAGTACAAGGAATGAATGGAAATCCAAAATCTCTGTAAATGTTCATTAAGATTAATAAATTTTTTTTAAAAAAAAACAAGCCAGAAGATCAGCTCCAACCTTATGGTATACAACATCAATAATGGTTATACCATTTACTGCCTCTGAAAACCTGCTCATCTGTTGCCAACCTGAAGGCAACACAACAATGGCTGTGTGGTGAAGAGCTGTACTGCCAACCCAAAGGCACACAGTATGAATCTGCCAGCTACTCTACAGGAGAAAAATGGGCAATCCTGTGACTTACTACTTCTGAAAACCCACTAGCTATGAGTAGGCTCTGACTCGAGAGCACATAACAAAAGTTTTATAAACTTCCAGCATATCTGGTGTACCATAACCAAATCTATTGTCCTTAAATAAATTCTGATTCATGATGATACAGTATGCAGGGTTCCAATGCCATAAATCTTCCCTGAAACCAACTGCACAACATCACACCCACACCCACCCACACTCCCATGGAGTGGCTTAAGAGTTCACGCCAGCAACTTTTTGGTAAGAAAATAAGCACTTGACCACCTTTTTGAAGGAGCCCAGATGGCCCAGCAGCTTTAAGGATTGGGCTAACTGAAAGGTCAGAGGGAGAAAAAATGTTGTGCAATCCACTTCTGTAAAGATATACAACCTCAGAAATCCTATAGCGCAGAGTTCTACCCTGTCCTATAGGGTCACTATGAGTCAGAAACAACTAGATGGTAGTAGGTTTGGTTTAGTAAGATTTTAAGAACTATCACTGCTAGTAGCATCTTCTATGTATAGATTTTATATATTTTTTCTATTAAACTCTTTCCTATTTTCGTGGATCCAAGTAGATAAACATTTATTTTAGTACTCTTAGAGACTGGGTGCATCTCTAGTTTCTAGCTATTTGAAAGATGAGGAGATTTGCACCTATTCTTTGCCAAATTATTGCCAAAGATTTGAAATGGCAGGTGTAAAAAAGAAACTAGCTTAGAGCTTGGCACTTAGTTAAAATTCAATTAGTAGTAGTACTAATATTAAAAACTCCATGCCCTATGTGGTTCGAATCCACCAGATGCTCTGCTGGAGAAGGAGGGACAATCTCCTCCTGTACCAGTCAGATCCAATTTGACAGTACACACACAAAAAAATAATTAAAACATTAAAAAAAAAACCCTTCATGCCCACAAACATGTAAGATCATAACAGCTGTTTACAACAATCACTATGGATACTAAGAAACATAAAACTTTTGGGTCATGTTTGCTGCAAATGCTTTCCCAAATTTGTTTTCATCTGTTCCTCTTTTTTCCCCCCTGTGTTTTGTCTCTGTGGTATTTTGTAAAACAAAATTAACATTATTGAGCACATTACAGACATAAAAATCAGTCCATTTTACAGATCAGAAGTAGTTAAATAACTTCCACAGGTCATAAAGGAGTCACAGAATTAAATTTGGCTCTTAAGGCTTAAATTTTATCCCATGGTACTTTAAAATATACTCAAATGTTTCTGAAAGGTACTCTCTTTTACAAGAACAGACATGAGCCAGGAGACTATGAAAAAACTCAGATATGTTATCAATCAGCCAATTGATACAACACCATATACATATCCAGGATCAAAGAAAGGAAAGATCAGGCTGATCTGAGGAGGACAACCAGGTCAAAATCCTAGCCATGCCATATTAGCTTTGTAGTATTGAGCAAATTATTTCCCTCATATATAAACAATAGAATAGGATTCTAGTCCTTAACACACAGAACTACTCTAAAATTATGTAGCTATTTAAAAAAAAAAACAACAAAATAACAAATACAGAATATATGCTCTAGTCTTGTGATCTTGAGTCAAGTTGCTTGGTTCCTCCAAAGTCCTTAATTCTTTTATTTATACAACAATGCCAATCACAAGACCTCCTTCCCTAAATCAAAATAATAATAATTATTACTGTTGTTGTTACGTGCCGTTGAGTCGTTTGCGACTCATAGCAACCCTATGTACAACAGACCTAAACCCTGGTCTATCCTGTGCCAATCGCGCTGCCTCTGACACACCCATCCCGATTACCCCAGTCACTGAATCAATCCACCTCATAGAAGGTCTTCCCCTCCTGCGCTGTCCCTCTACTCTACCCAGCATGATGTCCCTCTCTAAAGACCTGTCTCTCCTTACAACATGTCCAAAGTATGTCAGATGAAGCCCCAGAATCCTTGCCTCCAAGGAGCAGCTTGGTTTAATCCTCTCTAGGATGAATCTGTTTGTTTTCTTGGCAGTCCATGGTACATTCAATACTCTTCTCCAACACCACAGCTCAAAGGCGTCAATTCTCCTTCTATCCTCCCCAGTCATTGTCCAACTCTCTGATGCATAACAAGTGATTGCAAAAACCATGGCCTGTATCAGGCGGACCTTAGTCTCCAGAGAGACACTGTTGCTCTTGAGTATTTTGGAGAGGTCCCTAACCTAATCCTTCTTCCTAGTCTGTCTTAATTTGGATGTTTAGCTTTCAAACAATATCTGACAGACAAGCATTTAACCAAAAGGAGCAGATGAAAGATACTTCCCATTACAGAGATAACCAATGCATTCAGTGTGCCCAACCCTGGTATGTGTGTCTTGTCCCTTCCCTTTCCCTGCTACATACATCAGCATCCCTTGCACTCCTGCCTACCCTATTCAGCATCTCCCTCCCCCCACCTCAGCCAAGCTGTCTCTCCTTACAACATGTCCAAAGTATGTCAGACGAAGCCCCAGAATCCTTGCCTCCAAGGAACAGCCTGGTTTAATCCTCTCTACGATGAATCTGTTTGTTTTCTTGGCAGTCCATGGTACATTCAATACTCTTCTCCAGCACCACAGCTCAAAGGAGTCAATTCTTCTATCCTCCCTAGTCAATGCTATATAAATGCTACAGTGTACCCAAATTATGTTGGAATCATTATTACATTGTATTAAAACACATTAATTAGCAACATTTTATATAATACCTTCAACACTGGGGTGTATAGTGCAAGCATACATATCTTCCCTTCCCCCATCTACTTACAATATGATAGAGGGGGAAAATATATAGCTTCTAACTACACCAGTCTTCTCATCTGCTTCACATTTCTCAACTTCTACACTTCACAAAAGAAAATGGACTAAGTTGAGGAATACGGTACACCAAAGCAAATGCTTACAATTACAACAGTCTTAACTTGTGAATATAAAACTGATATAATACAGTCATAGTTCAGATAATAAATTCAGACAGATTAATATATAGCAAGACTTATTTAATAAACTTTGCAGATTTACATCTTTCTTTTCAACTTTTCCTCCAATTTCTTATATTATTTAGCAGTACTAAGGAGTCCTGCTGCTTAGTGATAAGAAGCTGCAATGCCAAATCAAAGGCACCCAGTTCAAAACCAGCAACTGCTCTGTAGGAGGAAGTTAGACAATCTCCTTAACTACGATGGACAGCTTCTGAAAACCTGCTGTCAACTCAATGATACATAACAACAACATGAAGTCCTGTTAGTTCAGTGGTTTGGCTGCCAACACAAAGGCCAGCAGTCAAACCCATCAGCTGCCCCAAAGAAGACGCAGTAATCTGTTCATTAAAAATTTACAGCCTTGAAACCCAAGGGGCAGTTCAACCTGTCCTGTTGTTTACTCACTCATTCATTGTCTACGAGTTGGAACCATTCATAGCTGATTCTCCAGGAGTTTTCAAATGTCGTACATTGCATGTGAGGAGCTTACTTACCTTATTCCCTTGGAGTTGCTGGTGGATTAGAACCACCATAGAGACACTACCTATAGCTCACGAGAGCTCAGATTTCTAGGTCATTGGCTCAAAGGGAGGTGGCGGGTGCCAGGTAAACAGGTTTGACTTTTGGGAAAGTTGTAGGACAAGTCCTAAAGATCTCAAAACTTCCTTCTTCTCAAATTGAATTAAAGCACTAACTTGAGAAAAATCTTAAAATTTAGTTATAGTCACAACTAGGTCTGAATGTATTTGTAAATATTTTAACAAATATTTGAGAAATTACTTAAAATCATTTATTCAATGACTATTTCTTGAGCACCTACTATGTATCAGGCATGATATGAAAGATACCACTTGGAACAGAAGTTACTGCTTGGTTGTTGATTGATTGAAAGCTTAAATTCTTAATGAGGCAAGAGAGACCACAAAATACCAGTGGTTAACTGCTGCCAGGAAAATAAAATAAGGTGACTATACTTAAAGGAAGTGGAAATCCCTTCACCACATTTAAGTATAATGTAATAAACAAGATCATAAAGTTATAGATGATACTTTTTAAGTTACTAAACAAAGTATAATGCAAACTTTAAAAGGTATCTGAATATGTTGCCACTTGCTCTTAACTTCTCTCCACACTTTTTTTTTCACCACTAAATTGCTAGTATATTATCACACTAAAGTTAGGTAACCCAGACCATTCCAGTATCATAAGGAAGGGTCTATCTCCTTTTCTGTAGGTTTCACAAAGCTTTTGCACTGACAAATCCCCATAAGAAGTCTACTAAATCATAGTACCCAATATTAAAAAATGCAACCATATTTTTATTAATTTTAATCAAAGTTTACAGTCTGGATTTCCATTCATTCACTGTTGTACTTTTCTCCCTGTCCAACCTCCCCCCTCCCTCCAGTTCGCTGGTCTCTTTGGAAAGTAAACATTTTTTTCATTGTTATACAATCCCTCCCCCCCAAGTCCACTCCACTATGCAGCCTTCATTCTAGACTCCTGTCATGACAATCATACCTAATTATATATTCTTTTTAAACAGTTCTCTCCCTTATCTATTTCAATGCAGTATACATTATTTATCCCATCTTTCTCAGTCTCCCCCCAATGTCTGTCCCGTTTTCCAACAACAGCACTATGCAGTATCTGTCCTTTTGTGACTAAGATACTCCACTCAGCATAATGTCCTCCAGGGTCACCCATTTTGCATAATACTTCATGAGTTCCTTGTTTTTCAATGCAGTGTAGTATTCCATTGTTTGAATATACCAGAGCTTCCAACTCTTTGTTACTGTGAACAAAGCCAAGATAAACATGAGTGTGTGTATGCAACCATATTTTTTAAAATGTCAAACAACCAATTTTATTTTCTCTACTCATAACTTTGAGAATATTCATGAATTTAATTTCTCCTAACAGTGAGAAGAATGGGAATCCCAGGACACTTGATTATGCTAATACAAAACCACACTCTAAACCAAAAAACTTGTCCAAACAGACAAGCAAACACTGCATGGTTCAAAATTAAGAAAACAGAGTGTCAGGGATTTATCCTTTCTCCATACCTTTTCAATCTATATGCAGAACAGTTTATTTGGGAGACTGGACTTTACGAGGAAGAATGTGGCAGCAGAATTGAAGGAAAACTCATCAATAACCTGCGTTACACAGATAACACAATCTTACACGCTGAAAGTGAGGAGGACTTGAAGTGTCTGCTGCAAAAGATCAAAGACTGCAGTCTTCAATATGAACTGCATCTCAACATCAAGAAAACAAAAATCCTCACCACTATCATCAGCATGATAGATGGAAAAGAGATTGAGACTTAACAATTTCATCTTGCTCAAATCCACAATCAACACTCTTGGCACCAGCAGTCAGAAAAAAAATCAAGACAAGATGCACTGGGAAAATTTGCTGTCAGGGACCTCTCCAGTGTGCTAAAGAGCAATGATGCCAATCTAAATACTAAATGAAGAGATCCAGGCCATGATCTTCCCAACTGCTTATCATGCATCAGAGAGCTGAACAATGATTAAGGATAATAGAAGAGTTGTGGTGCTGGAAAAGAGTACTGAACATACACCCTGAACTGCCAAGGAACAAAGAGGTCTGTCCTAGAAAGGGTGAAAAACCAGGTTGCTCTTAGGAGGCAAGGATTTTTAAACTCTTGTCTCACATGGCTTGACCATGTTGCCAAGAGGGGCCAGCCCTTGGAGAAGGACATAATGCTTAGAAAAGCAGGTCAGAGAAGGATAGGAAGACCTTGGATGAGATGGATTGGCACAGTAACTGTAGCAATGGGGTGTCTTAGTCAGTGAGGTTGGCTCAAGATAGGGCAAGGTGCAGAGCTATTGTTCTTAGGGATGGTATGGGTCATAGTCAACTCAATAACACATAGTAACGATTCAATTATCAAGGAACAGAATGAACTACTAGAAACAATTTATTTCACCATAGGATTCACAATGATTATCTTTTAAAAAGAAATAAAAGTATGAACTTTTCTCATTGGTTCCTTAATAAAAAACAACTCAGAACTCATCCACAAGCTGGTTGACAAATTTGGCATTACTGGGCTACACAAGGAGACAAATATATTTCAACAAGTTTCCTACGCAACTGCTCTTAATAAAACTAAAAAGTTAAGGTTAAAAGACATTATAAAATAAAGCACAAACTCACATTTAAAATAATTAGGTATATCTAGGTAATGCTAAAGTGGAAAAAAAACCCACAACACCAAACCACCAAAAATAACCAGAAAGTTACTATATACCCATAATTAAAAGGTCTTTAGGTTAAGCTTAAGTGTTATCAATCACAAAAAATACCTTAGTAAAAAATTAAGGGCGAACAAATTCATTTGAGCTAGAAATCAAAGAAATAAAATTAAAGGAACCTCCTTACTACTGGGAATATACCCTGAAGAGACCATAGCTGACATCCAAGCAGATATATGCACACCCATGTTTATTGCAGCTTTGTTCACAATAGCAAGGAGTTG
>NW_006399790.1:16262135-16263097 GCF_000299155.1 Elephantulus edwardii
AAAAAAAAAATTAAAGGAACCTGAGTTACCACTGTACAAATACTGAAATGGCAAAAGCTGCTTAAAATAACATCTCCAAGGCAGAAAGGGATAATGTGGTTACAAAAATGCTCATACTGACTGACAGTGTGGCTGCAGCACTGCTGGACATAATTAGATAGGGGAAAAAAAGCTACTCAAGTAGGAGAATTATACTGACAAATGTATGAGGAGGAAAATAATTAAGTAAATCATGACATGGTCAAAAAGAGAATTAAAAAAGCAATGAATACCTCATCATATTCAAAATAAACATTTCAGATGCATCAAATGTTTCAAATATGTTTAAAAAAAGGGAAAAATACTTTTTTCTACAACATTTAATCCTCTAGAGAGTGGGGAAAGTCCTCCTAATCTTATCACCAAGGCTCTTCAAAGATTTAGCTACAAAAACATTTTAAACTTCTGCACTAAGAAATGACTGAACTAACAGATAAGACAACAAACTGGAGAAGAAATTTTAACAGAAATGACAGCCAGAGGTTAATTCCCTTTATATATGACAGCACACAAAACCAAGAAGAAAAATCTCAATTTCCCAAAGGACAAAAAAGAAAAAGAAAACTAAACCCTTTGCCTTAAAGTTGATCCCAGCTCAGAATAGAGGTGCTTCCATATGGTTTTCTTCACTATAATCTCTACAGAAACAGCTCTCTAGACTTGGGTTACTCTGAACTAATGCCAACTGTTCAAGCCCCTCACAAACCTACTTGATCCGTAAGCACGGGCAAAGTTGCTCATCCTCGCTGAAAATAAACAAAAAGAAAAACACAAAAGTGTTTTCTTTTGCTATCCAAATTGGCAAACATGTCAAGGATTGAAAATGACCACTGCAAAAGACTCAAGCAAGACCCACACCTCACTCCATACACAAAAACCAACTCAAGGTGGATCATGGACCTAGGACTAAAACCAAGGACTAT
>NW_006399790.1:16264517-16265837 GCF_000299155.1 Elephantulus edwardii
GTAGAGAGAATAGTGCAACAATGAATGAATGGAAACCCAAAATCTCTGTAAATGTTTATGAAAATTAATAAAATATAGAAAAAAAAAGAAAATGACCAGTATTAGCTAGATTGTGAGAAAATTGGGTATAAAATGTCCAGTCTTTGGAGGAGGAGCTTAGTATTCTGATATGATGTATCAAACTTTTAAACAAACTTTAGCCCAGCCATGCCACTTCTATGAACATATTCCAGAAAAGACTCATAGACACCCATCAAGAAGTTAGAACAATACAGCTGTTCAGAATAAAGTCTTTTTACTGAAATAGAAATTTGTTCACAATTCACCATTAAGTAAAAGGGTAGGTTATATAACATTACATTTATTATGATCCACTTTATATTTAAAAACTATTCACGCATGTGCATAAACATGTGTATAAACATGGTAGGGAAAACAAACTGATAAAAACTGGCCTCTGTGCAAACAGAAGATATCTCTTCTAATTTCTACATGGTTAGGGTTTAGGGATTGGTGTTTGGAGTAGAAGGCAGAAGACTATATTAGAACACACAAAGGCATTTCCTGTTTTGTATACTTTTTTCATGTATTATATACATTACTGAAACATAAAACATACACAAGATTATCTATACTACCCCTCTTATAACAATACACTTGCCACTATTTATTTAGTATGTTACTTCCCTATCAGATTATAAATTTCATGATGGCAAGGATCAGGCCTCTCTTAGTCACTGCAGTCTTCAATATGAAGCTCAACATCTTAAAAGCAAAGCTTTTCACCACCGGGCCAACAGATGGCATCATGATAGATGGAGAAGAGACTGAGGCTAACAGCTTCGGCTTACTTGGCTCCACAATCAACACTCGTGGTACCAAGCAGCCAGGAAATTAAAAGACAAATTGCATTGGGAAAGTTGGCTGTCAGAGACCTCCCCAAAAGAGCAAAGAAGTCAATATGAAGAATAAGGTGTGCCTGATTCAAGCCATAGTCTTTAAATTACTCGTCAGAAAGCTGGACAATGACTAAGAATAACAGAAGAATTTATGCTTTTGAGTTGTGGTGCAGGAAAAGAGTCTTGAAGACTGAGAAAGAGGGAATAATGTATACTGTGGAGCTCTGATGGCCTAGTGTCAAAAAACTGTACGACAATCCCAAAGGCAAGCAGTTCGAATCCACCAGATGCTCTACTGAAGAAGGAGGGGCAACTTCCTCCTGTGCCAGTTGGATCTGATTTGATGGCGCACAACAAGAAAATAAATAAATAAAATCTTTTAAAAAAAAAAACCAACCAGATGAGTTGTGGGAGGATGTCA
>NW_006399790.1:16267950-16315826 GCF_000299155.1 Elephantulus edwardii
ATTGAATGTACCATGGACTGCCAAGAAAACAAACAGATTCACCCTAGAGAGGGTTAAACCAGGCTACTCTTTGGAGGCAAGGATTCTGGGGCTTCATCTGACATACTTTGGACATGTTGTAAGGAGAGACAGAGGTCCTTGGAGAGAGACATCATGCTTGGTAAGGTGGAGGGACAGCGCAGGAGGGGAAGACCCTCTATGAGGTGGATTGATTCAGTGACTGGAGTAATCGGGATGAGTGTGTCAGAGGCCATGCAATTGGCACAGGATAAAACAGGGTTTAGGGCTGTCGTACATAGGGCCGCTATGAGTCGCAAACAACTCGACGGCACATAACAGCAACAACAACAAAAAATAATGTATACTGCATTGCAACAGATGAGAGAGAGAAATGTTTAAAAGGGGTATGTGATTAGGTATTATTGTCATAACAGGAGTCCAGAACGAAGGCTACACAGTGGAGTGGACTTGAGGGAGGGATTGTATAACAATAAAGATTTTTTTCTTTTACTTTTCAGAGAGAAGAGCAAATTGGGGGGAGTAGTGGGGCAGGGAGAAAAGTGCAACAATGAATGAATGGAAATATACCATGGACTGCTAGGAGAACAGGCTTGTCATGCAGAGAGTGAAACCAGGTTTCTCCTTGGAGGCTAGGATTTTGAAGATTTACCTGATATACTTAGGGCATGCTGCAAGGAGTGACCAGTCCTTGGAGAAGGACATCATGCTTGTAAGGGTAGAGGGACAGTGCAGTAGAGGAAGATCCTAGATGAGATGGACTGACTCAGTGACTGAGTTAGTTGGGGTAGGTGTGTCAGAGACATTGAGGTTGGCTCGGGATAGAGCAGGGTTCAGAGCTGTTGTACATATAGGGTTGCTCTAAGTTGCAAGTAATTCAACAGCACATAAGAACAACAACACATACACTAAGTACTCCATTTACTGTGGAATAAAGATTGTAGTAAAATTATGAGTGGCTCTTCAGACACATTATAATATTTTACTTAAATATTATTCCAGGAAATTTAAAAAAAATAGAAAAATTACATGTTACTCATTCTGGCATCATTTCTTCACCATAAAGTAGTTTTTCTACAAACCTGAAAAAACTTAAGTGATTGCCTACACACTTACTTCACAATGAAGTACACAGGGAAAAGGTTTTCCTCCTCAAGAGACTCCTAAAAATCTAATCATATTTATCATAGCTGTTTTGAATAAAACATCAAATTATTATATTGTCAAAGTATTGCAGTATCCTAATACCACTCACGTGCGTAAGTAGAACTCTTTGATTACCTAAACTAATATAAATGTTAGAGAAAAAAATTATCCCAAAAAATCTGCATTTGACAAAAGTCAAAATGCAGTAAATCAGAAAGACCTTGGCCACTTCCCAGCTCAGTTCTATTCTTGGTAACTTAGAAGGAGCCAATGTGGATGAAAGAGATCCCAATTCCCATGAGATGCCACAAAGAAAACAATCTACATAAGGATAATCATTGATTATATCAGCTTTAAAGATAATTTTAATTTGACATAATTGGAACAACAGTTTTTAACTATACACCGTTTAAAAGCATCTCCCAGATGGGAGAACATGCCATCTGGATTCTTTTCAAATCCAAGACGCTTGTGGATTTTATGCTACATTATCATAGGTTTCCTACCTCCCTGAACACTCTATCAATGGTCCCATTTCTTCCTCCATACCAATTAAGAAGGACACTCTAGTAGTGTACTGATAAGAAGCTGTGCTGCAATGCAAAAAGCACACTGTTCAAATCCACCACATGCTCCGCAGGAGAAGGATGGGCAATCTCTCATGCTATTTGTTGTTGTTGCTGCTGTTGTTGAGTACATCAGGTAGAAACCAATCTATAGCGGACCCTCCAGCAGGTTTTCAGAAGCTGTTAATCATATGGGAGGATAAAGGCTATTTATTGCCTCAGAAAATCCACTAGAGGGTCAGCTACGAGTTGGTTCCAGTTAGACGCACACAACCACCACACAGTGGAACTCTGGAGGCTAGTGGTAAAGAGTTGGGCTGTCAACCCAAAGGTTCCAGTAGAAAAAGATGGGAAATCTCCTTCCATGCAATTTACAGCTATGACTTGGTTACAACCAGACAGTATATAACAACATTAACCAACCAGTAAGGAGCTCTGGCAACTCTGTAGGGAGCGGTGTTGCTAAATCAAAGGCTGCACGTCTCTGGTGGTTTGAATCTACTAACAACTCTCAGGGAGAAAGATAGATCATAATCTCTGTAATCTACAGCCTTAGAAAACCAATGGATGATCAGTTATGAGTTGGTACCAACTCAATGGTAATGACGGCAAGACATAGTTAAGGGTGAGGTTCTCACCCCTAACCATCTGTTCTTTACTTTCTCCCCACTACACACCTAGCAATCTGCTCCCATAAATTTAACAGCCTAAAAAGCCCTAAGAGGCACAGGGATCACCATGAGTTGAAAATTGAACTAATGGCACCAAAATAAGCTAGTCTAATGGTAGGGAGGTATCAGAATGTATTAACTTAGTGTCACTAAAATGGGTGCACAAACCCATGGTGCTAAATTTAAGATGCTTAAAAACATAACGTTTCTGAGTACAACTAAGTTTCTTTGCAATGATATCTTTCATTTCATATTGTCCATATAGATAAATGTATTGCGTTTCCAATAAAACATAGGTAAACATAAAAAAAAAAGTTTCGCCTCCTCTAAAAGCCAATGTGTTGGGCTGCCAATCAGTTAAGTCAACAACTGGAATTCACCAGCTGCTCTGAGGGAGAAATACGGAGCAGTCTCCTCTCATAGAGACTGAAAACCTTGAAATCCAATGGATGGTCACTGTAAGTCAGAATCAAACTCCACTTGGTTTTTAGATATTTTGTTTTGTTGGAGGGAGCTCTGGTAACCTCGTGGTAAGGAGCTATACTGTCAACTCAAAGGCACACAGTTCAATCAGCAACTCCACAGTAGAGAGATGGGCAATCTCCTCCCAAGCTATTTACTGCCTCTGAAAACCCACTGGAGGGTCAGGTGTGAGTCAGTTCCAACTTAATGGCACACAACTACAGAGAAGCCTGTTGTCAGCAGAACCCGACAAGCTGTTTTTCCATAAGCTTTCTTCTCTTAACAGAGTGCAATCTTACCACTTTGCCATCACTAATTTTTTGAGTGTTTTCCTTCTCAGACAGTTATCTTCTCTCACAGGTTTACTACATCTACAGTGTTGTCATGTGTCATCAAGTAAACTCCCTCTCATGGTGATCCTACGAGCAAAACAGGACTGTCTCATAGGGTTTTCTAGGCTGCGATCTTGACGGAAGCAGATCATCAGACTTTTCCTCCCAGAGAGCTGCGGTCTGGATTTGAATTGCCAATCTTTTGGCTAGCAGCCATGTGCTTGACGATTTTGACACCAGGACTCCTTGCTCTATATGTAAGAATCCTCCTAACATATATTGTCTTCCCTTAGATTTGTAGGACATCAGTTGCAAAGTATCAGTTCAAGTATTTAAAATCCAGCTCACTTATTTCTCTCCAGAATCACCAATTTGGATGTATAAAAATTTCACTTTGTTCCAAGCCCACACATCACTGTAAGAAATAGAAACAACAAGGTATGCACTGCAAAACATCAGAAATAAGTGTCTATGTGCTACCAAAATACTAAGATTAACTAAAACAAAAAAAAATAACTAAAATGAAAATATTAATTAAATAATTGAGTTTTAATACATGACAATTCTTAAAATGGGTCTGTATGTGTATGCATGCATATGTACATAAACATACATATATGTATATATACATTATATATGTATGTGATGTATATATACATTATATATGTGTCTGTATGTGTGTATATATGTGTATATAGTACAGGTTATCTTCCACTAAATACAAATGGCAATGACAGGAATTTCCGTTTTTTAAGTCCATCAACCACATTACACATCTAGCTTCATGTTGTGCAAGTCACAAGCACACTATAAATAATCACCAAGAGAATTTTTAGACAAAAGGAAGAGTTCAAAGTTAAGGCAGAAGGAAGTAGAAGACAGAGCAACTTTAAAAGTTCACAAAACTAGCTGAGGACAGATATACTGGTGCCGCAAACCATGGCAATTAATTATTCCTATCTAAAAACAAATCACACAAAAAACCCCAAACAAACCACCTTTCTTCCCATTCTCATACCACCACAGGTCCCTAACACATGCCCTCATCTTCTCCAACTAATATGGAAACCAGACTTAATAAAGCCACTGAAACTGGGGGAACCCCAAATTTAATGTCTGGAAATAATCTTTAAACCTTGAAACCAAAACAGTTCCAAGAAGTCATTGTTAAACTAGAGTTTAGCACAATTAATAAAGAATGTTCATCTTAAGCAATACACTCTTTTAAATAATTATCTATAAATGTCTAATTTGACAATAATTAATCTAAAGTGCATATAAGAACTTTAAGGTCTTGAGAGCCTACATTAATAGTGATAAAATATGGGTCACCCCAAGGAAAATAGAACAGAGACAGAAAGTTTTGTACACTAATGTTCATAGCGGCTTTCTTCACAATAGCAAGAACATGGAAACAGCCATCAACAAACGAATGGATTGAGAAACTGTGGTACATTCAGGGGATGGAATACTCTGTAGCATTCAGAAGCAACGACTTTGAAAAATACTATGGGAGCGACTAGAGAACATTATGCTACATGAACTACCTCAGGCACATTGGGATAAATACTGCTTAAGACCACTACTGTAAAAACAGAAGGACAACCAATGAGATGTGTATGGATATACAAAGAAGGAAGAAGAGAAAGGAGAATAGTTAAGGGAGGGAAGAGGAGAAATCAAGGGGTCACACAGTTAGATTAAGGGGGGGGATGTACCTGAATAAAAAATTTAAAATAAAAAAACCCAAAAAACAATATGGATCGAAGAATAGTGACACAATGTGAAGTATGTAACCAGACATTACAGAACTGTTCATGAAGAAATCTTAAATGGGTGTATGTCTGGTTGTATATATTGCTGCCAAAAAAGAAAATATTTTTAAAAAGTAATACATATATCAAGTGTCATACACTGAATATACTAAATAAACGAGATTGTTATGGTGATCTGGAGGACTATCATGCCTACAAAACCCTCAGCATACTGTCTAACATACTGTCTACATATTGTTACCTAATGCTCATAATGGTGGCCTAGTGGTAAGAAACTGCACTGCAATCCCAAAGGCAGGCCATTCGAATCCACCAGCTGCTCCACAGGAGGATGGGCAATGTCTTCCCCAACTCCTTGATTAAACTGCCTCTGAAAACCCGCTGGAAAGTCAGCTATGGGTCAAGTTCTGACTCAATGGTATGCAACAACAATCCTCACAACAACTTATAAAGAAGCCAAGAAACCAGAGGATTAGAGATTTGCCCAATACTCTTTTGACTCCCAAAATTCCTATAAGGATGCACAAACTCCACAATCTTTCTCACTGCCATTGAGTCATAACCAACTAATAGCTGACACACCAACAGGTTTTCAGAGGCTGTAAATTGCATGGGAGGAGATTGTCCATCTTTCTCCTGAGGAGCAGCTGGTAGATTCAAACTGCTTGACTTTGAGCAGTTAAGTGATTAGAACTGCCTGTCTTGGGATAGCAGCACAACTCCCTACAACTAGGTCACCAGAGCTTCGCACAAAGGATTTACCCTGCTAGGATGAGCAAATCATTCACAATGCTATCTAATAATCACAGAGAGCACAGCAATAAGAACATGGTCAGATTGCCTAGGTTTACATCAAGTCTCCAGCACATCCTACTGCATGTGCTTGGGAAGTTTATGTTTGCTGGACCTATTTTCTTCTCCTGTATATAGGATCTAACAGTCCTGTGCAATTAACTGCCTCTGAAAACCGGCTGGAGGGTCAGCTATGGGTTGGTTCTGACTCTAGAGTATACAACAACATGTGACTTACTACCTTTGAAACCCCACTGAAGGTTTAGAGTTAGCTACGGGGGGACTCGTATTCTCACAGGATTGCTGGGAGGATTAAATGAATTAATTGTTAAATTCCTTCTGTTTTCGTGTCTGACATAGTTTTCTAGTGTTAGTAGTAATAGCCTAAAATTCAGAAAATCACCATCAAAATGGTTTTTTTTTTCACCCCCACATGAAAAGGAAAATATTCTACTGGGAACCCCAGAAATTTTAAAGATATTGGCTGAAGAAGGGCATTAGTAAACATAAAAAACCAAAACAACCCAAACTGGCATCAAAATGCTGTCTGGGTTTAGGCCAATTTACCTGAACAGATTGTTCCTATTAGTATTATTGTCCTTTAGCAGGAACACTACTGTTGATCCAGTGAAATATATGCCAATAATGCTTTGGATGGCATTTTAATAGTTTGTGTTTTCAAAAAAGGTTTCATTTCATTTTAATGATGCTACACTGAAAATGAAAACAAGTAAAATATAATAAATTTGATCATCACCTACCTATATAGGTGCTACTTGGTGGCTACAAAATATGAAACATTTCACATGTAAGTTAAGACTGGGAATGATTTATCCTCTAATAACTCCAGGAAGAAAATGAGCTCTTCCAAAAACAAGGTGGTCCTCCCATTTCCCATTACTCTGAGAAGTTTAACTTCTTCCTCTCTTACCCATTTAGAATTTCTGTCTTTTTGTCCTCTTTGTCCTAAAAATTCTATCACTCTGAATTCTATAAATTATCCCACTGGGAGGCAGCATATCACTGTTTAAAGAAGTACTCTGGAGTTAAGGAGAATCAGATTCAAAAGAATGATAAGACACAGGTCAATAGTAATTATAAAAAATACAATGTATATGAGTGAGTGATTGTATAAAACATAATGTACCTGAACAATGTAAATGAAAAAATTTATAAAACATGAAACACAATGTATATAACTATATGAAAAGCAATCCAAATGTACTTTTAAAAAGAGGCTCTGCCATTCACTCACACTCAGTGAACTTGAGGCTGTTGCAAGAAATTAAAAAATTAAATGTCAGAAACTACCTCAAGTTTCAATGTAAAACGGATCCTTTAGATACAAACTCTCTTAGTGCAAAACCAACTAGGGAAAACTACCTCTCTTTGAACACACAGCTCTTGAATATGAATACTAATAATGCAATTATAATGCAGTTTCATCTCTATCTAGAAAACCTAAGGTTTTTAATTACTACAAAGAACCTGCATAATATACACCAAACACTGATTCACGGATTAAAAATCAGATAACAATAGCTCTTAATCTGAACTATGTTGGATATTTTATAAATGTACCCAATATTATTTTTCATGTTTGGTTCGCTATTTTTCTGCAGCAACCTAGGTAAAACTGTGTTTCAGTCTAACTTCAAAGGTTCAGGAACTAAAAAATAAATAAATAAATAAATAAATAAAAAGGAAAAAAGGTTCAGGAACTAATATTCTAATAAAGAATGTTTTCTAATATAATCCTATACTATCTAAACGATCTCTCTGAAATTTTTTCAAGTAGTGCACCCAAACATGAATGCAAGTTTTTTTTTTTGGTTTTTTTTTAATAATTTTTGGGGTTTTTTTTAATTTTTATTTTGTGTGCGTGTACCGTCAAATCAGATCTGACTGGTACAGGAGGATATTGCGCCTCCTTCTCCGGCAGAGCATCTGGTGGATTCGAACCGTGTTCCTCTGGGATTGCAGTGCAGCTTCTTGCCACTAGGCCACCAGAGCTCCCCATGAATGCAAGTTTTAAGCTATGTCAATGAACAGTGGCACTGTATGCATTGATATTTAATAAAAACCAGAAAAAGTATATATAATATTCAAGAGCTGGAAAAATCCATTTGTCATTGACAAGTTTGCTTTTCAAAACATACCTTCATGCTCCTGCCAGCTACTGCTACCATCATTTCCTCAACTTTCCTGCCAGGATTAAAGTCTAAGGAATGTCTTTTGGCCTGAATGTGTGGTGAAAAAAGGGAGAGACAGACCCCAAAGGAAAAATATTATGGCTTTTCTAGTATTTCCTACATGTTCTCTACTCCTTCATTAGAGAGAAAATTCTCAAGGGTGCATGTTCCTAAGTCTTTTTAATGTTATTTCTTTAGACCCCACACACCCCATCCCCCAAAAAAAGGAGATCTTTTTAAGTAAGAGGATATTAAGCTTACATTTTGAAATAAATTCTAGTCACCATGTTGTTGTTGTTGTTATATGCCATCAAGTCGTTTGCGACTCATAGCGACCCTGTGTACAAGAGCCCTAAACGCCGTTCTATCCTGTGCCAACCTTGCTGTCTCAAACACATTCATTCCCACCACTACACTCACAGAATCGATCCATTTCATCAAGGGTCTTCCTCTCCTGCGCCATCCCTCCACTCTCCCAAACGTGATGTCTGCCCCTCTCCAAGGACCAGTCCCTCCTTGCAACATGCCCAAAGTATGTCAGACGAAGCTTCAGAATCCTTGACTCCAGGGAACATTCTGGCTTCACCCTCTCCAGGACAAACCTGTTTGTTCTCCTAGCAGTCAATGGTATATTTAACACTCTTCTCCAACACCACAACTGAAATTCACAAATTTGGTCCAATGTAGTAGGCAAATTGATGTGTGGAAAAATTATTCTGAATTTTGAAAACTTTTAAAGATTAAAAATCTTAAGGAAATATATCCCAATTCCAAACATACGCATCACAATCCTAATTCTTTCAATTATACTTTTTTAACAAACTACCAGAAAAGATCCTCAAGCTGATCATCCCCGAGTTAGGAACTGAATCAAGCTGACTCTCGAGTGGGTTTCCAAGGCTGTAAATCACATGGGAGGAGACTGTCCATCTTTCTCCCTGGGAGTCACTAGTGGGTTTGAGCAGCTAGAGGCAGGACCTTTAGGTGAGCAGCTAACTCCCTATGGGAAGGGTTATGGTAACCCTGCAAGTTTAGCAGTGTCATTTTCCCACAGCTTGTGCTCACTTGATGTATCTGCATCACATTTTGGTAATTCTCACATTATTTCAAACTTTTTCATAAAGATAATACACAATTTTTAAAAATGATGACTCAAAAAAAATTTTTCTTAAATAATCATGACTCAATTTATTACAATAGTCTCTGTGCAGTAGTCTGGAACCAAATCCACCACATCTCCAAGGTATGTATTTTTGTTTTGCTTTGTAGTACGTACCTAAGAAAGCATCATAACAAAGAGTCAAAAAGAACACAAATGTATAAACTCAAATTTCTTTCAAATTAAGCATTTTGAATTTAAAATAAAAGCACACGAGTCCCATATTACAGAGTAATTGTTGATTACCTCTTCTGCTTTCACACCATCTATAATCTATGGATAACAACAACTTGTTATATGGGACAATCATTCAATTTGTTATTTTTTCCCCCTATAATTTTTTAATCCTATTTTCAGAGAGCTCTGACGGTATAGTTCAAAGAGTGTTGTGCTAACCCAAAGGGGATTCAAATTCACCAGTGAGTCAAGCAGGAGAAAGTTTAGGAATCTCTCATACAAATTATAGCATCAGAAACCCAATGGAAGGTCAGCTATCAATCAGTTGACTCAGTACCAAGGAGAGAATCCTTGTTTTTAAAAATTTATAACTAGTCTCACATTAAAGATGTACAATCAAAACTACTCCGACTTAAATACTTAAAAACATAAGAAGGAAGCAGGACTACTTTTGAAATTTTACATGAACTTTGTAAGTAATCCAGTATAAAATAAAAAAGTAAAAATTTTAAAAGTTAAAAATGGAAATTTTTTTCCCTATATTTCTTGTACTACAACCAAAACTTGAAAAGAAAATTGACAAAAATATAGAGTACATCCTTTTAACACATAGTAATCTTTAACACATATTAAGTCTTTAATAGAGACAGCCAAATAATTAATATCTTTCAATTGTGATAATGATGAAAAATACTGAATGTATCATGGAATATCAAAAAGCAAATATCTCTCAGAAGTACAGTCAGAATGCTTCTTAAACGCAAGGATAGTAAGACTTCCCACATATATTGAACAAGCTATCAAGAGAGACAAGTCCCTTGGGTAAAGGAAATCATGCTGGTAGTGGGTGTGTAGTTGACCTTCCAGCAGGTTTTCAGAGGAAACTGCCCATCTTTCTTCCTCAGGTACTTGGTAAGTTCGGAGAAAAAGAGAAGATTCTCAAGATGGATTGTTACAACAGCTGTAACAATGGTCTTAAAAATAGCAGTGACTGAGGATGAGGAACAGCTGTCATACACCCTATAGAAAGGAAACGCTTCTGTTGTACACAGAGTGAATCAACTCAAAGGGATTTAACAATTACCATCCCAGTGACGATTAAGGTCTGAGTGGAAGTTTTCAACTAATCACCGAAGGCCACTGGCTCAAACTCACTCACAAGCAGTCTGGCAGTCTGCTTCCTAAAGATCAGCCTTGAAAACCCTATCAAACAATTCCAGTCTACATGCTCAGAACCTTGAGTGAGAAAATAACTCCACTGGAAACTAACCAGAAACCAATTTCAATGCATTAAGTTGTTTAGGGTTTGTGTGTTGTTTTGTTGTTGTTTAAAAAAAAAAAAGGGAGGAAGGGGTATAGAAAGGGTCAACATTATTTAAGTGATAATATCCAGTTTACAATATTCTATGAGGAAATGCTATGTAATCTAGTTTATCATTGTATATCCAATGTCTGAGTAGGCATTTTAAGCACTTGCTCGTTTAACAAAGATCATTTTGAGAATCTAAGAAAACAAAGATTCTCACCACTGGTGACAGCATCATTATGGATGGTGAAGAGATTGAGATTGTTAACAACTTCAGTTTGTTTGGCTCTACAATCAACATTCTTGGTTATCAGCAGCCAGGAAATCAAGACAAAATGCGTGGAGAAAGTCTGTTGTCAAGGACATCTCCAGAGTACTGAAGAGCAACGATATCAGACTGGAAACTAAGGTGCGCCTGATCCGGGCCATGGTCTTTGCAATTCCTTGCTATGCATCAGAGAGCTAGACAATGACTAAGGATGAAAGAGAATCGATGCCTTTGAGCTGTGGTGCTGTAGAAGAGTACTGAATATAACATGGACTGCTAAGAGAATGAATAGATTTGTCCTAGAGAGGGTGAAATCAGGCTGCTCCTTGGCGACAAATATTCTGAAGCTCTGTCTTAACTACTTTGGCCATGTTGCAAGGAGAGACCTTGCAACATACAATATGCAACACAGAGAGGGACATCATGCTTGGGAGGATGAAAGGCCAGCACAAGAGAGGAAGATCCTTGATAAGATGGATTGACTCAATGACTGGTTTAATGGGGGGCAGGGGGTGTCAGAGACAGTAAGGTTGGCCCAGAATAGCACAGGGTTCAGAGCTGTTGTACATAGGGTCACTGTGAGTTGCAGTCAACCTGACACACATAACGAGATGTACATATCTATTTTTTTAATGTGGTGTCCCTGACAACTTCAATCACTTCTATTATTATGTTGTTGTTTATTGGTCTAATAGTGGGAATTTTGTTTTCTTTATGTACATATATAATCCATATAGAAGGCTGTAGTATTTGATCCTCTGCACTAAGTATTTCAAGTCTGCACACTCTGCAAGCAAACTGACGTTATCTGCGTAATGCAGAAGGGTCTTTTTTTCCAATCATGATGTCACATTTTTTATATGGCCTAGATTCTCAAATTATTTCCTCCCTATACAAATTAAAGAGGTACAATAAAAGGATACAAACCTGTTGCACAGCTTTCCTGATTTTGGGCTGTGCAGTATCCCTTGCTTTATCCAAACAACTACTTTTTATTGTTGTACAAGTTCTGCATGAGCTCAAGTACTCTGGAATTCTTGGTCCTCACAACGTCATCTATAATGTGTTACAATCCACATAGTTCAATGCCTTTGCATAGTCAAGAAATTATCTTTCTGGCATTTTCTGCTTTCACTCAAGATTCATCTGACATCAGTAATACCTCTCTTACCACATCCATGTCCTCTTCTGAATCTGGCTTGAATTTCTAGCAGTTCTCTGCCCATGTATTACTGCAATTTTTTTTTAATTATCCTCAATGATATCTTACCTGGTATATGACACTGTTCAATAATTTCAACATTTTGTTAGACTGCTTGTTTTCACAATGGGCACAAATATGGATTTCTTCCAGTAAGGTGACCAGACAGTAGTTATCGGATTTTCTTGGCATCAAGGAGTGGTACTGCACCCATTTGTCGAAAAACTTCAATTGGTACTCTGTATATTCCTGAAGCCTTGTTTTTCATCAATGCCCTCAATGTAATCTGGACTTCAATAGCATCAGTTCTTGATCATTTGTCACCTACTGGAATGGGTAAATGTTAATCAATTCTTTATAGCACTGTGTCACTCTTTATTCCTACCATCTTCTCTTGCTGCCACTTTCATTATTCAATATCTTGTCCATAGAATCCTTGAACATTTTAAGTTTAAATTATTCCTTGAGTTCTTTCACCATAAGAAATGCCAAGCGTGTTTTTCTCTTTTGGCTTTCTCAGTCTTCTAAATTCGATTATACATTACTTTGTCTTTATTGAGCCACCCTTTGAAGTCTTCAGCTCAGCGCTCTCACGTCTTCTATTCACTTTAGCTACTCAAGAGCAAGTTTCAGAGTGTCTAACATTAATGTTATTTTTTCTTTGTCTTTATAATGAACTTCTGCTTTCTTGATGTATGATGTCATCCTACAATTCATCTGGTCATTAGAGTTTAATGCATCTATTTTTGTTTTTATTTCTTTACATTTTTTATTGGTTTGCATACAATCATCCATGTATACTGTGTATTTTATATAATTACTGTTGATCCATGCCTAGTTATCACCTCCCCTCTGTACACTAACCTCTGCTATCCTAATGATTTATTTTCCTCTTTTACCTTTCTCTGCCCCCTTCTCCCTTTTTCCCCTTTTGAACATTTATACATGTCTTACACAATTAACCTATTTTTCACAATAACGGTCTTATGCAGTATTTGTCCTTATGAGACTGAATTATTACACACAGCATAATTCTCTCTAGATTCTCCTCCCATGTTATATTGTATTTTACTACATCATTGTTCCTTAATGCAGCATAGTAGCCACTGGGTGAATGTACCACTATTTCTCAATCCATTTGTTGATGGGCATCTGGGCTGTTTTCATTTTCTTGCTGTTGTAAATAACACTGCTATGAATGGTCTCTAATTTAAAGTGGGTTCTCTAGAGAAGCAAAACCTATGAAGCATGTGTATATATAGAGATTTACTTCAAGGAAATGGCTCATAAACCTGTAGAGTCTTCCAAGTCCCAGGTCAGTAGACCAGGCCTCAAGGAGTCTAGGGAGGCTAATAGGTCTTAAGCTGCTGGCTTCAGAGGCTAACACGCCCCAAATAATGTCGCTGCTGAGCCAGTAGGGTTGCAGATGGATAATTAGTCCAAAGTCACCAAGTATGGCAGGCCTCTGGTTTAAGTCTGGAGGTCATGAGCCAGATAACAAGTAGTAGATTAGACAAAAAGTACAGGAGCTTTTTTCCAGAGTCCAAGTGTATCTCCAACACAGGCCACACCCCTGAGACTTCCCCTTAATCAGATAAGGCTGAATGTATCTTAATGGGCCATAGCCCTGAGGAGATTTCCCCTTAAATAGATAAAGACTGATTGTATCTTTAAAGAACAGCTTCCAATTAACATCATATAGCTTAGAATTTACAGTGCACAAAATAGTTACAGGGAGCTCTGGTGTCAAAAGTTGCAGCTAATCAAAAGACTGGTCTGAGGCAGCTGAACTGTTCTCTGGAGAAAAATGGACAGTACAATTTACAGCCTTGGAAATCTCAAGGAGGATCAGAACAGTGGGTTTTAAGAGCTATTTGTCTTTGGTTTTTTATTGGCCTAAGGATCATGGCTGGTCAATCTCAAAATCATACATTGATTCTTAAAGACCTTTTAAATTTTTCTTTAGCTTAAGATAGGGGGGCAACACAGTAACACCACAGTTCCTAAACATCAAGAAAGGTAGTTTATTCAGGCAAGCTACAAGAAAGGGAAAATACAGTTAAAGAATGGGAGACTCAGAGTTGGCAGAGCAACTAATCCTGAGACTCCTCTTGGCTACATCCTATAGAAAATTATAATACATCCAGGTGCTAAGGGGAGCTCTGGTGCCCTAGTGGCAAGAAGCTGCACTGCAATCCCAGAGGCATGCAGTTCGAATCCACCAGATGTTCTGCTGGAGAAGGAGGGACAATCTCCTCCTGTACCAGTCAGATCTGATTTGACGGTACACACACACAAAATAATAAAATAAAAAAAATTTAAAAACATCCAGGTTTTAGCAGGTACTGATACATTTTGCTTCCTAGTTTCTTAGATAAGAGGTCCTTTGATATGGGTAGCAAATCCATGTCTACATCTTATTAGAGAACAGGATATTCAGACACAGGAAAGGGGAAATACACAGGAAAGAGAAAGTAAGTGTTACAGGGAGAAACAAGGTGCTCTGGCAGCCTAGTGGTAAGATATTGCACTGCAATTCCAAAGACACACAGGTGGAATCTCCAGAGGACGGGCAATCTCCTCCCATGGGATTTACCGCCTATGAAAACCCACTGGAGTCTTAGCAATGATTCTGTTCTGACTTGACTGCATAGAACAAGCTTCTGTTAAGGTAGAAAACATGTAAATTTAAAACAGTGATGGTTACACAACATGGTGAGTCTAATATTACTGAATTGTGCAGGTGAAAACATTGAAATTGCAATTTTAAAAAAATCATATGCTTCTGCTTAATAACTTCTCTATTTTACTTTTCTAAGATAGTGACACCAATAAAACTTCCAAAAGTGAACTTTTTGTTGTTGTTATGTGCCATTGAGTCGCTTGCAACTCATAGCAACCCTATGTACAACAGCCCTAAACTCTGCTCTGTCCTGTGCCAAACGCACTGTCTCTGACACTCCCATCCCAATTATCCCAGTCACTGAATCAATCCACCTTATAGAGGGCCTTCCTCTCCTGTGCTGTATCTCCACCCTCCCAAGCAAGATGTCCCTCTCTAAGGACCGGTCTTCTCCTCACAACATGGCCAAAGTATGTTAGACGGAGCCTCAGAATCCTTGCCTCCAAGGAGCCACCAGGTTAGCTTGGTAAAAAATACTCCACACAAATAACTCAGTGAAATATTAAATAGCCAGGCATGCATCAGAGTCTATTTAAGAACCACTCTCTATCACTCATGTGTGAAAGAAAAATGAAAAAAAAAAAATCTTAGTTCTTAGACCTAATTGTTAGGTGCCACCAAGTATGACTCATAGCGACCCTATGAATAGCTGACCTGAACCCTGCCCTATCCTGTGCCTTCCTCATCATCTCTGCCACACTAGAGCCCACTGATGAAGTCACCATGTCAATCCATCTCCTTGGTGGTCTTCCTCCCCTTCACTGACCAAACATGTCAAAATCAATCATTTACTCAACTGTTTGCATTTCCCTTCATAATCATTTCTTGGGAGTAGGGGAGAGTACCACAATGACAAAAAATTAAGCATTCAAAAAAAACCAACCATCACAAACACAAACTGGCCAAGAATATAAACTACAAGTCAGAATACCAAATAGAAAGATGATGGTTAATTTTATGAAATGACAAATCAATCACTATAAAATTCTCAAACTATTACAGCATTGGTTTGATTTCATATAGATCTTTAAACTTGACCTCCTCTTTTATTTACTATTTAACACTTCTTGCAGCCATTTCCTGAAATACACTTTAGACAGGAGAACTGTTAGGAAAAACCATACAATTCACATGGCCTCCTAAGTAAATGATAAAAGGTGTCCAAGCAATATGTAAAGAAAAGTACAACTCAGACAAAAACATTTAAAGAGGTTCGTTCCCTTGGACTTTCTCTCTCTTTTTTTTCATTCAAGAGGACCTCAGAAAAGTTGTTTTTCAACATTAAGACATAAACTCAAAGTTATGTAAAAAAAAAAAAGTCATATACAGAGTCAACTAAAAATTCTACTCTCATTGCTGTCAAGCTGGAAGGAGTCATACTTGACCCTTGTGCTGGTGTTTCTGTTGTGTGACCCTAGGCAAGTATTTTACTTCCTTCAACTCAGTTTTCTCTGAGAAAAGTCAAGTCAAAGTCATTACCCTGGAGTTGGAACCAACCCATAGCTGACCCTCTGACAGGTTTTTAGAGGCTGTCAATTGCCCAGGAGACTACCTTTTTCCTGCAGAAGAGTTGCTAGTGGATTCAAACTGCCAGAGGTGTCTCCTTTGGGTTAGCATTGCACCTCCCTATAAACTAGGCCCCCAGAGCCCTCTAAGAAAAGGGGACAGTAATTAGGGTTATCATTCATCCTCGTTTCTTTGACTCAGTTCTAGTTTTTGCCCTGTATCCCAGTATTCAACACTCTCAAAAGCAAAAGACTATATGGTATATGGTCATTACCTCAGAAAACTAGGAGGATTCAGCTTTATGAGCTAAAAGACATAAAGCATATGTAAATATCAGACATATAGTAAGAAACCGAATGGTTGTGGTGGTTTTCAGTTTTCAACTCATGGCTACCCCTTGGCACATGAGAAAGAAAGGCAGCTTTCGTCTTGCACCATCCACAATTGGTTACAGATATATGGGGTTTTTATTAGCTGGCTTTTAGAGGTAGATCGCCAAACTGATTTAGTTATGGTCAATGTTAGTCCCTGTGAACGATTTGTTATAAAAGGCTTTGAATTATATAATCAACAGTGCTCCCACAGTATTTCTTTTTACAAATTAAATTAGGCATTTAACTTCCCACATTTAAAAAAAAAAAAGCACTAACTGCTTGAAATCAACATTAACAAATTTATCCCACGGAGATGGCAGTCTTATCAATTGCATTCATATTTTTTTCTATATAAGGAAGCTCTGGTGGTCTAGTGGTAAGAAGCTAGGCTTCTTTCATATATATAGTGATAATAGAGGTTATACTGGTCCTATGGAGGGGAAAATGACTGAAAAGTTAAAACCATATCCTTTCATTATCTAACAGTCAAAATACAGGGGATTATATTATAGGCTGCTAACTAAAAGGTTGATGGTTTAAATCTACCACCACTCCAAAAGAGAATCATGATGCAGTAGCAGTATGCTCTTAAGATTCATAGCTTCAGAAGTCCAAAGAAGGGTTACCATGATTAGGATCAACCTGACAGCCCTGGATTTGATTATTCTGTTTTTTTTCAACTGTGATTTTTTTTTGTATTAACCGCAGAACACAGTAAAGAAGTTCTATTCTCCTAAGGATGGTATATAACTAGTATCATTCTACATGCAGATGCCTTAGGGCATGATTCTGTACTAGAGCATTAGTTCTTGGTACTCTTGGAATATGAACACAAAAACTACAGATGATAAACTCAGCAATGAATAAATATTCCGGGTACAACCCTGATTATCACCTGGAAAACACCCAGCATCCCATTAGGTAAGGAGAAATCTAGTTACAACCTATGAAAAGCAGAGAAAATGAGGAAAAGAAAGAAAACGGAGTCCAAAATACTGAGCACTAATAAACCTAATAATCAAAAGCAGTGATATTACCATCAGACAAAAATAAGAAAACTGATTAAAGTGAAAAGATGAACTAGGATAGAAAGTAGAAGAGGTATTAGCAATTAGGTTTTTATTGTACAATTAAACAACAAAAATTCCCCTTACAGAACCAGTAGAGCAACAAATTCACTAAGTCACCTCAATTTTATGTCAAACCTAACTCTACTCAATTAACCAACTGATTAGGCAACTATTTTCAGCATATTTAACCTTCACTTTAGATAGAGAATAAATAATGTTAAGACCCTCAACTGTCAAACTAAAAGTAAGTAGTTCAAAAGAAAGATGAGACAGCCTGATTCCATACATTACAGACTTGGAAGCTCTATGAAGCAACTCGATTTTGTCCCACATGTTCAATAGAGTTGGACTCAACGCAATGACACAGGGTTGTTGTTGTTGTTGGCAGCCCCAGTAACACAATGGTTCAGTTTGGCAGCAAACTGAACATGTGAACAGACCCATTACAAAAGAAGAAATTGAAAAGGCAATACAACAACTTCCAACCAGGAAAAGCCCTGGACCAGATGGTTTTACAAGTGAATTTTACAAAACATTTAAAGAAGAACTGTTACCAATTCTACATAAATTATTCCAGAAAATAGAAGAAGATAGAACCCTCCCAGAGTTTGGCAGCAAACTGAAAAGTCAACTATTTAAAGTCAATCTGCTCCCACAAAGACTGCAACCAAGAAAAACCTATGGAGCAGTTCTACAATGAGTAGGAATTGACTCATTTAGCAACAAACATGAGAAAGGGAATCCCTCAGTAACACAAAAGGAAGGGGCATCAAAATCCAAAGGAGCACTGCTCCTCTGTGACACAAATCAAGTCATCATGAGTAGGAATCAGTAAGATGGCAACTGGAATTTATGGGGGGAAAACCCCCCAAAAAAAAACAATTTGCTTTTGTAATTGTTTGTGCTTTCTAGGACAGTTAAGTCAAGACCTAACCAACCAGATAAGCTAAATGACAGAGCTTAACATAAAAAGGCAAAGTTTTTTGAGGGTAGGCTAATCTAGGTGTGAATCCAGGCTGTCCTTTACTAGCATGTGACTTAGGGCAAGTCCTTTGACTCTCTGAGGGCCTCCATGTTCTCATATGTAAAGTAATAACCACTTATCTTTAAAGGTGGTTAAAGTGATTAAACATGTTAAAACACATGGCATAGCTATTGACATTCAAATGAAACTCCAAAGACAACTAAGAGTTTCTGATGATAGCTAAGCATTCAAAAAGAACTAGATTAAGTGTGAAACAATGTTAAGTGTGAAACAATGTATATGAATATAGAATAAAAAATTTTAAAAATCAACAAACACTATGTACGCTAAAATCTTTTTAGAGGGCTTACATTTTAATAAAAATGTCATGTTAAATAGAATTTAAAACGATTTATTTTTATAAGGGAATTTTACCTCCAAGTTGTATATCAGATTACTTTGAGTTCTACATAAATCTCCCTATTTGTCTTACCAAATCCGTGTTTGCAATAAAAGCTTTAAAAGTTGTAATAAAGTCAAATCGTTTTCATACTCTTATTTTGTGATAAAGGACAGTTAAAACAATTTCAATCAAGCACATGATCTGACTAACAATATGTAAAAAGGATAAATACAAAATACAGTTCCTGATGTCTACGTCAATTGCTAAAAAGAATCAATATTAATGCACATACACAAAAATTAAACATCACCACATACATTGAAGAAGAATCAATTTTGGCTAAATGAAATGTGAAACAAGTAACACAAGAGAAAGTTTTTTTAAAATCAAACTGACAATTTCATTTTCTCACATCTTTTCCAAACAACATGCAATCATCATACTTCCTGACAGCCAAAGAATTATTACACAGAACAATACTGAACCACAAATTTAAAAGTCTTAAATATTTGCCAACTATAGAAAATCACAAAAAACCCCCACCAAACCCAAAATGAACTTCACCAATAACCTGTTATCTTCAAGAATCTCTATCTTCAAAGAACAAGATTAGTTTCCTTATCAATGTCCACAATTAACAGGGGCTATTCCTTCCATAAAGTGTGCTCCTCTGCAATTCCCAGGATAACAACTCACTGCCCTGGAGTCAGAATTGACTCAGATGACCCTACAGCAGGATCTTCAAAGGCTGTAAAACAGCACAGTAGAAGATTACCTATCTTTCTCCTGCTAAACAGCTAGTGGTTCCTCTCTGGGTTGTCAGTGTAACTCCTTAAACAGTAGACCTATATAACGCTCTACCACAGAGCAAATTGTTGAGCTCAAGTGTGTGAATAATCTAACAATGATGTCAAAGTACTAATACAAATGTAGATTTTGTTAAAATATGTGAGACAAAACTCACAACTAAGATGCATTCCAGCTGAGCTGTAATGGACATCAGTAACCATTTAATGCAAATGAAATGTAAATTTTACGCTAAAATGTTAACTTGTGCCCTCTAAAACAAAAGTCCTCCATCTATTACAAAGAAGCTAAAAGCAAAAAGAATATGCTATGCACTGTTTACTCCCTTCCCACACAAAACTGTGGGTAGTATCAGTTAAACATGCAGAATATTAAGCATTACTCAACTGTTCAATCATTATTTTTCTCCACAGCTAACCCTATATTCTCAAAGGATGGGGCCTGAGCCTGCTCCCCCCACCCCCACCCTACTACCTATTTGAATTCACAGGTCCTCAGGCCCTATGTAAATGGCTAAATTAACAAGGTTGAGCAGAATGAAGACTGTGGAATTTCATTCAAATTTCATTTGAGTGAGCTTTCAGAAATCCTAACAAACCACAAGGCTTCAAAGTTAGTAAACTGTAATTATCATTTGGTAGTTTAGCCATGCCTTGACACAGAAAAATGTGATGCCATAGTTTGCGCCACCTACTTATATTTGCATACTATTAAAAATCTGAAATAGTTAAGTTTTTCTAAATCTAAAATGGTTGAATATAAAATATACCAACAGGCTAACAAATCTGAAATGTCTATGCCTAGATTGAAATGGAATGTAGCTATAATTGATAAATACTGCACAAAACATAAAAATTTATTAAATGTCCATTATTTTGGATTCCCTTTAGAAGTCTGACTTAGAGTGAAAAAAAAAAAAAACCAAAACACACACCGTGGGGGGGGAACACGAGTTAACACAAACACAAAAGTGCAAAATGTAAGAAAAATAAGCTCAGTTTATAAATGCAGTATGACTGCAGTGGACAGTTACTATCAATAAGAATATTCTTAGTAAACACTAAAATATTTTAAAACATGAACTTTAAAGTAGTTATAGCACTAGGTCTTGTTAAACTAGATGAGTAATTTAAATAATTTTAAATGTAAACACTCATTTTCACATCAATTTTTAAAAAAAAGGGAAGAATCCACCTCCCCTCCTGCCAGTCTTTGCTACCTTAAAATACTAGTTATTTCACAGTGGGAAGGAATGGCTAATAAGTACATTTCTTTTCCAATCCTCTTTGCTACCCATTCATTAAACACCAAATACTGAAACTAAATTCAGCTCCTACCTCTATCTCCCTCCCAGGAATGCTCCCTACAAGCACCCCAATCCCTTCCACTGTCACTTATTCCAACTGTCAAAGCCCCACCTATTAATAGTAAATCCCTTTCATACTAACTTCAACTTGACGAAATTAGACACCCAGTAGAATTTACAAAATTTGCAAATGGAATTGTTTCCATTTTTAATGATTTTTTAAAAGGAACTTAAAGGTGAGCATATCCAGACAAAGCTACAAACATAACAAAAACATAAATATTTAGTTGCTTCTATATATTGATTAAATTCAGCTATTTTTCCCCCTCTGTATGGAAGGAATTTTGTATTTCTACACTCTACTATTGCACTCATGTAAGTTAATTTTCATAGGTAAATACAAACAGCCCAAGAATGCAAGATTACATGGAAATTTTTCTCTCCCTTTTTTTCTCTGGAATTATGGAAAATTTTAAGTACAAACAAAATCAGAATAGTACAGGAGAGTGCCTGTACTAGTACTTACCCAGCTACCATCACCTAACCATTCAAACTCTCTTTTGTTTTATTCTCTCCCACCTACTCCCTCCTCCCATTATTATTATCTTTTAAAAAAAAAGAATTAAGAAGACAAGGTGCTCAGTAAACTCATGGAGAAAAACCTGAACACAGCAAAAAGTGGCAAATATTGGCAAGTCAAGAAGTTAAGAATCGAACTATATGTAAACTACTCAGCTGCTCTTTGAGTGATAAATTTAAGAGATCATTTAAAACAAAGCATCCTCTTTTAGAATCTTAATTTAGTCCTCAAAACCCAAAGGACAAGTTTCAAATTATATCTAAGAGTAAACAGGCTTATTCGATTGAAAATGAATTCAAACATCTGCAATTAGGTTGTATTCATGTAGCACCTTAGTTCAAAATGAAAAAGCCAGACTATTTTACATAATGTGTCATAAAATTACAATTCAACCACTCGAAAAACCGCTGAACACTTATGTCTTAACTGGTCCTTCTGATTCCTAATTATAGATTGATATCACCGTAGAAAGAAAAGGAAGCATTTTAAGGTAAGTGGTTTAAAATGTTCAAAATTAACCCCACTCTTGACTGGCAAATATATAAAAGCAAGTCTAAACTACCTGAATTATATGTCATTAAACGGAAACGTATCCACTTTCCGTGGCCGTTTGTGAGTGGGTTTTGTTGGGTTTTGGGGGTGGTTTTGTTTTTAATTAAAAAAAAATAAATAAGTTCGCATATACCCTTAAACGCAACGCGCCAGGCTCCAGATAGCATTAGGAGACCGCCTCCTGCTTTTGCTCGTAACCAATACGCAGACAGAGAAGGTTGGCAGCAAAGTGCTGCGAGGACAGTAACAAACACCAGCAGCTCCCGAGCAGGCCCTGTTAGAGCCAGGAATGACGCACTTCGGTAACCCGACTCTCTCTCCCCTCCACCCCCGCCCCCAGCAGCGGTGCTGACACCGCCAACAGCCCGGAGTAGGAAAAAAGACAACAGAAGGGGGGAAAAAGACAGAGGTTGCACCGCACCGGGTTTCGGCGAGAAACCTCGATTATTCCTCTTTCGACACCAACTATTAGGACTAAACAGGAAAAGAAGCTTCGTGCTGAAGCAAGTCCCATCATGGTGGTTTAAGAGTCACTAAATTAAGCTGATAATGAGTC
This sequence comes from Elephantulus edwardii, assembly GCF_000299155.1. Taxonomy (NCBI): domain Eukaryota; kingdom Metazoa; phylum Chordata; class Mammalia; order Macroscelidea; family Macroscelididae; genus Elephantulus; species Elephantulus edwardii. Next base: position 16,290,817 of record NW_006399790.1, read on the forward strand.
CAAACCACAGAGACAAATACAGGGTGTGGCTGCCGTGGAATACGGCGGTCCGTGGGAGAAAAGGGGTAAGGAATTTACACTCGAGTGTGAAGGGGAGACGGGGCTTCACGGCGGTGGGGGGAGAGGCGGCCCGCGCATTTTAAGGAACCATTGCAAATCGGCACAGGCTTTTCTTTACTTAAACCCGACCCTACGGATCAAAAGTCTCTAAAGAGATATTACATAAAGCATGGAAACTGTAAAGAGCAGCCGTTCAGCGAAGTTAACCATGACCCTCAATTTAAAAACTACATCTAAGAGCAAGAAGGGAAGGGGGGAGGTGGTAGTCAACAACATAAAAACATTTCTAGGCCACAGAGAAGAAAGTCTCACAATTTTGTATGAAACTCCTAAATGCAATATTAAAATGAAAGCTCAACACTGCAGCGCATAGACACACATTCACCAAGGGGGGGGGGAACCAAACCATTATACATTACAGTTTAGGAATCAAAAGCGGTGTGGGGGGGGGCGAGATGACATATACACCAAGGGGTAGAAGGGAAACTAAAACGTCTAAAGTACAGCGGTTTATTTAAAAAAAAAAAAAAAACTACAGGCAAAACAAGGCGTTCTCGCGGCCGAAATACAAACAAAACAAAACAAAACGAAAAAAAAAAACAAACAAGGCAGAAATCAACAATACGTCTCCGAATGTAGGCCACAAGAAAATGGGAACGGGGCTCAAAGTTTTGCGGAACTACTTGATGCTGTTTCCCACACCTTCTCTCTCCCACGGCCCATGCGACCCTTTCAGTCCCCAAATCCGCTGGCCACCGATCACCGTGCGGCTGATTGAAGTCAAAGAAAAAAGGGGGGGGGAAGAATAAAAAAGAAAAAGAAGTAGTAGTAGTAGTCAAGCCCAAGCCCAAGCAAGAAGAAAAGTGTGGAGGGAAAAAGCAGATGCTGCCTACCTGGGGCAAGGATCAAGCTCAGTTCGTGCCTTGAGAAAGAGACAAGTGCGGGTGGGGGTGGGAACGAAAAGCAGCACTAAAACTAAAACAAAAGTGGCGCCAAAACCCCCCAACAAACAGCCTTCCACTCCCGCCCTTCCCCCCCTCCTCCTCCCATTGCCAGGCAGGCAGGGCCCCGTGGGGGGCGAGGTCCGCACGCGGGGGGCCCACGCGGGAAGGACCCCCACGGCGGGAGCCGATTTGGTGCCCCAAGAGAAACTGACCGAAGTCGGGCCTCGGAAGGGATGGCGAGATCGATGCCAATCGCTTTTCCCAAGCAATTCCTCCACCACGCGCTGGAGATGATGGGGCGGGGGAGAAGCCAAGGGGCCCGTCACATGAATGTTGTTCCCTCTCTAGGAAGGGAGGAAGAGAGGGAGGGCGAGGAGGAGGGAGGGAAGGAAGGAGGGGAAGGCAGCGGGAGGGAGGGGGCACGCGGGAGGGAGGGGTGTGATCAGAGTAGATTTTCCCTCGCCTCCCTCGGTCCGAGGCCCAAATATACACAACCGAGCCTCCGCTCTCTCCCCTCCCCCCGAGGTTCCCAGCACCACCATTTTGCTGTCTTCCTTCCCCCCTCACCACGATACCGCGCTCTCCCCCACACACACACACACACACCCCGACCGCGGCCTCCCCGGCTCGCCTCCCCTGGCTCCAGCTCGCACCCCACCCCACCTCCAGTTGGGGCTCCCCTCGGGCTTAAGAGCCTTCCGGAGAAAAGGAGCCGAAATGGAACGCTAGACAGGGAAGCGGCGCCTCCATCTTGCGCTGCTCCGCGTTCTCCATTTTGGGCCACCCATTGGGGAGGGGGGGGTCCGCCGTAGAGGCCCCGAGGGAGAGTTGGACGCGGGAAGGAAGAGAAAATCTTCAGCGAGGGTAGTAGAAAAGAGTCCTGCGGTAGAAAAACCACTCTAGGAGTAGGAGGTAGGGAGGAGAGGGGCTGGAAGTTCCTTGGTAGTGTTGGGGTAACGACTTGGAGGGGGCGACAAGGCAGAAAGGAGGGCTGGGGGTTATGCGGGGGCGAGCAAGATCGTCCCCGCTCCACTTAGCCAACCAGTAGCCCCGACAGGAGCAAAGGAAGAAGGGGGGAAACGACATGGCAACGGTGTATCCAGCCTCTTGCCCTCCCGACACCTCTCACTTGCCCTATTTCAACAACAGACACCTCACGGTGGGCCCCGCGCCCTCCGGATGCCCCTCCAAACTTCTAGAAGCTTCGCCTCCGCCATTTTATAACTTACCTCCCCCCTCAGCGTACACAGAGGCAGCAACGAGACTGTTCGCCTCCCCCACTCCTCCTTCCTTCTTTCTCAGGCCGGGGGCTCCTTCACCCCTGGGCTGGTACAAGATTTTTTTTTCCCTTTGCTCTTCTTTACACCCTTGAATTCTACTCAGGGACGGAAGCTCCCGCGGTTCTAGAGCGGTGGGGGGTTTTGAAAGTGGCGGTCGGATCCGGCGGGGGTTTTTTTTTTTTTTTTTTGGTGGCGCTTCAAGTTTTTTTTTTTTTTTTATTTTTTTTTGGTGGCGCTTCGGGATTGTTTGGGGTGTTCGCTCTTCGGCGACTTGGAGGCGAATGGAACGCGCAGGCGCCATCTGTCGGCCACGAGCCCGCGCCCGGCTCCCGTTGGGAGGGAGCGTCATCTAGCGGCAGCGGGTTGACACTGCAACGCATCCTTCGCCGGCGTCCCACTCCCAACCGCCAGCCAATCGCAGCCGGCTGACTCCCGGGTTCAGCGTCTCCGACGCCGCCTCTAAACGGGGCGCCCGCAGGGGCGCGCCGCCGAGTGGGGTAAACAAGGTGCCGTGCCCGCGCCTGACTTACTCATTCGTTTGGCTCCGTTTCCAGCGCGCCACAGCGCGGGCCACGGTTCCCCATTCTTTACTGGGGGGCTCGGGGTAGGCGGAGGAATGTCCGGCGGAACCCCTAGCCGTGGGAATCCAGGGGGTGGGCTCGCTGGCCAACTCATGCCCTAGGCTCCTCCGCCCCTCTCGCGGCCCCGGAGGTGGCAGCCCAGGCGGGCTTCACCCTTCGTTGTCCCCTCCTCCGACACGCCCAGCGAGGGGCCTTCGGCCGGCATTCGCACCCTCAGTTCACCCCAACTCCTATCCCTTTCCACCAAAAAGAGCCCAACTGGCCCAACTCTGGCACCTGATCCTAAGTCACTGAGGGCTGCTGTAAGCGGAGGGGAAGGGGTGCTGGTGGTTGTTTGGGTTTTATTTTGGTGGTGGTTTACAGAAAGAAAGGGAGTTTATTCTCCACCGGGGGGGGGATGTTTCTGTTGTTTTCTTTGCAACCCACTATTCGAGTCCCCAAGAAAACGTGGTTCCTACCTTAAGGGGTCTAAGAGACTTGGGAACTGGGCTACTAGGCTAGTCCTCTGCGGGGAAAGGGACGGAGAGGAGCGCAGAGGAGGGAAATCGACATTTTGGCCCCCGGAGTCGGGGAAGGGGACCCCGCGGTCTTCCCCGCCTCTCCCCCGCTTGCGGGGACGCGCGGGCGGGGGCGGCCTGGTGACTTTGTTAGGAATTCAGATTCCTGCTTCCTTTCTCCCCTCCCATCCCCCCAAGATGTTTGAAGTGCCAAAGGACCGCTTCCGCCCCTAGGACCCCTTTTAACTCAAGTCTTTATCACCCTTTTTTTCCTTCCCCCCCCCCCCCTTTTGTTTTCCGATCCTGGCGACTGAACATTTCACCACCTAGAGCTCTCCCCACCGGGGAGGAAAAACTCGGGGAGGGCCTAACCCCTCCGTAGCGCCGCTTTTCCTAGGACAGAATGGACTGACCTATTACAGTGTCTCCATTACCATTATGGAAGTCCCTCGATGTAGAACAGGAGGATGCCGTTCGGAGCTTTTCGTTACTGGTCTTTTTATTGTTATCACTACTGCTCTCTGATTCAACTCTTTTTTTCATGTTCAAAATATTTTTTTTTTTGTTCGAAGAAATCAGACATCCCAATAACAAAGCAATTTTTCACCACGAGAAATCATGCAAGCCCCGGTTCAACGTGGAGAGTTCACCCGTTGTTACTTACAAAGCATTCTTAATGCAATATGATTCGTTTCAGTTCCTATATTACATTCCTTCCACATCCGTGTCTTTAGTTTCTCCCATCCTCGCTCGGCGCTTATTGTTATGCCTTTTTTTTTTCTTGTAACTTAAAAAAAAAAGAGTTATAGTATATAGTCAAGTGAACAATAAAAGTTAAACAAACACCTACAGATCAGCAATATGGAATAAAAGTTTGAGACATATTTACTTACCTCCACCACTTTGGGGAGTAGAACATTATCCAAAACAAATTTCCATTTCTTTTATAGACCCTGTTTGGGAGAATGTTATACAGTTTTTAATAGATTCAAGATACAGGATGATGAAGCTAGAACATTAAATAGGTAGTAGTGGAAATTTTACAGAGTTATATAAGTTAATGCAAAATTCCTCTTGAACTAATAGAAAAATAGGGCACTGTACCAAATCATTTTACATTAATTCACTTCAATTGTGCCAATTTCATATCAATTGATACTAAATTACTTTCTGTTTTAGAATTAGCTGAAAACTGCTTTTCAACTCCACACATCACATTTATAATATAGTGCTAACAGTTTCTCATCTGTTTTAAAAGTTTATCAGTTGGTTCTAGCAAGTGAGACTTGCTTGAAATAAATTTATAGGTTGCAAAGACTCAAAACGTTCTTTTGTAATATATGCCTACTTTTATTATGGAAGAAATACAACTGGTATACCATCAGGGCAGAGTCCCCGTCTGCTGTTCTTAGGGTCATTATGCTCAAGGCCACCTAGCAACAACATACCATCAGAAGTAAATTTTGCAATATATCTATTCTATATGGACAATATCTTCTAAAACAGTATAATATATCCCCTTTTTTTCTCATTCAAAAAACGTTTAGGACGTGTAGAATAATTCAGGTGCTACTATGTTCCTGGTAGCATTCCTTTCATAGGGTATTGAATGATCGTTAAGGAAATTCAACCTTATAATCTGAGGACAAAGCAAGAAAATGTCATTTAATAAAATATGTAGCTGACACAGAAAAGCCTTCAACTTAGTAATTTGTCATGTTCTTCATGAGATAATATTGCCATGACAGAAGCTTTTGGTGCCTGATAAACACTGCAGAATTTTCTCAAGGAGAATTAATTGTGGGGGGAGAGGGGTGGGGAGGGAGAAAAGTGCAACAGTGAACGACTGGAAACACTAAGTCTCGGTAAACTTTCATTAAAATTAATTTAATTTTTTTAAAAAAAAACACTGCAGAATTTTACATGAATAGTAACACTTGCTGTTGTGTATAGGGTAAAACTCTGTTTACTGCATAAATTTTCTAGTCACTGAAAATTTGAATCTCCCATGGTACAGCACAGAAATAACCTACTTGGTTTACTATATCCCGAATAAAACAGTCCACAATTCTCTTTACTCACAAAGTCATTGACTCCGAACCACTCATAACTAACCCTCTACTTAGTTTTCAAAGCTATAAATTGCGAGGGTGGAGACTGCCCATCTGTCTCCCAGAAAGCCCTGGCTTTTGGCTTAGCAGCACAATTCCTATGACTGGGCTCTGCCTCTTTACCCCCAGATTCATGTAAATAGAGCCCTCTTTCCACTATAAAATAGCTATCTCGGATATTCTCATCCTCTGAAAGCATACATATATACCTAGGTAGCTCTAGTAGTGTAGTGAATAGGGAGTTGTGCTGCTAAACCTAAGGTCACATCTTTCTGGCTGGATGAATCCACCTGCTGGAGAAAATAGCCCGTTTCCTCTAGTGCAATTTACAACCTCAGAAACCCAATGGAGAGCCAGCTATGACTTGGATCTAAGTCCACCAGGTTTAATTAACTACCTTTCTAAACATGACCTACAGCTCAGAAGCCTAAAGAATAGTAAATTTCTAACTGGGGGTGGGGGTGGGGTGGGTGGGGAGAAAAGTGCAACAATGAATGAATGGAATTCCAAAATCTCTGTAGACGTTCATTGAAATTAATAATTTTTTTTAAAAAAAGAATAGTAAACTTCTGTCCACAAACATTAAAATGTTTCTACCTTAAAAATTCCATTAATGTTACCACAACAACATAAAGGTCAACAACCCAATTGAAAAATGGGCATAGGATATGAACAGACATTTGACCAAAAAAGACATTCAGATACTGAACAAACACATGAAGAAATGTTCAAAATCCCTAGCTCTAAGAAAGATGCAAATCAAAAGAACTATGAGGTATTATCTCACCCCAGTCAGAATAACAAAATTTAACAGAACAGCAAACAACAAATGTTGGCGAGGTTGTGAATAGACTGGAACCCTTATGCACTGTTGATGGGAGTGTAAAATGGTGCAACCACTATGGAAGGCAGTATGGTTCTTCCTCAAAAAGTTGCAAATAGAAATACCATTTGACCCAGCAATTCCACTACTGGGAATATACCCCAAAGAAACCATCATTGCCACCTAAGCAGATATATGCACACCTATGTTTATTGTGGTTTTGTTCACAGTAGCAAAGAGTTGGAAACAACCCAAGTGCCCATCAACAAAAGAATGGATAAAGAAGCTCTGGTATATTCACACAATGGAATACTATGCTGCAGTGAGAAACAAAGAACTCGTGAAATAGTATACAAAATGGGTGACCATAGAGGACATGATGCTGAGTGAAATATCTCAGTCACAAAAGGACAAATACTTAATAGTGCCACTGTTGTAATGCGGGACTGACATCAGGGTTGGGGGGAAACTAAGAGGGGATAATGTATAGTGATTAAAATAGATGAGGGAGAGAACTATTTAGGAGAAATATATTATTGTCATGACAAGAGTCCAGAATGAAAGCTGCATAGTGGAGTGGACTGGGGGAGGGGGGCCTTGTATAGCAATGAATGAATTTTTTTTTTTTTTTTTACTTTTCAAAGAGAAAAGTGAACTGAAGAGAGGTGGGCAGGGAGGAAAGTGTGCAACAATGAATGAATGGAAATGCAAAGTCTCTGTAAACTTTCATTATAATTTACTAAAAAATGAAATTAATGAAGCCAAAAGAGAAACTATAAACAAAAAGTATTTGTTATGTGACTGAAAAGGCTAATGTCTATAATATAAAAATAACTCATAAATCTTTAAAATAAAATATCCAGGGAGGTTTTGTTGTTTTTTCAAAAACTGGACAAAAGGAATAAATAGTGTATTGGAAAAGAAATACAGATGGCTAACAATTATGTAAAAAAAGAGTTCTACTTCATTTACCACTAAGTAAGGCAAATAAAGTGTCACTCTTTTTCCTTACTACGTGGACAGAAACTTAGGCTTTTTTTAATATTCAGTATTGGTATAATTACAATGAACCACAAGTCAAGTACACCATTGATAGGGATGCAAACTATTTTTAAAAAGAAAACTGGAGACATTGTCAAAATCTGTGTAAGAAAATGGACATAACATTTTACCTAGCAATTGCAATTGTAGGAATCTCTCGGCCTGATATGCTTAGACAAGTTACACAAAGGCATACCTTAAAAAAGAAAACATTATAAATTTGTCATAGAAATTGTCAACAGGAGGAATTAATATCATTGAGCCAAAACCCAAGTCAAAGCCACTGCCTTGAGTCAAATTTTGATGCTGAGCAAACCTGTATGATAGAGGAGAACTGCTCTGTGAGGTTTCTGAAGTTTATGTGGCATAGTGTGTAACGTATAAGGATGCTAACAGAACCGTCGATGGTTCGAACTCACTAGTGGAACATCCACTGGATGGCAGTTGGTTTGGTTTGAGGGGGGTGTCTTCTTTAAGAAGGGAATTCTGGTGGTGTAGCCCATTGCTAACCCAAAAGCTGTGCAGCTTTGGCAGTATGAATCCACTTGCTCTGAAGAAGAAAAGATGGGTAATACCTTCTCATTGCCTTTACGACCTCAAAAGCCTAATAGAGAAACACCAAGAGTCAGAATCGACTCCATGACACTGGGTGAACAGATTGCCACATTTTTACAACTATGGAGCAGTTGATGGGTTTGAATAATCAACCTTTGGTGGGTTAGCAGCCAAGCACTTAAGCCACCAGGACTCCTAGCCACTTTTATGGGACTGGCTAAATGAATTATAATACATTCATATAAATGGGGTCCCATGATTAATGGCCCGGTTGCCAATGGACGTCAGGTGTTGAAATCTACCAGCTGTTCAACGTGAGAAAGGTGTGTCAGTGCGCTTCCGTAATGATTTACAGCCTTGAAAACCACATCTGCAGCCTTATTCCCTAAAGATTTACCAGCCTTGGAAAACCAATGGAAGGTGGAAATAAGTTGGACTTAATTGAATGACAGTGAGATAGAGAAATAGACAGACAGATAAACTTACTTGCCCTGTCAAGCTAGTTTTTTGTTTGTTTGTTTGTTTGTTTGTTTTTAAAGCTAGTTTTAACTTACAGCGACCCTCCAACAAGTTTCTGAGTTTGTCAGTCTTTACGAGGAGCTCTGGTGTCATACTCCTTAGGGAGTTGCACTGCTAACCCTAACCCAAAGCCTCCCTAACAGTTCGAATCCATCAGCAACTCCCCAGGAGAAAGATGGGCATTCTCCTTACATGCAATTTAGACCCTCTGAAAACCTGCTGGATGACCAATTAGAACTCAGTTCAGATTCAATGTCAAAGAGTTTTTGAGAAATCTTTGGAAGAAGAGACTGACTACCCAGCTGTCTCCTGGGGAGCAGCTGGTAGATTTGAGCTACTGACCTTTTGCTTAATGGTGCAACACTTAACACATTAAGCAACCAAAGCTCAAACCATTCTGGAAGAATGTACAGGAAGCAGTCTCTTCCCAGAATACAGGCAAAGCAAGGCTCCAGGGCTCATCATTTAAGCTTTCATTTTGTACATTACTACTCTATTTAAAAATTTTTCTCCCCCAATGAGCCTGCATTACTTATGTGGGGGATTTTAGGGTTTATTTTATTTTTGTTTTTGTTTTTTAAATCTTATGCTGGTTACAGTCACTCTGGAAAACAGCTTGGCAATTTCTTATAACGTTAAACATAGACTTACCATATGACTCAGCAATCTCACTCCTGAAATATGAAAAATTATGTTCACAAAAAAACCTGTACATGAATGTTCTTAGCAGCTTGATTTCTAATGGCCCCAAACAGGAAACACTTCAAATGCCCATCAACTGGTAGATGGTTAAATACACAGTAGTACATTCATACAACAGCATGCTATTCAGCAATAAAAAATATCAAACTATTGATACACCCAAGAGCTTGGATGTATCTCAAGGGCATTTGGCTAAGTGGAGAAAAAGAAAAAGCCAATCTCATAGGATTGTACAATGTACAATTCCATTTATGTAATACTCTCATATAGTGATGGAGGACAGATCCGTGTGTGCCCAGAATTAGAGCTCGGGAAGAGGAGTGTCTAATGAAAAGTAACATGGGAAATTTTCTTTTGTGATGAGCCTGATTGTGGTGACAACTACTCGAAACTACTCATGTAATAAGATTTCGTAAAGCTATACACACACATACAAATGCATGTATATAAGAACATGATGAAATGTGAATAAGGTCTGGCCTTGACTTCCTGAGCTTGATGTAACTATGGTTATGTAAGGTATTAGCATTGTGCAAAGCTGCACAAAGTGTACACAGGAACTCTACAATTTCTGCAACTTCTTGTGAGTCCTATTTCAAAAGAAAAGGTTTGTGATAAAAAAAGACATACCACTAGTAATAAAAGGAAAAAAGATCAGGCTAATGAAAAGCTAAGGACTCTGCTGTAAACTATCAATTTCATTTCTACCTAACAAATCAGCTTTTTTATGAAGTTGGATATAATGAGTTAATTTCCAGAGATATTTAGTGTATGAATTTGCATAATGCAGGGCCTGATAGAGCAATAGTTAGGAGTAGACCCTGAATCTGTGGCATCAACAGAGGCCACAAGAATTGGTGCTGCCAACTCAAAAGCATGTGGTTCAAATCTGTCAGCTGCTTTGCGGGAGAGGCATGAGCAATCTCCTCCCATGTGATTTACAGCCTCAGAAAACCCGCTGGAGGACTGGTTAGCTATGAGTCAGTTCCGATTTGATGGTATCCAACACCACCAACAAAAAGCCAATAGCAGACACTTTCTAAGACATATTAAACACAACATTATTGAATTTGCTGATTTTTTTAAAAAAAGCAAATTTGAATAATACGCAATATTTCCAGTATGAGGTGGAACTTGTTTTAAACACACATAAATTTAGATAGCATGCAATATATCCTGTATTATTTCGTGAAACTGAAGCAACAAAAACCAAACAGCAAGCCCACTGCTTCACTGAGTCCATTCCAAGCCATGAAGAGCCTCTAGCAGGTCATTTCCTGGGCTGTACATACAAAGGGGAGAGATTGCCTGTCTTTCTCAGACTGGTGAATTCTAACTACTGATGTTTTGGTTAGCTGCCAGACATGCCGGGCACCACACCACCAGAGCTTTGAAGCTATGTTGTTGACGTTGTGTGCCATCGAGTCAGAACCGACTCATCGCTGACCCTCCAGTGGGTTTTCAGAGACTGTAAACTGCATGGGAAATTGTTCAGCTTCTGTTGGGGGGTTCAAATTGCCTATCTTTGGGTTGGCAACACAACACAACACCTTACCATTAAGCCACCAAAGCCTGTAGCATACAGAATATGTAGTGTCTCATACTGCAACCCTTTCCACCCTTCATCTAAAGTACGGTAATAGTTTACTGTTGTACTGTTATTAGGTGCCCTCGAGGCAAGTACAACTCATAGTGACCCTAGGAAGAACAAATCTGAATCCTGTCCTGTTTTGAGCCATCCTCATCATCGTTGACCCACTTGAGCCCATTGCTGCAGTCAAGTCAGTGTCAAATCATCTCATTGGATGTCTTCCAGAAAAACAAGCAGCTGTCAAATTCCAAATGCCGACCTTTCAGTTAGCACCCCTATATGTCACACACTGAGCCACCATGGCGCCTCCAGTCACCCGATAGGACAGAGCACAACTACCCTGTCCAGTTTACCAGGCTGGCATCTTCAAGGAGAAACGTAGTGACTTAGCGGTTAAAGTGTCAGATTGCTAATTGAAAGGTTCATGGTGCTAGAAGAGAGAGATGTCAAAATCTGCCCTTTTTTCAGACTTGGAAACCATTGAGTCAACTCTGTCTCAGCACTGACTCAACAGCAGGGGGTTGGGATTGGAGCCTTTACTCTGCACCTTTCAGTCGGCAACCAAGCACTTAACCGTGACTCGCTCATGTTTGCTTGCTTACACTTCCCTTATTTTAAGTCATTCACTTAAAATTCAGTTATCAGCTCAGCTTGGCTTACAACAATCCCTTTCCGGCCTTGAGCAAGCATAAAAATCACCTGGTAGTTAGAATCCAGTGAATCTGAGTCAAGACAGGCATTCTGCATTTCAGACAAACTCCCAGTTCACACTCAGGCTGCGCACCCAAAGTCTGCTCTTTGAGTAACTTGTGAGAGCCTAAGAACGAAGTGCAGACTCATTAAGATGGCTTTCCAAGGTCTTATCCCAACCTCATTACTCATAACCGAATTCTTCTGGGGCAAGGTCTAATTCCTATTGTATCACTAGCATTTGATACGAGGGAGCTCTGGTGGCCTAGTGGCAAGAAGCTGCACTGCAATCCCAAAGGCATGCGGTTCCGAGGCCACGGGAGAAGGAGGGGCGATCTCCTCCCTTGAGATTAAACCCACCGGAGGGTCTGCTATGGGTAGGTTCAGACTCAACGGTTAAACAACAACAACAAAAAAAACCCTATATTTGCCTGGAGGGTCTGCTAGGGTCAGTTCCGACTCGAAGGTAAACAACAACAAAAAACTGTATTTGGTAAAGAGCCTGAAACAGGATCCAAAATCAAAATTCCGCTGCCACGCCATCGATTCCAACTCATGGTAACCCTGTAGGAAAGAGCAGATCTGCCCATAGTTTCCAAGGCTGTAATTCTCTACAGAAGCATTCTCCCTCTGAGTGAATGGTGAATTTGAACCATTGACCTTTAGGTTAGCTGAATGCATTCACCACTGGGCCACCAGGGCTCCTTTGAAACGGGATAACAACAACAACAAAACATTTAAAAAGCTTATCATGAATAGATAGATTAGATAGATAGATAGATAGACAGACAAATGACTGATAGCTTATTCACTGCCATATAATGAGGGTTCCTGAAGCTGTGAATCTTTCTTTTTTTTTTTCTTTTTTTTGAAGCTGTGAATCTTAACAGGAAGAGATTGCCCATGTCCCTCCCTTGGAACTCCTAGTAGATTCGAACCTCTGGAGCCTTGTAGCCTTATTATTAGCAGCACAACATCATTCAGACTAGGAACCCGTTGTTGTTGTTGTTTGCTGTCAAGTTGTAACCGACTCACATAGCTGACCCTCCAGCGGGTTTTCAGAGGCAGGAAATCCCACAGGAGAAGGTTGCCCATCTTTCTCCTAGGGAGCAGCTGGTGATTTGGAACCACGTGCTTTTGGATTAGTAGTGCTATTCCCTACTACTGAGCTACCAAGCAGGGCTCATAGCGCACAGAATACATAGAACAGAGTTAAAGGATTGTAAACCTTCACAGAAGCAGATTGTCTCATCTTACTTCCATTAAGGAGCTGGTGAGTTTGAACGCCAGCATTCAGTTCAACATTTCATTCACTATGTTGCTGGGGCTCCTTTGAAGCCAAAATACCCACTGCTGTGGGGGCAATACACCTCATAGGAAGCCTTCCATCATTTTTCCAAGGCTGTAAATCTTTAAGGAAGGAGACCACCCATCTTCTCCCCACTGAGACACTGGTGAATTTGAACTGTCAGCCTTTCAGCATGTTGTTGTTAGGTGCCATTGAGTTGAGTGCAACGCCTAGCAGCCCAGTGAGCAACAGACCTAAGCCTTGTCCTATCCTTTCAGGCTAGCAACCCATTAAGTTACACACTTTTTGTTAGGAGCCCAACATTTAATCCGTTACATCACCAGGGCTCCTTTTGAGGTACTCCAAGATAGGTACTATAAAAAAAAAAAAGAACACACAAAACTTTCTAAATGAATGATAAAGTAATCAACTACTCATAATTAAACTAATCAGATAGCTCATATACCATACATTCTAAGCAAACTAAGTTATGTGACATTTTTGAGGTTCTTTCCTAATTCTGTATGTTTACTGAAAACCAAACCCACAGCCATTGAGTCATTTCCAACACACAGCAACCCTCTATAAGACTTGAGACTGGAGAAAATTTGCCCTCTCGTTGTCTTATAGAGAGGCTGACTTTTTAGTTGTTGTTGTTGTTGTCAAGGTACCATTGAGTCGAGTCATAGCAACCTTATGAGCAACACATCTGAACTCTGTCCTGTCCTGTACCATCCTCATCATTTCTGACACACTCAAGCCCATTGTGACAGTCACTGTGTCAATCCACCTGGCTTGAGGGTCTTCTACTCTTTTGCCACCTCTCCACCTTCCCAAGTGTGATGTCCCTCACCAAGGAATAACCTCTCCTGGCAAATGCCCAAAGTATGTGAGATGAAGTTTCATTCCCTTTGCCCTAGGGAGCACGCTGGCTGCACTTTCTCCAAGACATAACTGTTTGTTCCTTTGGCCATCCAAGGGATATTCAGTACTCTTCTCCAACCCCATAGTTCAAAGGGCATCAATCCTTCTTCTGTCATCTTTATTCATTGTCTACTTCTCTGATGCATAGCAAGTGATTAAAAAGACTGTGGCCTGAATCAGGCAAGTTTTGGGTTAGCAACTGGGTATGTTATGCACTATGCCACCAAAGCTCTTTTCTGTATATTTGTTCACACTATTTTCTCTTTGATTGGGTAACATAGCACAGGGACTCAAAAGTGGCACCTCTTTGGTGGTGAGAATCCATCAGTCTCTCTGAGGGAGAAAGATGAGCGATTTACAGCCTATGAAAACCTGCTAGAGGGTCAGCTATGGGCCAGTTACAACTTGACAACATAGTTTGAGTTGGTGTTTTATTTATTTTCTCTCCCAAGATCTCCCGCATTCAAGTTTTCTCCATTTTTACCTCTTGAAATGAGAATCTCTCCATAAAGCCTTACCTGCTGTCCCCAGATGGAAATAATCTGCCTCCATCGGCAAGTCTTCTCTCACCCAAACCCATGGTTGTCCATGGGTTAAGTGTTGGGCTAGTAATCCAAACACCAGTTACTCTGAGAGAGAAAAGTAAGGTCATTTGTTCCCGGAAAAATTGCAGCCTTCAAAACCATATGAGGCAGTTCTACTCTGTCCTATAGAAGTAAAAATTGACTGGATGGTTATGGGCTCCATATAAAATAAACATCATGATAGACAATGAAAAGATTGAGATTGTTAACAACTTCAGTTTGCTTGGATCCACATTCAACTCTCTTGGTTCCAGCAGCCAGGAAATTAAAGGATGAATTACACTGGGAAAGCCTGCTGTCAGAGACCTCTCCAATGTACTGAAGAGCAACGATGTCAGTCTGGAGACTAAGGTGCATCTTATACAGGCCATGGTCTTTGCAGTTACTTGCTATGCATCAGAAAGCTGGACACTGACTAGGGATGATAGAAAGAGAATTGTTGCCTTTGAACTGTGGTGCTGGAGAAGAGTATTGAATATACCTTGGACTGCTAGGAGAACAAACAGGTTCTCAACCTAGAGAGGGTTAAACCAGGCTGCTCCATGGAGGCAAGGATTCTGAAGTTTCGTCTGACGTGCTTTGGACATGTTGCAAGGAAGGACCAGTCCTTGGAGAGGGATGTCATGCTTGGAAGGGTGGAGGGACAGTGCAGGAGGGGAAGACCCTCTATGAGATGGGTTGATTCAGTGACTGGGGTAATAGGGATAGGAGTGTCAGAGACAATAAGATTGGCACAGGATAGAGCAGGATTTACGGCTGTTGTACATATGGTCACTATGAGTTGCAAATCACTTGACAGCAGGGACATAATAACACCATATAATAATCTTCATAGTAACCATGTTTTGTGTTTTCTCTAATAACCACAGTGCCTAGTACAAATGTTAGTAGTGGGCAACCAATAAGTATTTTTTAAACTGTGATAGAAGAATTCACTATCCAGATCAGCATTGTCAATTAGAACTTCCTACAGTTGCAGCTAGATATGGAAAGCAGCAAATAATATCACTAATATTACACACAAAATCTTACTAAAGATAGTTTAAAAATGGCTGCAGCAGAACATCGACAAGCAACTTGAAGAAATCTAGGCTAGATTCAGAAGAGAAGTAGAATAAGGCATCTCACTGCTGATGTCAGGTAGATCTTGGCTAAAAGCAGATAGTACTAGAAAGATGCTTACCTGTATTTTATGGACCATGCATAGGCATTTGACTGTATGCATCAGAACAAATTATGGTTAACATTTCAAAGAAAGGTAGGAATTCCAGAACAATTAATTATGCTCATGTGGAGCCAGTACATAGACCAAGAAGCTGTCGTTCAAACAGAACAAGGGAATATTGCATAATTTAAAACCAGAAAAGGTGTGTATCAGAGTTGAATCATTTTCCCCTACATAATCAACATGTATGCTGAGCAAATAACTCAAAATACTAGACTATATTTAAAAAAGCCTGTGGCATCAAGACTGGATGCAGATCCATTCTTCAACAACTTGCGTTATGCAGATGCCACAACCTTGTTTGCTGAAAGTGAAGAGAACTGGAAGCACTTACTGACGATCAGAGACTACAACCTTCAGTATGGATCACACCCCAGTATAAAACAGAAATTCTTTAGAACTGAACCAGTGGGCAACATCATGGTAAGGAGAGAAAAGATTGAAGTTGTCAAGGATTTAATTTCTTTAGATCTACAATCAATACTCATGGAGGTCATAGTTTTAAAAAGGAACTTATTTTGTATTAGAGAACTGTGTTACAGAAGAGCTCTTTAAATAAGTGTTTCAAAGCAAAGATAGCACTTTGAAGGCGAAAGGGCGCCTGACCCAAACCACAGTCTCTTCAATCACTTCATATACATGTGAAAACTGGAAAATGAACAAGGAAACTGAAAAACTGTTATCTTTGAATTATGATATTGGTGAAGAATAATAGTAAATCAACCATGGACTGCCTGAAGAATGAACAAGTGTATCTTTGGAAGAATTACAGCCAGAATACTCCTTAGAGTCAAGGAGGACAGACTTCATTTCATGTGCTTATCGGGAAGAGCTAGTCAGTCCCTGGTGAAGGGCATCTGCAAAAACTAGAGGGTCAGTAAAAGCAGAGGAAGATGTTCAGTGAGGGGATCTAACACAGTGACTGCAACAGTAGGCTCAAACATAGCAAAGGTTTGTAGGGATGGCTAAAGACAGAGCAGTGTTTTGTTCTGTTGTGCACAGGGTCGCTGTGAGTTAGAGTTGATTCGACAGCATCTAGCAACAATACTGATGGCCATTTCTATAACCTGTGCAGTGTCGCATGGTGGCCACTGGCTCCATGTGAATACTGAGTGCTTGAAATGTGCCTAGTCTGACTGAGCAACTGATCCCCCCCCCTTTTTTTCTCTTGTTGTGTACCGTTGAATCAGATCTCATTGGTACAGGAGGATATTGACTCTCCTTCTCCAACGGAGCACCTGGTGGATTCGAACCATGCACCTTTAGGATTGTAGCTCAGCTTCTTGCCACTAGGCGACCAGAGCTCCCTGATTTATTTATTTATTTTTTTTTTTAGTTAATCAGCATTTAGGGAGCTCTGGTGGCCTAGTGGCAAGAAGCTGCGCTGCACCCCTAAAGGCACTCAGTTTGAGGGCACCAGCTGCTCTGGGAAATCTCCTCCTGTGTGATTAACTGCCTCTGAAAACCTACTGGAGGGTCAGCTCTGGGTCAGTTCCAACTCAACTCTACACAACAACAACAATCATCAGCATTTAAAAATCAATACCTATAGGTGGCCAGTGACTACTCTGTTAGACAGTGGAGTTGGACATCATTCCAGTTACAGTTGTCCTCTTTTCAGCAATACTTATGAAGTGAGTCCTGTGCACCAGACAAACAATATTCCAGAGACTGGTAATATGAAGATGAATAATTAATAGTCTGCAACCTCAAAGAGCTTGCAACCTGTTATAATCAAGATGGGATCAAATAAATACCATCAAGTGTGATTGTAGAAGATTGATGAAGTAGATGTGCTCAAAGAAGAGGGTGGGCAAGAATTAGAAAAGGATTTAGAGGGAAGATACGAGTTGAAATGGCAAAGTATCAGGCAACCAAAAGATAAACAGCTTTGCTAGAAGGGAAGAGTATGAGCAAAGGCTTGGAAAGTTTCTCCTAGGAGAAGCTCCTAGGAAACTCTAGTGAAAGGACAACTGGAGAGGTTTGTGCTGGTGACATAGCAGAAGCTTAGTCACAGAGGGACATTGCATGCCACACCGAGGAAGTAGCTTGGTCTCCTATAGGCAGTGCGAGCCATGGGAGTGACATGTTCCAACTGACATCTTAGAGGATGTCTCTGAATGATGAATTGGAGAGGGATAGATCATCCGAGAAAGAAGACTTGAACTTGAGGCAATATGAAAAACGTAGTTAGAAGTTGTTGTTTTAACATACTGTTGAGTTGGAACTAACCCATAGCTGACTCTTCAGCAGGTTTTCAGAGGCAGAAAATTGCACGGGAGGATATTATCCATCTCTTCCTGAGGAGCAGCGAGTGGATTAAAACTTTGGGATTATAGAGCAGCTTCTTAACACTGGGATGCAAGAGCCAGGCGGGAGTATATGCTCCTTTTAGCATGAAATAAGAACGCAATTTCAAGTAAGCATTTTTGTCTTTACTTGATAATCTGTTAAATAATGATTCTTCCTCTTTCTCCTCCTCCTCTTCCATCCCCTTCTTCTTCTACATATAAAAGGATTGCATGGTCAGATCTCTACAAAGGAAAACCAAAACTTGATGTGAACATCTGGGGAATTTCAAGGAAAGAACTGCCTTCTGCCTAAATTATTTGAGAAATGCTCGCCAAAAGCATTCATCCCTATCAGCTAATTCTTTCATCATGTCTTGCTGGCCCAGGTCCCAGTTATTTGTATTAAGTAGTGAAACATGTCACAGAGTTTGCTTGTGTACACAGATGACATTTGCATTCTTGAGTGTCAGTCTGTAACAAACAAGAGCAAAAAAAGACTTATCAAGGCACAGGCAGATCTATCAAGCAAGACTTATCGATTAGTCTTAAGGGCCTATTGTGATGTAGGCGTTTTCAATATGTTCAAGAGACAATTACCATTTTAAAATTCATATACTAGAAATTAAGAAGTGTGAAGACAGGAAGAATAGAGTTTTGCAAAGTAGAAAAGAACTAGTGATAGAAGGCTTTGAGAAACATGCATTCTACCCCAAATAATACAGACAATATTGGATTAGGTTCTAGACCAAATCTTTTCCAAAAATTAAAATATAAAAGATCTTATTGAGGCGAGCTCTGGTGGCCTAATGGCAAGAAGCTGCACTGCAATCCCAGAAGTGTGAGGTTCAAATCCACCAGATGCTTTGCTGGAGAAGGAGGAACTATCTCCTCCTGTACCAGTCAAATCTGATTTGATGGTACACACACACACAAATAATAAAAATAAAATAAATTTTTTAAAAACCCATCAACTTAAAAAAAAAGATCTTATTGACAGAATTGACAAAATTTGAATAAGGTCTAGTAGGTCTATGCATCAATGTTCATCTTCTGACTTGGGTTACTGTGTTGTGGTTATGAAGGTGTCTTGCTGGTACAACACTTAAGCATTTGGCTGCTAATTTAAGGATTGACAGCTCACATTTACCCAGTGGTTCTGTGGGAGAAAGGCCCTGGTTTCAAGACTACATAAAACCTAAAAAAGGCAGTTCTATATTTGTTCCCATTCCCCAAAATAATGATCCAACAGAATGTAGATCTTCTTATTGAACAGTATCATTAACATCACATGCAAGTATAATCTTGCTGAAGATTATTAAAAAATGACTAAAACATTATATCAACAGGGAAATTCCAGACGTTGAAGCTGGATTTAGAAGAGGCCATGTCACAAGGGATATCATTGTTGATGTCAGATGGATCTTGACTGAAAGCAGAGAATACCAGAAGGAGGTCTGTTTGTGTTTTATTAACTATGAAAGGGCATTTATCCATGTGAATCACAACAGATTATAGCTAACATTGAAAAGAATGAGAATGCCAGGTCACTTAATTGTACTCATGCAAAACCTATACGTAGACCAAAAATCTGTTGTCTGAACAGAACAAAGGAACACAGCATGATTTTAAATCTGTAAAAGTTGATATGCATCAGGGCTGTATCACCTCTCCATACCTATTCAATATGTAAGCTGAGAAAACAAAAAGAGAAGCTGGACTTTATGAAGATGAGTCTGGCATCTTTGAGGAAGGTTCATCAACAACCTATGTTATGTAGATGAAACAACCTTGCTCCTTGAAAGTGAGGATGACCTGAAGCACTTGCTGCAAAATATCCAGGACCACAGCCTTCAATATAAATTACATCTTACCATCAAGATGGCAAAAATCCTCACCACTGGGCCAATAGGCAACATTGTGATGGATAGAGAAAAGATTGACAATGTCAACAATTTCACTTTGCTTGGATCCACAGTGCTTGAACCAGCAGTCAGAAGAACAGGAGACATACAGCATTGGAAATGTCTGCTGGCAAGGACCTGTCCACAGTTCTGAAGAATGATGATGTCAGTTTAAAGACGAGGGTGCACCTGATTTAATCCAGTCTTTTAAATCACCTACTATACTTCTGAGAGCTGGACAGTGAATAAGAATGACAGGAAAAGAATCGAGGCCTTTGAATTGTGGAGTTGGAGAAGAGTGCTAAATATCCCACAGACTGCCAAAAGAACAAACACATAGGTCTTGAAGAAGGTACAGTCAGAGTGCTCCTTGGAGGCAAAGATAGTGAAGCTTCAGAACACATATTTTGGACATTTTCTTAGGAGAGGCTATTCCTTGGAAAGAGACATCTTGCTTGGAAATGTGGAGGGATGGTAAAGGAAAGGAAGGCCCTCAATGAGACGAATTGATACAATGTCTGCAGCAATGAACTCAAATGTGCCAAGGATAAGGATAGCACAGGATAGGACAGAGTTCAGAGCTGAAGTTCATAGGGTCGCTATGAATGATACTCAAGTTGATGGCACTTAACAACAACAATTCAATCTGTATGCTAAGTAAATAATTCAAAAAGCTGGACTCTGAAGAAGAAAGTGGCATCAAGATAGGAGGAAAACTCAGCAACAACCTGTGTTAGGCAGATAAAACACCTTTGCTTGTAGAAAGTGAAGACCTTGAAACACTTGCTGCAGAAGATCAAAGACTATAGCCATCAATATGGATTGCATCTCAACATCAAGAAAACAAATATCCTCAACTCTAGACGAATAGACAACATCATGATAGATGGAGAAAAGATTGAAATTGTCAATTATTTCATCTTACTCGGATCCGTATTCAACATTCTTGTTACCAGTAGTCAGTAAACCGAAAGACATACTACATTAGGCAAGTCCACTGTCAGGGACATCTCCAAAATATTGCAGAGCAGTAATATAACTTTGAAGACGAAGGTGTGTCTGATTCAGGCCATGGTCTTCTTAACTACCTGTTACACATCAGAGAGCTAGACAATGAATAAAGATGACAAAAAAATATGCCTTTGAGTTGTGATGCTGGAGAAGAGTGCTGAATATTCCATGGAATGCCAAAAGAATGAACAGATATGTCTTAGAGAAAGTGTGGTTGGGGTGTTCCCTGAAGGCAAAGATGCAAAGCTTTGTCTCTCATCCTTTGGACAGGTAACTAGGCAAGGCTATTCCTTGGAAAGGGACATTATACTTTGAAAGATGGAGGGTCAGTGAAGGAAAGGAAGACTCCCAGTGAGATGGATGGACACAGTGACTCTAGCAATGGGCTCTAGTGTGTCAGAAATGACAAGGATGGCACAGGATAGGGCAAGAGTAATGTCTGTTGTTCATAGGGTTGCTTTGAATTGTACTCAGCTAAAGGACACCTAACAAAAACAATAAAAAACAAGGCTATTTCCCACCTTCCACCTAAAAAGCCTGTTGTTTAGAAATTTATCAAAAGCAGAAGACTAGCATCCTCAATTTTGTTGTTATAATTAATGAATTGTTCTACTGTGCCTTTTCAAAAGAAACTCTCCACTCATTTCAGTGGAGTAGAAACCAGCTCAGCTGACCTTCCAGGGGTTTTCAGAGACAGTAAATCACAGGGGAGGAGATGTTCCATCTTTCTCCTGTAGAGCAGCTGGTGATTCGAACCATGTACCTTTGAGTTGGCAGTGCCACTCCCAACCACTACCAGTGCTCCCCCACCTAGCAATAGGAACAAATTTTAGCCATTCATTCACAGGGAGTTGTGCTGCTAACTCAAAGGTGTCGAATCTCGGGTGGTTCGAATCCATCAGCAGCTCCATGAGAGAAACATGGGCACTCTCCTCCCGTGTGATTTACAGCCTCTTGAAAACTTGCCAGAAGTTCTGACTCAATGGCAATGAGAGAGAAACAGAGTTGAGGGAGCTTTGGTGACATCTCCACAGTGAGTTTGAAGGCCAGTAATCTCTGATGGTTTGAATCCATCAGCAGCTCTTGAGGAATGATTTGGGCATCTCCCCCTGTTGAGATTTACAGACTCAGAGATACAATGGAAGATAGGTATGTGTGAGAACCAATTCAATGGCAGTGAATTTTGCCTCCCAAGCCATCCAAATCCTTCACAGGACTTTGCCAAACCTCATTTTCCCCACATGGTGTTTCTCCACATTGGTCCCTTCCTTTCAGTTCATAAAATTGTGTGGGAGACAAACAACAAATGCTGGTGAGGTTGTGGAGAAACTGGAACCCTTATTCGCTGTTGGTGGAAGTGTAAAATGGTGCAACCACTATGGAAAGCTGTATGGCAGTTTCTCAAAAAGTTGCAAATAGAAATACCATTTGACTCAGCAATTTCTCTACTGGGAATATACCCTAAAGAAACCATAACTTCCATAACTGCCCCCACCAGGCAGATATATGCACACCCATGTTTATTGCAGCTTTGTTCACAATAGCAAAGAGTTGGAAACAACCTAGGTGCCCATCAACAGTGGATAGAGAAGCTCTGGTATAGTCACACAATGGAATGCTATGCTGCATTGAAAACCAAGGAAGTAATGAAATAGTATGCAAAATGGATGACCCTGGAGAACATTATGCTGAGTGAAATATCTCAGTCACAAAAGGACAAATACTGCATAGTGGCACTGTTGTAGAATGGGTTGGAGTGAGACTGAGAAAGATGGGATAAATTATGTATACAGCATTGAAATAGATGAGGGAGAGAACTGTTTAAAAGGGATATATGATTAGGTATTATTGTCATGACAGGAGTCCAGAATGAAAGCTGCATAGTGGAGTGGACTTGGGGGGGGAGGGATTGTATAACAATGAAAGAAATTTTCTTTTACTTTTCAAAGAGAAGAGTGACCTGGGGGGAAGTTTGGGCAGGGAGAAAAGTGCAACAATGAATGAATGGAAATCCAAAGTCTCTGTAAACTTTCATTAAAATTAATTAAATAAAAGTGTGTGGGAGAGACAAAGGGAGTATCCAGGCCACCTCACTCCTTTTTCAGAGAAGAAATGAAGATTCAAGACATTGTGTAACTTCCCCCATATAACATAACAACCAGTGACAGAGTGAAGGGCAGTCAGTACCCACGTGTCTCATCCCCAAGTCCAGACCAGAGTTAGAGACAGAATATCAGGCGTTTGCTTCCTTATGAAATTTAGTCAATTTATCACATCAATCTAATATAGTATATGCCTCAATAAAGAAAAGTTGGTGTTCAACAAATACTTGTTATATTCATCCATTTGGGATGCCTTTCAGTGCCTTCCCCACCTCCCTCCAAGATGCCATTTGACTTATTTACAAAGCTATAAAACCTGCCACGTATTTTCTTAGGGTTGTAAATGAAAGTAGATGACTTGTTTCACAGAGGGTGGGGCATCCAAATGTCTAGGTGAGAAAATTATAAAAGGAGCTCAGCTTTGGAGTTTTTCTTTCAGGCTTAATTGTGTTTTATAGAACACTTTAAGAGGCAATTTAAAGGCACTTTACAGGGCAAAACATTATGGCCATTTAAAAATTCTTAAAGAAGTGTATCAATTAGTAGTATAAGAAAACGCAAAAAATAATGGCTATCAGAAATTGTGCCTGTTGTGATTTAAGAACATTTCCCTAGAATGTTTAGAATGAGAGCGTGATAAAATTAGAATGTCATAAGAAAAATTAAAATGTCATAAGCTTTCAAAAGGACCAGCATGTGAATTTAATTATTTAAGATTCCAATCACTGGAGTCTTAAAAAAAAATCAACAAAACACAACTGGGGTCTTTACTACTTTATGAGCTGTTGAAACATTCTTAAGGTTTACAGCCTCCCATTCAAGTTAAGACCAATAAAACATCCACTTGACCAGTTCAATCTTATTTCCCTACAAGAAATAACAAAACTGTCAGAGTTTAAAAAGACATTCATTAGTTACATTTGTTGTGACACAGAGAGCTCCAAACCCTTTGAAGTATAATGATCAATCAGAATTTTTATACAGCTCAGAAGAGGCTGTTCATGATGAGAAGGCTGACTCACTTGAGGACTGTAACCTATGCCACAAAACAATTTGTGTATGAAATGCTGAATGGGAGTCTAATTTGCTGCACAAACTTTAACCCAAAAATACAGTAATATTTTAAAAGATGCAATGTTATACCATCATTAAAACAAAAAGATCCTCTTTCCTGGAGATCAGATTCTACCTTTCCAGTTGCCGGCAATTATGTGGAAATTAAAAGGCAACAAAAGCTTTATAAGATAAATACTTCATCATTACTTCAGCCACATTGTGATTTAATTGGTCAAGAAACTGGCAGCAAACATTTAGAAAATTATAAACATGAGAGATTTTTAAAAAATGTTTTAGTTGGCATTTTACACAGCATATTGAAACCACACACAAACCTGCTGTCTCTAAGTAAAAAAAAAATCCTTGTTGTGTACCGTTGGATCTGACTGACACGAGATTGTTCCTTCTTCTCCACGGAAGCATCTGGTGGATTTGAACCGCGTGCATTCAGGATTGTAGCACAGCTTCTTGCCCCTAGGCCACCAGAGCTCCCTTCAAGTCAATTTTAATTCGTGGTGAACCTCCATGGGGTTTCCCACGCTGTAAATCTTTACAAGAAGAGACAGCCTCATTTTTCTCCCATGGAGCCATTGGTGGATTCAAACTGCTGGACTTTTGATCAGCAGACTTTTGATCATAAGGCACTGTGCCACCAGGATTCTTTAAACAGCATGCTAAATTACCTTTTAGCATTTTTAATACAACTTGTTTTATGCTATTGGTTACAGTTTTTAGAATGTTTCTACATCCTAATTTCCATTCTGTTGGCTATGCTTCCATTGATTGATCTAATTTCCCTTTCTCACCTTACTCTTTGGTTGAATGTTGATCATTTGGTCTCATATAGTTGGTTGCTTAAGGGAGTACATTATTCACAGGTGATACTGGGGTTTGTTTTGGCTTTTTAAAGTAAGATAATCTATTATTTGGCGGAAAGGTAGACTAGAAATAGATTAAATTTCAAGCTCAAAGGAAATTTTTGGGTGACAATTTAAGGATTCCTCTAATCTATTCAGGAGCCCTGGTGGTCTAGTGCTACAGAGCTATGCAGCTATCCCAAAGGCACACAGTCCATATCCATCAGCTACTCCCGGGGAGAAAGATGGGCAATCTCTTTCTGGGCAATTAACTGCCTCTGAAAAGTTGCTAGAGGATCAGACATGAGTGGGTTCTGACTCAACAGTACACAACAACAATAAATAGTCTGAGTCCACTAAACCTGACCTTTTAAAAA